>NC_057855.1:89363885-89666915 GCF_015237465.2 Chelonia mydas
CTCCAGAACAAAAGTGCCTGGCTGGAGCACTGGGGTTGACTCCAGCAACAACAGCTCACCGCTTCAGAAAATAGGCGCGAGAGATTGGGAAAAGTCACCCCAGATCGCTTGCACAGATGAGAAGTTTGAGGAGAAAGGGAGTAAAAGGCTGAAGAGAGGCAGCAGTGGAGTTTGTGGGATTTGGATGAGGAGCTATAAGGGGAAGGAACAGCGAGCTCATCCAGAGCTCTTGTGATTTTAGGCACTGGACCAAGACTCAGGAGATCAGAGTTCATTTCCTGGTTTTCTGTCTCAGGCTGTGCCTTTAAGGATAGGTTTTGACCAGCACAATTCTACTCCTCTGGAGACAGGTATTCTGGGAATTGTAGTCCACCAAGGTCACATGACTGCAGGCTGGAAGCAGGGCCTGCTGGGGGCAGAGAGCCAAGTTATAAAAGAGCTGCCTGCTGCCCAGAAATGGGGAGGATTTAGGCGGGCTAGGGAGTTTTCCCATAGTGGCTTAGGGAACAGGCCTGGGAAAGGAGTATAACTAACCCCACTGCAGGGTGCTGCTGTGTAGTCGTGTCTTAGTTATACTGTGAGCTTGGAGGCAATAGTTGCAATTGTGCCAAACATGAGGCCCTTCCCATAAATGCTCACAGCTTTTGAGTACAATGGCAGTTTCCTTTACTAGTGCGGCAAGAAAATAAAAAGTGTTAAAGCACCATGCCTGGGGTAATTTGCAGTTATCCATAAATCAAACCAGCAATGTCTCACCCTCCCTTAATGGCAGGTCACAACAGGATATGTGGATAACCACACCTGTGGGGCTCTTCCGAACACTGCCTTGTAGCTGCCTGCTGCTGATACTAACTTCCTGCCAGTGACAGGCAACCGGCTGCTTCTCTGTCCAACCCTTAGTCCCACCTCTTGGGTGGCCTAGAACTATGGATTGTCTCCACAGCCAGCTCTCAGGCTAGTGCCAATGACTTGCTGCTCCTCCCCACTTGTAGTCTTTGACGTCAGGATCTTTCCTTTTCCTGTGCTGGGGAAATTATAGAGCCGTCCACTGGCTCAGGACGGGACGGGGGGAGAGTAACAGTGCTCAGTAATGAGCCAGCAGGTTCATTATAGGAGCCTGTAGATAGGCTGTGGCTAGGAGCCTGGACAGGGCCAGGGAGATAAAGGATGAGACACAAGCCAGTGAAGGAACCTGGGAGGGGATTTGTGGAGGACTGCGGGGACGAGGTGGAAGAAGGCCTGGACAAAGATGAGCACAGCAGGCAAATGGCCCTGGGAAGCAGTGAGACAGACTGTTTGGTGTTTAAAGGTGGCCAACCTCCCATTGTATAGGACCCTATGATGGGAGCCTATAGTAGAAGGAGGGCTGGGCTCCTCTATGGCACTGCTTTGCGGTGGTGGTAGTGAGGAAAGAACCCTGCCACCAAGAGGGAGGACTTGGAAAGGAAGCTATTCCAGCCTAGGGTGAGCCAAATGTTGTTATGCCCTGGAGAAGGAAGACAGATGGACAGGCCCTGAAGGGAGGGGTGTGGCCCAGTAACCAGGCTGTGGGGAAAGCTATGGCTTTTTAAAGTAAATCCTTTGGAATTTATTTGGAACTTTTTGCTTGCCCCAGAAGGGGAGACCTTTTGCCAGATCACCCGACCCAGCTGGGAAAGAGCATCTTTGAGGGGCTGCTGAGCCAGTGGATGCATCAGAGGTAAGACACCTGTTACCTGTGCGACACTGGGCCAATCACTTAGCTTCCCTCTGCCTCAGTTCCCCACCAGTAAAATGAGCTAGTGACACTTGCTTTCTCCCACCCTGCATCTGCCTTCCCTTTTCAGGACAGGTGCCTTGATTATACTTGGGGGCCTCTAGGCACTTTTATAATACAGTAATAATGTCTGTAAGCTCCAATCCCTGCTTCTGATGCAAGAGCCCTAAGATGTTGTTTATTGCCTGTGAGGACGATGGGAAAAATGCCAGACTGGAGTCAAAAGCAGGGGAGACTAAGAGAGAATTCCTTATGGGGAACCAGGTGATAACCTGATCCTGCTTCCACAGGAGGATGGAAATCTTGAGTGGATCCAGTTAACCTCCTGCCACATTGTAAAATAGGTGCAACCCCCTAACTTTACAGCCTTGGTGGTTTCTGAGAGATCCCCATCCTATGCTTTGTGTGCCCTCTCCTACCCCCTCACTTCAGACCCTTACCCATGGCAACAGGTCCCACCATTCACATCTGCATGCTTAACCATGAGGGTTTTTTGTAACTGAGTTATTGTAGCCAACACATAATGTATATTGAGCATCCATCTTTGAGTAAGGATGGTCTATTCAGTGGGGGGAGTTTGGATGGTAGGGTTTTGTTAAGTGCTAGCGTTGTTTACTCAGCCTTCTGACAGTCTTCTCCTTTCAGTTCCTTATCTCAAAGTTAGTTTAAACAAAGCCATTCAGAAGGGGCTACCCACCGTATGTATTTTTACTTTCTGCTTGTGTTTGTAGTATTGGCTACTTTGTAAAATTGTAAGCATTGCTCACATTGGTCTATTTGGGTTACCCTGGGCTTTCCAAGGGGGGAAAGCCTGTGCTAAGGTTATGCAGATGGTATCCCCACGTGGAAGAGTAACCCACTGGTGGCGGGGTATTACAAGTCAGCCTTCAAAAAGAACACCATTAATTTGGGCTTGAATAGGGACTGGGAATTGCTAGCTCATTACAAAAGCAGTTTTGCCTCTCCTGGAATTGACACCTCCTCATCTATTATTGGGAGTGGACTATATCCACCCTGATCGAATTGGCCCTGTCAGCACTGGTTCTCCACTTGTGAGGTAACTCCCTTCTCTTCATGTGTCTGTATATTTATGTCTGCATCTGTAATTTTCACTCCATGCATCTGAAGAAGTGGGGTTTTTACCCGTAAAAGCTTATGCTCAAATAAATCTGTTAGTCTTCAAGGTGCCACTGGACTCCTTGTTGTTTTCTTAGAGGATAGATGAGTTGCACAGCCACTGAGCCATGGTTCTTCAGCTCAAGCTGTAGCAGCTTATGCTTATAGCCCTGATGAGTCAGCCAAGATGGTGGTCACCATGGAAGCACCACACATTCCTGAGAACTGGGTATCTTTTTTTGATGAGATTTCCAGTTTGGCTGATAAAGATATTAGTGTGAATGTAATGTACTTAGATTTCTGTAGGGCATTTTACTTGGTACTGCCTGGCGTTTTGATTAAACAACTAGAAAGATATGAAATTAGCCTAGCACACATTAAATGGATTAAAAGCTGGCTAACTGATAGGCCTCAAAATGTAATTGTGAATGGGGAATCATCATCGAACGGATGTGTTTCTAGTGGGATTCCGCCGGGATCAGTTCTTGGTTTTATGCTGTTTAACGTTTTTATTTATAACTTGGAAGACGACAAAGTCGTCACTGATAAAGTTTACAGATGACACAAAATTTGGAAAAGTGGTAAATAATAAAGAGGACAGACCACTGATACAGAGCAATTGGGAGCACTTGGTAAGCTGTGCGCAAGCAAACAACATGAATTTTAATATGGCTAAATTTAAATGTATACCTCTAGGAATAAAGAATGCAGGCCATACTTACATGATGGGGGACTCTATTCTAGGAAGTAGTGAGTCTGAAAAACATTTGGGGCTTTGGTGGATAATCAGCTGAACATGAGCTCCCATTGTAATGCTGTGGCCAAAAGGGCTAATGCGATCCTGGGACGTATAAACAGGGGAATCTCGAGTAGGAATAGAGAAGTTATTTTATCTCTGCATTTGGCACTGGTGTGACCGCTGCTGGAATGCTGTGTCCAGTTCTGGTGTCCACAGTTCAAGAAGGATGCTGATAAATTGGAGAGGGTTCAGAGAAGAGCCATGACAATGATTAAAGGATTAGAAAATCTGCTTAATAATGATTGAGATCCTTGAGTCTATTTACCTTAACAAAGAGAACATTAAGAGGTGACTTGATTATGGTCTGTTAGTATCTACATGGGGAATCAAATATTTAATAGTGGGCTTTTCAATCTAGTTGAGAAAGATATAACATGATCCAATGGCTGGAAGTTGAAGCTAAACCAAATTCAGAATGGAAGTACGGGTGTACGTTTTTAGCAGTGAGTGTAATTAACCATTGGAACAATTTACCAAGGGTCATGGTGGATTCTCCATCACTGACAATTTTAAATCAAGACTGGACGTTTTTCTAGAAGATCGGCTGTAGGAATTATTTGGGGAAAGTTCTATGGCCTAGTTGTACAGGAATTCAGACCAGATGATCAAAATGGTGTCTTCTGGCCTTGGAATCTATTAACTTAAACTGGAACAGGACTAATCCTCTTGGAAAATCCACACAAGGTTCCAGTAGACTCTTGTCACCTCCTTTATCACCCAAAGACTGCTGCCTAGATCATAGCGCCATTAAGTGTTACCAACTTTTGCACTATTTGGTCTTTTTCCAAATGTCTTGGATCTTGAGGTCATGCTATTTCATGAGAATCTCAGCTTTCATTAAAAAGGTACTACGAAGTTTCTAGCTCTTGTGGTTGCAGAGAAAACATGAAACCTAAAGGCTCAAACATCAGCAGCCAAAAAGTAAGAACCCAAGATTTATTATCTTTAAAATATCATGATTTTAATCCAAACTCATGATTTTGGGATTACAATTTGTGATATCTTGGGCTCGCAATACTGCAAACATACAATCAGAATCAAAAGGAAAAGCTTACCCTATTCAAAACCTATTTTCTAAACAGTTCCCTACTGCCCCCAGCCGAGATCACTTCCAATTGCAGTTCCCAGCACTCTTCACTTCACTTTAGCTACAAAAACCTATGGAGTCAATTGGACTTGTCTGATCTGTTGACCTTAAAGTATCTTTTCACAGTGCAGTACCAGCTCCTAGCTTGTTTGGCAGAAATCTATAAGATCCACCATATTGTTTCTAGATGTTTTCTTGTGCTTTCTTTTCACATAGAAAGAGAGCCCTGTGGGCTTTCAGCTGATCCTGTGAACATTTTAATTAAATATGGATAGTGATGTTTTTAAAATATAGTCCCCACAGACCTCAATATCTTTAATCAGTTGGCAGTTTAATTCATATTTCAACGCATGTCACCTGCATCCAGGCTGTCCGACAACACCGTTCTCATTTTTCTGTATATTCCTGTATAACGGGCATTCTACCTACTTGTCGCCAAATAATGAGGATAAACCCTAACAAGGCAACACCTGGATACTTTGATCAGAGAGCAGATAAATGGCTACATTTTTCTGAGTTAGGTAGATGGAGTAGTGACATCTACGCATGTGACAGCTAGGATGGATGGTACTGAAATATAGGCCTACTGATATTGCGTAAGAAACAGTGATTTTTGATATAGTAACCCAGCAACAGCATTAGTGTTTCCAAATACTACACCCCCTGCAAAATTGTTGTGAACATTTTCCGACCCAGGCACAAAATCTATGTCCCTCCTTCCCCTAACAAAATGATAATGTAAATACTAATAGTATTTTACTCACCCATGAGAAAAGTCTGCTCCAGGTGACTGGATGAATACCAGTCTTCAAGGATGAGTTAACATGGGAGCTTTAACATTATTTTTATTATTAGGAAGTTACATTAACGGCCAAAAGGCCTAATTCAGATTAGGGCTAGGCGTGGTACAAACACATAGTAAAAAAGAGTAAAAGTTAGCAACCTCATAAAATGCACAAGATCTCAGATAGTTTAAATCAGCATTTGCTCCTTAAAGCAATGTAAGCCTGTAAACTGCTTTAAGGAGGTGTCCAGGAGTTTAAGGAGTTAAAGATATTTGAGCAGTTAATGAAGCTTAAAGCAGTTAAAAAATTAAGCTGCTAGAACGAGTGGAGTTGGTTTAAATCTCCCACCCTTAGAGTTCTAAGTACAAGGACGCTGCAGGATGCCAATTCTGGGCTCTGTGGTGGCTCAGCCTTTGGACAGAGGCCACAAGGCTGGCTTGCCTGCTGCCCCAGATAGAGAGATTACCAAGGGACTGTAGACCTGGCATCATATGTGCCCAGGGCACTTTCTACTCCAATTATTCTAGGGCCATTCAAAGCACCTGTATGTTTGACTAACCTGAGGCACCAATTTAACTTACCTGGGGAGCCAGCCTCATGAGAGGCACCTCTCAGAACTTGGGGGAGGGGGGAGACTCTAAATGCGGAGATGGGAGCCATATTCCCTATGCTGCCACTTTTCTCCTCTTCTCCCTGCCTCCCGACATTGTCCTCTCCCTCTCCTAACTACAGAAGGAGCCTTCCCCCACCTCACTGGTCTTTTCAAAGCCCCCTCTAATAATAACAAGACCCCACTGACCACCTTCCCAGTATAGAGTCACTTCCTGGCTAGTTCTCTCAACCCCATAAAGCTACCTGGCCCCCTGCTGCTTCCCAGGCTGAGCCAGAAGGTGGGACCAATATCACAGAAAGGAGCAGCAAAGCTGGCTGGGGAAGGTAGAGTATAACTGGTTCCATTCAGGAATCCCTGTGTCGCTTCTCAGACCCCGGCCTCCAATCCCCCTTCAGATCAGACCCCATCCTGGAAGCTGATGGTATTTATAACAGCAGGACTCACTGTCCACCGGCTTAAATCATCTGCAGAGTTTTCTCCACCAGAAGGAGCCGAACCTGTTTAACAATTTGACATCTTAACTCCTTAGAGTGGCTTATTTGTCTTTAATATCTAGCCAAATTGCTTCCTTATTACTGGTGTTTAGCACTCATCGGTTACAAAAATAGTAGACTCATCCCATATCTACTGAAGAGCAATGGAGCCTTTCTTCTTCAAAGCTCTGTAAAACCATGAAGGAATGAGTCCTCCCAACACATCTATAAGGCACTGGGAATACGATCTCCATTTTACAGACGGGGAAGCTAAAGCAGAGAGGTTAAGTGGCGAGGCTAAATTATTCTCTGTCTCAAAATGTGGAGGAACCTACAGCAGCCAAGAGTAGCCAGGGTGTAGCAATACCTCCCCTAGCATGCCTCCTGCATTGATGCTATGGGGTCAAGGATTCCTCCTACGCCAGGGTTAATTCCCTGGGGTGCACCTAGATTTACCTCACACTGGCATAGCCAGGGTAAAGGAGCCTTGTAGCAACAATGATTCAGGTTTGGAGAGATGAAATGACTTGTCCAAGGTGACGCATAGTATGGCAGAGAACCCCAGTCTCTTGGGTTGCAGTCCAGGGCCTTAACCCCAAAATCATCCTGTTCCCAAACATCTGAACTCCTTTGACTAATTTAATTTTAAAATGTTTACAGTCAGAGCTGACAGCTACACTGCACAGTTTGTCAAATGTAACCCCACCCAAGCCCTCTGCTAGCTCCATATTCACTGCAAAACCAGGTCTTTTAATGAAAATGCTGGCAGGCCCTTAATTAGAGCAATGTTAATGACGATCATAGAGAGCACAATATTATGGACATAACTTCCAGCCAAGCTTTAGTTATGTGCTGGTTTTTCATATACAAAGATAAAGATTGTTCAGATGAGACAGGCAGGGATATAAAGGAAAAGACCATAGACTTATTCACAAGTTAGTGTCGGATGAGACCAGTATCACTGAGGGTTTAAATGAGTTTCCCTCTGTCCTTCCCATCAAGCAATGGGGAGGGACAGCTCAGTGGTTGGAGCGTTGGCCTGCCAAACCCAGGCTTGTGAGTTCAATCCTTGAGGGGGCCATTTAGGGATCTGGGGCAAAAATTGGGGATTGGTCCTGCTTTGAGCAGGGGGTTGGACTAGACTCCTGAGGTCCCTTCCAACCCTGATATTCTATGATAAGCAATCACAAAAGAAGCAGTAGGCGACATCCCAAAGATAGGACTGCATTTCCCTGGAGGAAAAGAAAACGGTTTAAAAGGCTCAGGCACTGCGCTGGGGCAGCTGAGTTCATTTGAAACGTTCAAAGTTGACTAAGTACTGAGATGAAAAACAACACAGGACTTTAAGGAAGTGGGATTGAGAGCAGGAAAGACTTTACTGGGGATGTTTAATAGCTCACTTTGGCCAGCTTTTGTGCCAAAGGTCTGGATGGGAGCTAATGTACTGTAGTTCCTCTTTTTTTTTTTTTTCCAGAAAAGGAGCAGCAAGGGGCCAAGGAACGATAGATATGCAATTGGGACTAGCAGGGAGGCATAAAAAAAGCTTAGAGATGTTTAATTTTGTGAGGCACAGAACTGATTTATAAGGAGAGGCTCATGCCTGAGAAAATAGTTTAACTTGTTGAGTACATTGCAGAATTTGTAGATGGCATTAAAAAGCAGAGATGGAACAAAACTAGGACATTTTATTTAAGAACTCCTCATACCTTGGAAGTCATCCCTGCTTTGAAAGTTGGTTTTGCAAAACCAAAACCAGCTTGGTTGAGTTTTTTTAGAACAAAATGACATTTGTCTGACAATTCCCCTGCCTGCAATCCTTGGGTGATTCAGATATGATTTCCTTATTATCCAACCCATCACACTTCAGTGGCTGGGATAAAAGGGAACTCTGATCTGAGTCATCTGTGGTTTAGCATTTGGTTTTTTGCCAAACCAAAACCATACTTACAAGATTTTAAAAGTCCAAAACCTTAACCAGTCTGTCAAAAGTTAACATAATTTGTCGGAAATTCAGAAAAGCAATGGATGCTGTGCCATGCAACAGATTAATTTATAATGTCAGTGTGGAAGCTATGAAACTGTGATGCCTTTTGGTTTCTTTGTACTGCATTTTTAAATGTCGTCTTGTGTGCAGACACAGCAGCTGTTTTCCCCCCGCACCCGACCCCGACAAAGTTGCTAAGAGAGGGAAAAGACACATACTGTGCTGAAATTCACCAGAATGCACATAAAACCCACCAGGATCTGAGGAACGAGTGTCCCACACCATATCTGGAAAATTATCTCTTGCAAAACGTATGCAACTTTGAATGGACCCCAGTAGAAGCAACTGGAGTCCACTACTTCTGCAACAGGAGACTGGGGAAGAACTGACGAGAGAGAGATGTGAGCGCACACAAACTTTTTACATAACATTAGTGAGTTAAGCTTTGGTGTACCCCATCAAATCATCTTGTTATCCCTCCTGCAGATTCTTAAACCAGCATGATCACAGTGCCAGCCAGCTATGCTTGAGGCGAGAGGTTTAAAAAAAAATTTGTAAGGCCAACGAAAAATGCTAAGATTGGCTCTATTAGAGTATAATTTTATAACGTCCTCAGTTACAGAGTGACTCAGAATGGATGGGTGAAAGGAACGAAACTATTTTTAAACTAAACTTAAACTAAATTTAAAAAGATTAGGTAAATGAAGCTCATTGTAGAGAAGTAAAAAAGCACCATCACCAAGCTTAGAGTGCATCATTCAGTAAGCCAGAGTCCCTTAACACGGGCAATCTGTTTCATTCTTCTATTTTTACTCTTTGCAAGGAATTTGTTCTTTCTCTCTCTGTTATAAGCTGCCAAACTAAATCCGCTTTGACCCTGATGTATGGGGGAGTCAGGCAGATATATTGGTCAGTCAATAGCATTTAAACCGAACACATGTCAAGGTGCCCAACAGATAGCAGCAAGCAGCAGTAAAAAGTGATGTTGGCAATGTTGCAGGGAAACCAAAGGAACAGGAAGAATTAAAAGGCTGTCAAATTCAAGCTGAAACTAAAATATAAAGAATGAAATTCTGACCCTACTGAAGTAAATGGGAGTTTTGCCTTTGACTTCACTGGATGCAAGATTTCCCCCCAAGTTAGCAATCTCAGTTCAACTATTGCATGAAACTATCCTTGTGAATAATCCATAGATCAAAAGGATATGGGTTAAAACACTGACTCTATTGAAGTCAATGGAAGTTTTGGCACTGACTTCAAGAAGACCAGGATTTCACCCGTGGTTTAATTTGCTGTTGGGGCTGAACTCCAATATTATTTCTATTCATGAATCAGTGTATGGAGGGTGAATTGTATAAAGGCAGAGAATGGCTACATAGATATGAATGGCTGTATAAATCTATAGGTGCTCAGATATCAAGGTGACGGGCAAAGTATAACAACCTGAGTGAAATAGAATAGAGAGGAAAAAGAGAGGGGAAGTTTATGAAGTGGGGGGAAATGAATATGGAATACACTTTGTTGCTGTATGGACACAGCTTTCATACCATCAGCCATGTATGTGCATAATTAATCATGTAACACATTTAATTACAAGCAAATGACTCCAGCTGAGAACCCAGGAAAAGAGAGAGAAAATACCAGGGATTCCAGATGGGGAAAAATGTGACTGTTCGAGGAAAAGTATTTGCAGAATCCCAGACAACGATAGCAGAGAAATGTACTGGATTTAAAGGAAACAGGAAACCTCCAGTAACTAGCATTACTTGAGAAACTCAGATCTGCAGTGCTGAAACAATACTATGAAGTCATGGGTCATGCTGTAAATGGGAGGGTTATCAGCTAGTAAGGAAGGGTTTTCTCTGGCTCTTTATGTACAAATAGATCAAGACACACATTGCCCAGAAATGCCCTTGCATAAGGCCAAAAAGAACATTAATTTCTCCTAAGAGCACCAATGTGTAGCATTCTGACTAATTCGTGTTTTGACTGAGACCTGTACGATTAGCTTTGCCATGGGAGATAAGAGGACATTGTGGCTGTGATTAAATTAAGAGGCACTTTTTCCAACTGGGCCTATCCATTCAGGAATCGTTTGGGAAGGAAGCTATTTGGTCATTTAATGTCTCATTTTGGATATCCTGCAAAACTAAACTATTATCGCTGCCAGGAACTGAAAAATGAACTTTTTAAAAAGAGGTTAAAACTTCCGGGTGTATTATTGAATTCTGTAGGAGACATGGTTTGGGTTTTTTTTTTACTCCTCGGATGCTAAAAGTAGAGGTAGATCCAAACTCAATCCCTGGATCCAAACACCAGGGTTTTTTAGGTCCAAATATTACCTCCTGACCTAATCTTTACATTTATAAACCAAGGTTTAATAGTAGAATTCTCTGTAGTTCAGATGCTGGAAGGGATGAAAAATATTTAGCACTTAGGACCTGATCCAAAGTTCACTGAAGTTAATTGAAAGACTCCCACTGATGTCAGTGAGCTTTGGATCAGCCCTTAGATCAGGGGTGGGCAAACTTTTGGCCTGAGGGCCGCATCGGGGTTGCAAAACTGTATGGAGAGCCGTGTAGGGAAGGCTGTGCCTCCCCAAACAGCCTGGGCCCCAGCCCCTATCCGACCCGCTCCCACTTTCCACCCCCTGACTGCCCCACTCAGAACCCCCAACCCATCCAAGCCCCCCGCTCCTTGTCCCCTGACTGCCTCAACCCCTATCCACACCCTCGCCCCCTGACAGGCCGCGTGGGACTCCCTCGCTTATCCAATCCCCCCTGCTCCCTGTCGTCCCACCCCACAGAACCTCCACCCCATCCAACCACCCCCTGCTCCCTGTCCCCTGACTGCCCCCCAGAACCCCCTGTCCCTTATCCAACCCCCTGGCCCTGGCCCCTTACCATGCCGCTCAGAGCAGCATGTCTGGCAGCCACGCCAGCCGGCCGGAGCCAGACACGCTGCCCGGCAGGAGCTCGCAGCCCCGCTGCCCAGAGCGGTGGTGGTGCAGCGGCGTGGCTGCGGGGGAGAGGGAACAGCGTGGGAGGGGCCAGGGGCTAGCCTCCCCAGCTGGGAGCTCAGGGGCCAGGCAGGACGGTCCCGCGGGCCATAATTTTCTCACCTGTGCCTTAGATGCTATGGTAATGAGTAGTGTAGAAATACCTTAATTAGACAGTAGACAGATTCTGTGATCTCTTAGTTAAATGCTAGGTCTCGGTATCTAGGTGTACCTTGCATGAAACGAAAGAGTCTCTTTCCCCCACAGGCTACAGAACTGCCACCCCAGGCAAGAGAAGAGATATATTGACTGGTACAATAGTTCCCCATACACTACATATCCTCAAATCTAGGGATGGCTGAAGCTCTTTTTCACTTTGCTCTGATCAACAAGTGGTGCACGTTCAACACATTGTGTGGAGCAGTGGCTCTCAAGCTTTCCAGACTACTGTACGCCTTTCAGGAATCTGATTTGTCTGACGTACTCCCAAGTTTCACCTCACTTAAAAACTACCTGCTTACAAATCAGATATAAAAATACAAAAGTGTCACAGCACGCTATTACTGAAAAATTGTTCGCTTTCTAATTTTTACCATATAATTATAAAATAAATCAATTGGAATATAAAAATTGTTCTTACATTTTAGTGCAGAGGTGGGCAAACTACGGCCCGCAGGCCAGCGGGACCATCCTGCCCGGCCCTTGAGCTCCCAGCCAGGGAGGTTTGCCCCTGGCCCCTCCCCTGCTGTCCCCCTTCACCCGCAGCCACGCCGCCGGTTGGCTCCAGCTGGGCTTCGCAGCTTCCAGTCCTGCCGC
This sequence comes from Chelonia mydas, assembly GCF_015237465.2. Taxonomy (NCBI): domain Eukaryota; kingdom Metazoa; phylum Chordata; order Testudines; family Cheloniidae; genus Chelonia; species Chelonia mydas. The sequence goes on from NC_057855.1 coordinate 89,376,313, forward strand.
TCTGAGCGGCATGGTAAGGAGGCAGGGAGCCATGGGGTTGGATAAGGGGCAGAGGGTTCTGGGGGGCAGTCGGGGACAGGGAGCAGTCAGGGAGCAGGGGGCGGTTGGATAGGGGGTGGGGTCCCGGGGGGGGTGGTTGGAGCAGGGGGTCCCAGGAGAGGGCAGTCAGGGGACAAGGAGCAGGGGGTGTTGGATGGGTTGGGAGTTCTGAGGGGGGCAGTCAGGGGACGGGAAGTGGGAGGGGGCGGATAGGGGGTGGGGGGCCAGGCTGTTTGGGGAGGCACAGCCTTCCTACCCAGCCCTCCATACAGTTTTGCAACCCCGATGTGGCCCTTGGGCCAAAAAGTTTGCCCACCACTGTTTTGGTGTATAGTGCATAGAGCAGTATAAACAAGTCATTGTATGAAATTTTAGTTTGTACTGACTTGCTAGTGGTTTTTATGTAGCCTGTTGTAAAACTAGGCAAATAGCTAGAGGAGCTGATGTACCCCTTGGAAGACCTCTGCATACCCCCAGGGGTATGCAAACCCCTGGTTGAGAACCTCTGGGTGTGGATGACTTCAGATTGCAAGTAGCTGGAATGAAGACATTCACAGGGCACATAGACCACACAGTTGGGCATCGACAGTGTCTGCAACTTGTTGCCTTATGGCAGAGAATAGACAAAAGCCACCCATGAAAAGAAAACAATGTTATAATTGGAAACTTAAGGGGACAACTTTATAGTTAGAGGATGATAAAAAGAGGCCTAGTAAATCAAGATCTTAGCAGCAGTGACTTTGCTCTATAGGACTTCATAAAAACCATTAGCAGCAATAAATCATTTTTAGGACGATGTTCTCAGGGGTAACGAATCCAAGCATTGGCCCAGGAGCCCTATGGATGGATGTCAGTTGTGTTTTCTTTAATACTGGATTCGTTATTGCCATTCGTTTATTCCACCATAATTTTATTTAATAAACCTGTAGTCTGTTGTCCTCTTCCTCCATGTGTCTCCACCCAGGGACCTCTGCGGAGTACTGGGAGAGCTACTAAGTTCACCGCCTTAAGCGGGCAGGCAGGATGGCCTGACTCCCTTCACGCAAGCCAGCAAAGCTAGCCAGACTCAGAGAAGAGCACCCACATCCCCCACTGGAAGTGTAATGCAGAGGATACAGTCACCAGAACCTCAAGGAGCCCCATTCATGTCAATGGGAGTTAGGTACATAAATTCCTTTGGGTTTCTGGGCCAAGGAGCTTCTCTCCAATGCCAGGCTGTGCCTTAAAGACACACTAAAGGGTTATTTAAAATCTCTAGTTAATATTTGGTGAGGAGGGATAGCTCAGTGGTTTGAGCACTGGCCTGTTAAACCCAAGGTTGTGAGTTCAATTCTTGAGGGGGCCATTTTGGGATCTGGGACAAAAATTGGGGATTGGTCCTGCTTTGAGCAGGGGGTTGGACTAGATGACCTCTTGAGGTCCCTTCCAACCTTGATATTCTATGATTCTATTAAAAAATCATTTCCAAGTCAATTCAATAAAAGACTGTTACTTTAGAAGGAATATTCTGGTGTCTGAATTTCAGAAACTGCACTGGTCCTAATACAGACATGATGTACACTGGCAGAGTGCAGTGGGCACTGGTGTAAGCCATGTCTGCACTAGGATTTGGTCCTTTGTAGCTACACAACAGTGCCTGAAATCCCAGTGTAAACAAGGCCTAAAAGAAACAAGCCAGGCAGCAGTTTTAAACACACTCTTCCTTGAGCAAGTGTCACATCTGGCAGTGATCATTATTACAATGGGCCCAAATCTGAAGTCAATGGGAGCTGTTCCAGAGAATGGAGTTTGGGATTAAGCCCCCTACTTCTTGGGTACAATGGCATTTCCTTTGTTGAAACAAAGGAAGTTCCTCTTCCCCCTTTACACTTGTATTTCCCTTTTAATACAAAACATCCTTTGCATGTATATGGCTCTTAGCCCTTCGTGCTCAGGCCTGCAGTGGCTGCTGGAGGATTTAGTTGCAGTGGCTTGTACTTTGCTGCAGGAGGAGAACAGAAGGCTGTCCCAATATACTCCAGCCGCGCAGCCAACTGTCCACAGTGGCTTTTGGGTTTTTTTCAACTGACATAATTCTAAAGGAAGTCTGTAAACTTTTTTTATTGTTAATAAGATGAATGTATTTTCTTGATGTCTGTACTGGCAGTCTGAGGTGTAACACTGAATTCACGGACCACTTGGGGGTTATTCTGACATTCCGCCTCGGGCAGAAGCAGAGTGCAAGGTACAATAGCGATAACACAAGATAGCAGAGACCCTCTCTTCGGATGCTTGGTCAGGGACTGGAGCAGAAACAGCCTACAGAGTCAGCAGTGGGGGCTGAGAGCATGCCTGCCAGTTCCTGTTTCTGCAGAAAACAGACCTCAGATTGGCAATTGGAAGAAAAAGGATTTAGAGCTTGTAAGTCTGGTTGCACACTGAAAAGTGATTATGTACAAATGGCACTTTCTTACTCAACAGATCTGCCCCCTCTCTATATTCAGAGTAAGATCTGCTAGCATTCAAGATAAAAACAAGCTACACTGTACTTCTGTGAGCCCTGCAAAGCCAACACAGCTACGAGACAAACTATGAGCTGGAGTCTGTCCCTTCTTTGGCATTATCAAGAGAATTGTTTCCTAAATTGCAAGAAGTTTTACCTGTGTAAGAATAAGGAAGGCAGTGGGCATCACTGAAAACCCAGTTCTTCTTGCAGGAACTTTACAACTGGCAAGGGATTAAAGGAAGGGGAACATGGTGAAGGCCGAATGGTAGTAGCACTGAGGGAAGACAATTCTGCCGCACCCAGGAGTTCTCACAAAAATATTGCAAATAATTTTGTACCTGGTGAACCAGATTTTTAAACAAGCTAGGAGTACAATTACATATGCAAAATGTACATGTAGTAACATGCACACACAGTAGCTGCGGTTGTGCATGCGAACGGCATATGTGCACAGGCAATGGCCTTACACAACTACTTGTGCGAGCAGTGACCCCATGTATATGGGCAATTGTAACAGCACGTATGAATCAGATGCACTGTTATGATCCCAACTTTATTTTAACTCAAGCATTTATCTTTTTAATTTTCAACAACTAGTTCCCCTCCTGTTGTTACTCTTGTGTTGTTGGCCTTTCCAACATCCTGCTGTTACAGTAACTTCACTGTGGGCTGATGAGTACCATGATGGATGGGAACCAGAGGGGGCCATGACTTTAGAGTGAACCCACTATGTCAGCGTAGTCCAGCTGATAGTTGTCTCATCTGTCAACCAGATGGTTCTGGGTTTGAGATCCAAGGTAAAGCCACATAAAAGAGCCAAGCAGACAGAATAGATGCCTGAAATCCTTCCATCTATATTTTTAAATGCAAAAACTGCCTTAAAATATACCCTCAGTCTGTAACTCAATCCAAAAAGTCAAGCCGTTGCATCATTAAAATTTTCCTTCTGGCAAGGTGCCTCACCATATTCCATGTGGGGAGCTGTGAATACGTTTACCTGTTTCATTTTACTTTCAATAGGATCAGTACAACCAAAGGTCTGTACTTAATCCTTTGCATCAATGCCAAATCTGTATGGGAACTGAGGGCGGTCTGTGGGCCCTGAAAGCACACACTATATAGAAACACTCTATATTTTAAGGACATCCACCTGCAAATCCTTACGTGGGTCTTTGCTTTGGGATGGTAGCTTGAGAGGGTTGGTTTTTTACTTGTACATTGCAAACAAGGCTTTTTTCTGGGGTTTATGCTGGTTTTTTGTTACTTGACGTTTTATACTGAATTAATTTTCAATTCCACTGTACTCAAAAATGTTGGAGTTGATCATTTTATACTGAAAGCAAAACGTTGACGGAATGACAGGAATTTTGTATAATTCACCGGCAAAATTAGTCCAGGTTAACTGGAATTACAAGTTTGAGTGGCATTTTTATAGGGCCTAATCCTGACCTTGTGAAGTCTATTTGAGTAGGACTGAAGCCATAAAAGGTCTTGTATGTTCCAAGGATTCCCAAACTTTTTCATAGTGTGGCCCACATCTTAATAGAGACCACCTCAATGCCCACTGGTGATCACATGACATACCGGGGGCAATGACAGCAATTGATCACTTGGTGAAGTGTTAGAAAGTAATTACTTTAATTTATTTTACTGCAGTTTAGCAGCTAAATGCCGGGAAGGACAGCCAGCACCATGTGACCAGCCTGCTCTCCATATACCACCAGCAAATGCTGATGGACCACATTTTAAGAACCAATAGATCCCAATGGTTCCAAATTAATTAGAAGTAAGCAAGATAAAAATCATGTTTATTTGTATTGTGGTCATGCCTATGAAGCCCAGTCACAGACTGGGACTGTTGTGCTAGGCACTGTACAAACATAGAACAAAAAGACAGGCTCTGCTCCAAAGAGCTTGTAGTCTAAGTAAAAATACTCCTTAGGGCCGGGCAGTGGAAAAGATAGAGATGAAGAAATGGAAAGAACTATCTGTCCATGGGACTACTGCTAAGCCCCTTTTAGAGCCTGATCCTGCAATATTGAAATCAATGAGTTTTGCTTTTGACATCTGTGGGAGCAGGCTTATGCCCTACCACATGGGCAGTGGCTGGTAGGAGGGCAGAAGACAGGAAGCATCCATAAATTATTACTGTTATCCTTAATCAGTTATAAAACATTCTATGCCTTGTAAAAATACTATGTACACTTGTGGTAAGGCATGTTTCCTGCCCTAACAAGCTGATAATCAGTGAAAGACAAGACAAACAATGAGGCAACAGTTCAGAGAGAGAAATGTTTGGAAAGATTACCCAGGAGGAAAACAAGGTAGGTAGGATCCATTAAAGAAGAGAGTCTTATGGAGGTTTTAAAAGGTGGCAGAGAGAGAGGACACTTAGCAGACAACAACTTGGAGACTCTCTCATGCTGAGGAATAGCACAAAAGAAGGTATGAAGCCGAGAAGAAAAGGAGACAAAGACAGCTGTACGGCTAGGGGATTGGGAGGGGCATAGGGAGTGGAGAGTGGAGGAAATGACAGTGGAGACGTAGGCTAAGGTGATATTTATATGAAGCCTGGCAGGTGAGGACAGGAATCCAGTAAAAGGATTCAAAGGGCAAGCTGGCACAGAGTGCTAAGCAGTGGAGTTCTGGAAGGACTGGAAGAGGGCAGAGGCAGGAGAGGAGAAAGATATAGTAATCAAGGTGTGAGAGGAGCAAGGGCTGAAGGCTTTTGTGTCATCAGCAGATGCTTGTCCCCACATACCATAGTTCAGCTCCTTGAACAAGCTTACGCACACCAAAGATCCGATTACAGCAACCAACCCTAAGTCCATAACTGCCCTCCGACAGCTGGCATACAGAGGAACTGGGTGTGCAACCTGGGGACAGCTTCGCTGTTAACATACACTGCAGGGAACTATTTTAAACGAACATTTTCAAGTCAAATGAGGCATCAGCATTTCTTCTCAAGGAAATTGCTAAAGGACTTTATTTCAACATTCTGTCCCTCAGCGACTGGCCTTGCATCCGCAGTCATGTGCTAACAGATATTTGAAACACTGTGACTTGGTTTCATATGTAAGATTATAAAATGACTATTTCAAAACTGATATGGGTATCTCAATCCAGCTAACCCCTTTTCCAGTGGACCTCTGCTCACTCCTAAGTAAGAGAGTGTGAAATTCTGGCCAAGATGTTCTGAGGATGATTTTTAAAGTTCAAGAAGTTTATCGGGCAATAAAATATATTTCCCTTGATTTGTGCCTTTAAGTATGAACCAGAAAGCCCCATGGCATGTAGATCCCTTCCATCCCACAACAATGCAATCGCACATTATGTTCTTTCTGCATTTGTAATTACAGGGCAAAACAGATTTGTAACGGGCAGCATAGTTTGTAATCACATGCCATCCTGAGAGCTAGCCATAACACTTTACTGCAAGCTTGCCAAATACATTTTTGCTATCCTGCCCTAAAGTGTAACTGATTCCTCTCCACTGTTATCTCATTGTTGTGCACCAGGCTGGCTTAAAGATGGGTTGGAATTCCCTTCCTTCCAGGATAAAGCACTCATTTTTGTGAAAGGAATCTTTAGGTTTATCTCAGGTTCCTGCTGCAGAACGGGAGCTCAGAAAATTGTTCCCTTCAGCATTAACTACTGGCCTGTATTGATTCATGCCTTCAAGGCTGTCTCCACAAGGAAAGAGTCTAGAAGCATCTCTTAACAAAAAATGAAAGCTGAAATCTTCCTTTGCATTGCTAGTTACCCCAAATCAGGGAGGCCCAGGGCTGTGGGCTTTTCAGGGCCAAAGGGCAGCTCTGTCTAATGTATCCTCCTCTGCCCGGTGTGATTTCTGCTCTCCCCTCCTCCTCCACTATAACACAGAATGTATTCTCTATAACCGGGAGTGAAACCCACTGGAAGGAATTTGGGCTCTAAAATTATATGCCAACGTACTGATGTTTTTTTCTTTAAATCTCTTCCAAGTTTACTTTTCACTGAGGTTTGCCAGGTAGGCAGCCTGGGATTTCCTCTGGAGTATAACCAGTCCAGTGACCTCACTGCCTCTAGAGCAACCAATGCTGACAGCTCATAGCTGAGGCCAGACTTCTATTTTGAAAAAAAGAGACCAAGAATTGACTGATGCCCTGGAGGTTAGGCTATGCTCAGCCCTAGCGGGAGTGGAGTCGCTTGTGGAGTCCCTGGACCTGCTATATCTAAGAGTGCCACTCTGTGGGGGCAAACGCCAGCATTGTGGTGTGATGTTGTCGGCTGTTTCAGGACACGGGATGCTACCTTGCAGAAGGTAGAACCGCCCTGCTGAAATCAGTCTGGGTGGTTTATAGATTCATAGATACTAAGGTCAGAAGGGACCATTATGATCATCTAGTCTGACCTCCTGCACAACGCAGGCCACAGAATCTCACCCACCCACTCCTATGAAAAACCTCTCACCTATGTCTGAGCTATTGAAGTCCTCAAATCATGGTTTAAAGACTTCAAGAAGCAGAGAATCCTCCAGCAAGTGACCCATGCCCCATGCTACATAGGAAGGCAAAAAACCTCCAGGGCCTCTTCCAATCTGCCTTGGAGGAAAATTCCTTCCTGACCCCAAATATGGCGATCAGCTAAACCCTGAGCATATGGGCAAGATTCACCAGCCAGATACTACAGAAAATTCTTTCCTGGGTAACTCAGATCCCACCCCATCTAACATCTCATCACAGGCCATTGGGCCTATTTACCATGAATATTTAAAGATCAAGCTGCTTCTTCCTGTGAACATTGGCAGGGCTAGCTCCAAATTCTCAGGGTGTCCCACAACTTCCATAGCTGCTTCTGCATTCCGTACTGAAGGGAACTTTCGAAAGCATCTGCCCGTCTTTTGCTATGGTTGCTGAGCTCTCTCTCTGTGTCAGTAAAATAAAAGCTCCCATCATTCTCTGCCATGTGGGCCTTAATATGTATTCAGTTAGCAGGCGTTCTACCGCAATATCATCTCTTCAGGCTTGCCCAGGGAGATTGCAGCAGAAAGCAAAGCCCACGGATGGATGCCCCTGCCTCAAAGCCCACAGATGGGTGCCCCTGCCTACAAACAGACGGCCTACCCCTGCCCAGTTTGCCAGAGGGGCTTCCATGGAATCCGGGAAAGGGAGAGATGACATCACTTGCAAGCCCTATCTCCCAACCCTCCTTTATTAGGTGCTGGTCGTTCCCTCCAAAGGTGAATCCCTGTGCTTGTCTTCACTGCAGAGTTAAGTCTACTTATAACCTGAGGGTTGCGCATCTCAAGTCCTGTCCACACGCAACCCCTCCACTGGAGGGCGGTGGTGCTTCTAGCCTGTCAGGGGTACATGCTACTGCTTCTGTGCAGTTCCAGAGTTACTTCGCAGTGTGGCTGCTCTCACTGGAGTGAGGCGAACGTGGGAGGTGAGGTGTTAACTGGTGTTCGGTAACCCCACTGGACTCTGCAGTGAAGACACGGCCTGCTTGTGAGGAAGAGGTGTGACTCAGACTTAAGTTTCCAGAGGTACATTTATACCCCGGCAGCAGGCTAAAAACAGCAGTGTAGATGTCCAGGCTTGGGCTCCGAGACCCAACCCCCCTTGTGAGCTCCAGCCCGAAAGGGAAGGGACTGGTGTTTGTAGCACAAGCCCTGCAAGTCTGTACACCCAGGCTCTGAGACGCGCTGCCACGGTGGGGGTTTTCAGTTTATTTTTCAGTGTAGACATACCTTAGCTCTGTCAAGCTGGCATCAATGCTAGCTCAGAAAAAGAAAGGGAGACGATCCTACACACCCCTCCAAAATAGCAGAAGCTGGCCAAAGAGCAGGAAGAAAGGGATGAGGGGCGGGTATCCCTCAAAACCAGGGGTGCTGGAACAATTTGTATTGTGGGGGGTGCTGAGAGCCAGGGAACCAAACTGTAAACCCTGAATATAATGGAAACCACTTGAAGCCAGGGGGTGCCGCAGCACCTATGCCCAATACCTACCCCAGGAGACTGAATCTCTGCCAGCATGGCCAGAGAGAAAGCTCCCATCTGGCTGGGAGCAGGAGAGCTTCTCCAGCAAACAGACATTGGCTGACCCCGGGGAACCTCAGAGGCGAAGGAAACTAAAGCAGAGCGAACAGGTGACCCGGGAGCGGCTGGGTCTGCCACCTGCTGGGCCCAGCCCAATGGGCCCCCTAGCCTAATGCCTGAGTGGAGAGGCTGGGGGCTCGATCCAGCTGCCGGGCTTTGCCCTGGGACGCGCTGGGCTCCGGGCGGGTTTGATGCACCGGGAGCCTGGTTCTCGCGCTCTCGCTGGTGGGACCAAAGCGTGGCCGGCTCCAGCTCGTTACCTTTCCCCCTAATCGATTCCCTGCCCCTCCCGCCCCAGTCCTGCTCCGCTCCGGCCGCCGCAGCTGCGGCATCCAAACCCCCTCGGGCACGTCACTTCCTTGCAAACTTTCCCGAGGAAATGTCTCTGCCAAAGTTGTTTTTCTTCAAAGAAGCTCGGCTCCGGGGCTGTGTCCTCGCCCTCTGACTGGGGAGGATTTCCCGGCCGTGCAGGCTGCTTGCATGTCAAGCTTCCTGTGTTTGTCACACAGACCGACAGCCATGGACGGACCCGCTGGCAAGGGCTGAGCTGGGTCGGGGCCGTTAGCTCTGCAAAAATCGATCAAGAGCATCCACCCGGCTCCTGCAGCGCCCCGTCCCCGCCCCCCCGGGAGAAACGCCTGCACCGGCCGCGGCTTCTCCTGCGCCGCCACTGACTTCAGCCCGGTGAAGTTTCCCGGGACCCCGGATCATGGCCAGGGACTACACCGCTAAGAGCCTGGACAACATCGACCTGGCTGCGCTCCGGGTAAGCGGCACCTCTGGCTTTAGCCAGGGCTGGGACTTGCGGGGAGCGGAGCTCATGCAGAGCTGGCCGGGCTGCACCCCTCTGAGCCTGGCTGGCTTCATCTGCCCTGCCTGACCTGGGTTGATCCAATGCACGTCTGCTTTGGCTGACCCGGTCCCTGCCGAGCCAGTCCTGACCCGACCTGAGCCCTGCTTAGCTGGGCTTTTCTCCCCCCAGCCAGGTCCATGCCCCTGCCTTCCTCTGTGGGCACTCGCAGAGCCAGGAGCAGACCCAAGGCTTGGTCTTGCCCAGTCGCCTGTTGCTTCTGGTTTCAGCTTGCTGCCTCCTGTGGGAATGTTTCCTCCTTCCCCTCTCTGGATGAGAAGCCTCAAGGCTGCTTCAGTCATTCCTGGTGCTGTTGTTTTTCTGGGCAGGGTAATGGTGTGCTTCAGTGTCAGATCCGAGGTGTTCAGAAAGCCATTTTCAGCCTCTCTCTGCTGCTGCCCTTCACCCACCCAATGTGCTTTCTTCCTCTGTATTATTCTGGCAGATCCTTGATTTTACAGCATCTGGTTTTAAGCTGTGATTGGCAAAGGATTCCCAGCCTTACGGAGTTTTAGTTTTAGTTGGGTGATATTTTTTCCCCTGATGAATACAAGTCACTGCTGACAATTGCAAAAGAAGCAGCTAGGTGGAGTCTGTGTGGTGCATCTTTAAGGACAAAATAGCTGATACCTGACCTTTAAAAGGCCGGTCTCACTATTTAGGTTGCCTGCCAGCTGCTTAAAGCTATGTAAAGATGTCCTGGGCTGTGCAAACTGTGGGCCCAGTCTTCCTTGCATGACTGACCTTTAGGGGGGCTGGACTTCTTGCATGAGTAAGGCAAACAGGATTTCACCCCGTCTGTGTAAATATCTCTAAAGTGCACACAAAGGGGCCCACGTTCTGATGGTGCAAATGGGTGAAACGCTATTGAAGTCAATGAAGCTATGCCTATTTCCACCAGCAGAGAATTTAGCCCCAAGTACTCCCATACACACCATGTAGGACTGAATGCTCTTCAACTTACTCCTGCAATAACTGTAGTCAAGTCAACTCACAGGCATAAAATAAGCAGGATTTTAGAGTCCAGAGATGGTATTTTATTTTATTCCAATCTCATCACTGTCCCATTCCCCTGCCCCAGTAACTAACTCCCGTTGACTTCAGTAAGCATTACTTTAATCCCGCAAAGGTGTGGGGAGAGGGTGGGTGTGGTAAATGGGGCTCCTGTGATGAAGAGTGTGTGTGTCATATTTTTGCAAGGCCAACAAAGCCGATATGAATATGGCTGATTATAAATACTAGCATTGTGCCTGCTCTTGCAACTTCCAGGGTTTTAATGTAAACCAGCTCTGTCTCCAGAAAACACAACCCTGGTCATATTTCATGCCCACAAACAGTTAACACGGTTGCAACTTAGGTGGCTAGCTTAGGTTTTTAAAAAGATGAGTGGAAATATCATGCCAGTCTAGCCACAGCTATTCTTCTAATGCACTCTTCCGATCCAGGGAGGGGAAAAAACTGTGGCGAAATGCTTTCAGCCTCAAACAGGGAAACCAAAGCAAGATATTTTCTAAAAATGACTTAAAAAGAGGGTTTGGAAAACCCTGCACAGAAATCCTATGGTGGGGGTTCCAAACACAAGACCCAGGAAAAATAAAAGGCCTGCACTGTCATAGAGATTGCAGGGATGGCACAGGACACACTGACCAGGAAACCAGAATTTAACCTGAAACGTAGCGATGCTCGGACAAGTAAAACAAAGTGATGAAGTTCAGTGGATGTGTCTTATCTTGTTAAAGAAATAAGAATCCTGTGTGAGCAGGGAGGAGGATAGCTTTGTAAAGCAGCTTGCTGGCTTTCGGTGTCAAAGCCAGCAAATCTCTCACAGGGTTTTACCCCAGAGATCCTGAATACTGCAGGTCTAGACCTCAATAAGGAAACACTAAAAGAGTCCCAAAGTGCCCCTTTGATCCACATATGGGACAGTATTCAACTACCTCCACAGCATGGTCCCCCGCTCCCCAGATCCCAGCAGAGGCTGCATGCTGGAGGCAAGAGTGGAGGCAGGCCGAGGCCAGCAAATTTCCAGCCCCATGGAAATTATGAGTGGAGGGGAAAACAAATTTGATCAGGGGTCATAGGACCTATTTTGCAAAGCCCTCTCCCTGGGCCAGCCATGGCCAAAGTTATCCAGGTAGTGTGGAACTCTGCAATTGCAGTGTTTTGAGGGAGTCAGCCAATTGAGGGCAGAACCAGTGTCGAGGCACATGGCCTCCGGGCAGATGGCATTAGTTCCCTGGGAGTTAGCCCCACCCCCTCCAGTGGGATGGTATGAGAGGATTCTCACAGAGATGTCCTCCCGGGCGCCCTCCTCCCATGGGAAGGGGTGGTCTGGCCAATACATCCCAAAAGTTCAGGGAGCATCTGGGTGCAGTTCTGGTGCTATTTGGCTTCCAAACCAGGTTGTTACCTCGTGCTGCCCTGGTGATCTAACGGTGTATATTTATGTTACCGACCTTCCAGGGTTGCTCGTTTCATAAGGGCAACCAGAGGGCTAAAATGCCTTTTGATTTTTTTGTTCTGTAAAGAGGGACAGAAAAATCAGAGCTGCAAACTCTTTTCTCTTGCCTGGCTGCAGAATCCATGAAAAGTGTATTTCATTTGGTATCCTGTTGCATGCAGCATTTGGCATGCCATCCTGTAGAGGGGTAATATGTTGCCCAGGTGGCATCCAGGTCATCAGTCTTGCTGTTGCCTTTTGAACAGTCTGCAGATGATAAAGGAAAGCAAGAAGACCGGCATATGGTACAGGGCATTGCAGTAATTAACCTCAAAGTGATGAATGTTTGGGTCAGAATTTTGGCATTGATCAAAGGAAATGTAGCAACTTGGCAATGGGTAGGTGGTGAAGGGTTATACGGGCCATGGAGTTTTAAAATGTTTGCTGAGAGGAAGTACTACATCAAAGATGATTCCTATCTCTGAGATAATTAAGAGATTGGCCCAGTGTGAGGACTTAACCATAATGTGCCAGCTGAGGATGCAATGCTCATGTCCAACCAGACAAGAACAGTACACATTTGAGAAACACTGCTGTAGTGCACATTCCGCAAAGGAGCTCTAATGCGGAAGAATTCCAGGGAGGGTCTCTGAACATTTGATTGGCCTACCTAGCAGCCACAGCTCAGCACTGGGGTGGCGCTTATGCAGCCCAGCTGTAAGGCCCCACGAGTCTAGAACTCAGGCCAGCAGAGCTGCCAGGCAGTTGGCATCTCCATTCTGTCAGTCAGCCGCTGCTGTAACCAGCTTGCTGCTCAGCTGCCCATGACCCACTGTGGGCATGGACCATGGGAAGTCCTGCCTCAAGGGGTCTGCCAGGCACCAACTTCATGGCTCCTGTTTGGCTTCCTGTCTTATATAAACCCAAGGCGTGTTCCAGGAAGTGTCCAGGCAACAGTGTGGACCGCCTGTAGCTGCCAGTCCCATTCCTTGCTCCTGACTTTGACCTTGGCTTAATTTGATTTTCGCCTTCTGTCTGGACACTGAAATCTGACTCTGACCCTAGGTATTGACCCTGGTCTGGAACCTGGCTGTGAACTCCTCCACTGTTCCGAGCCTCAGGTTAGCCCCTGCTTTGGACCCTTAGTCCTGACTCTGCTTTTTGGGATCCTGACGCCAGCCAATGAGGGTTTTATAGTGTCCACCTAAAATTATGTTTTAGATCTATCAGCGGCAATAGGCTTATTACTGGCTCTAACATAATTGAAAGGCAACCTAGTGATAGAGGATGTGGAAAAAGCTAATGTACTCAGTGCTTTTTTTGCCTCTGTCTTCACGAATAAGGTCAGCTCCCAGACTACTGCACTGGGCAGCACAGCATGGGGAGGAGGTGACCAGCCCTCTGTGGAGAAAGAAGTGGTTCGGGACTATTTAAAAAAGCTGGACGAGCACAAGTCCATGGGGCCGGATGCACTGCATCTGAGAGTGCTAAAGGAGTTGGCGGATGTGATTGCAGAGCCATTGGCCATTATCTTTGAAAACTCATGGCGATCGGGGGAAGTCCCGGACGACTGGAAAAAGGCTAATGTAGTGCCCATCTTTAAAAAAGGGAAGAAGGAGGATCCTGGGAACTACAGGCCAGTCAGCCTCACCTCAGTCCCTGGAAAAATCATGGAGCAGGTCCTTAAGGAATCAATTCTGAAGCACTTAGAGGAGAGGAAAGTGATCAGGAACAGTCAGCATGGATTCACCAAGGGCAAGTCATGCCTGACTAATCTAATTGCCTTCTATGACGAGATAACTGGTTCTGTGGATGAGGGGAAAGCGGTGGACGTGTTATTCCTTGACTTTAGCAAAGCTTTTGACATGGTCTCCCCCAGTATTCTTGCCAGCAAGTTAAAGAAGTATGGGCTGGATGAAAGGACTATAAGGTGGACAGAAAGTTGGCTAGATTGTCAGGCTCAACGGGTAGTGATCAATGGCTCCATGTCTAGTTGGCAGAAGGTATCAAGTGGAGTGGCCCAAGGGTCGGTCCTGGGGCCGGTTTTGTTCAATATCTTCATAAATGATCAGGAGGATGGTGTGGATTGCACCCTCAGCAAGTTTGCAGATGACACTAAACTGGGAGGAGAGGTAGATATGCTGGAGGGTAGGGATAGGATACAGAGGGCCCTAGAAAAATTGTAGGATTGGGCCAAAAGAAATCTGATGAAGTTCAACAAGGACAAATGCAGAGTCCTGCACTTAGGACAGAAGAATCCCATGCACTGCTACAGACTAGGGACCGAATGGCTCGGCAGCAGTTCTGCAGAAAAGGACCTAACGGTTACAGTGGACGAGAAGCTGGATATGAGTCAACAGTGTGCCGTTGTTGCCAAGAAGGCCAATGGCATTTTGGGGTGTATATGTAGAGGCATTGCCAGCAGATCGAGGGACGTGATCATTCCCCTCTATTCGACATTGGTGAGGCCTCATCTGGAGTACTGTGTCCAGTTTTGGGCCCCACACTACAAGAAGGATGTGGAAAAATTGGAAAGAGTCCAGCGGAGGGCAACAAAAATGATTAGGGGACTGGAACACATGACTTATGAGGAGAGGCTGAGGGAACTGGGATTGTTTAGTCTGCAGAACAGAAGAATGAGGGGGGATTTGATAGCTGCTTTCAACTACCTGAAAGGGGGTTCCAAAGAGGATGGCTCTAGACTGTTCTCAGTGCTAGCAGATGACAGAACAAGGAGTAATGGTCTCAAGTTTCAGTGGGGGAGGTTTAGGTTGGATATTAGGAAAAACTTTTTCACTAGGAGGGTGGTGAAACACTGGAATGCGTTACCTAGGGAGGTGGTGGAATCTCCTTCCTTAGAAGTTTTTAAGGTCAGGCTTGACAAAGCCCTGGCTGGGATGATTTAGTTGGGGATTGGTCCTGCTTTGAGCAGGGGGTTGGACTAGATGACCACCTGAGGTCCCTTCCAACCCTGATATTCTATGATTCTATGAAAGAAAGAGCACAGACCAATGGAAATGAAGCACCATACAAGGACTCTGCTCCTGCAAAGCCTTTTATGTGCTTTCCTAACTTTTTGCACACGAATAGTTCCATTTATTTTGGTATGCGTAAGAATTTGCAGAATCGATACCGAAATCAAGGAAGGATAAACTCAAACTGTGCCTTAGCTTCTTATGTGTAATTTCTCTTCTGTTTTCAATATATTTCTTTGTGGCTTTCACCTGAGCGTATGGATAAGTGAAAAATCAGTCTGAGCTGGTTCCATCTTGTTAGTTAAATAAAACAAATCTACAGACAGTTGGAGATCTGGGAAGGACATGATTAAAAACCATCTAACCACAAAGGACTGAAGATGAGTGCGTTCAGATTTACTGGCTTGGAACACAGAGAATCCAAGCAAGATAAAAATAGATTTTCACGGCTGTAAGGGGGACTTGTGCTTTGCCACTGCCGGAGCTATTTGGCTTTGGAATAACTGCGCAGTAACGCAATTGTAGAAGTCTGTGTTACATTGTTCTCATGATGAAATCTATTGCATGCCGATCAGGACACTCTGCTGACAAAAAGCCTAGTACTGTTTCATTTATGTAGAAAACTGTTGTTTATTTCAGAGGGGATTTTCCCAAGCAAAGTGTGCTGGATCAATCCCTAGGTGGACAGTTTCCATGCAAAAAAAAAAAAAAAATTTTTTTCTCAACAAATAATCTTCAACCAGAAAAACATTTTTTCTGTGATAAATAACAGGCTTTTCCAGCCAGCGTCACAGAAACTGGACTTCTGAGTGAATGATGTGATTCTATAGCACATCCCTTAGTGGTACCCAAAGATATCAACCTACATGATAGATAGCTAAAACAGATGGTGAGAAACGGATTCACGGAATTAATAATATTTCATATAAACTTCTCAATGATATCCTCCAAAGAAATGTGCTAGAGTGATAAATTGCTCAGCCAGCTACCAAGAAACTGGTCTCTTGAGTTCTTAATGGTTTTATATAAATCTTTCAAGTGAGTTTTAACTGAAATAATAGAGTTCTTAACATGCTGAGTTGCAGGAGTAGATGTTTACATGTCCATACTCTTCTGCAGAGTACTCTTGCTACTTGAGAAATGATACAAGATAGATCTCAACTTCATCCTTGTGGACAAGGCTGGGTTTTAATGGAGTGGATGCTAAACGAGTAGGAATTGTACTAGTTTATTTCACATAGGCCCTTGATCATCTGTTACATGGAAATTGGTCACAGTTAACAGCAATCAAGTCTGGATTCAAACCCATGATGCCGAGACAAAAAGCTGTTTGTTCTCTATGTCTTCCAGTCCACCTTTGAGAAATGAGACAGTGTGCATTTTAGATGTAGACTTGATATTATGATTGTTTTGGTAAGGCTAGTTCTAAATCAAACACAAATTAGTTATAGGACACGGTAACTTTGGTTCGTTCTTTCTGTAGACTAGTAACCTAAATATTTCATAACAGAAGAGAGACGTCCAAATTCATCCTCTAGATAGGCTCAGTGATTAGAACTGAGACTTGGGACTTCTGGCTTCTGTTCCTGCCTCTGCTACTAAATTGTCATGTGACCATGGGCAAGTCATGTAACTTCTATGTACTTCAGTTTATCCATCTGTATTTATCTATGATATTGGTGTATTTAAGCTTTCATTGGCTAATATTTATATAGTGTTTTTAGAGGCATGGCTGAAAATTGTAATAGAAGTTCATCATATTTTACTATTAATGATGATTGTATTACTATTTAGTTGTTTTATTATTCTCTCTATTTGTAATATAAATCGTTACGAGACTTTTTGCATTCTGTTCGTGAACAATAGTGCTCCCTTTGAAAAGTGAGTGTGTAACCGCTTTGCCATGAATAACAGTATTTACTGTACTTTTTACAGGACCCAGCAGGGATATTTGAACTGGTGCAAGTAGTTGGAAATGGGACATATGGACAAGTCTATAAGGTTTGATGCCTTTTTAATTTATTATGTCTTTCCTGCTATAACTGTTGCCCTATAGCAAAGAACAGGAAATGTATAAGATGTGGGAGTGGTTGTTACAATAATAGCTTGCTTTGTCTCTCTGCATAACGGTTTGTGCCTGTTCCTGAATAGTGGCAGCTGTGAAATTGTGTGCTTTTTCCTCCAGTGACACTTTCACGTTTTCGTGGGCAGCTTACCATGGTGGCCCTCACACTGATTTCCACCACCCTGGTCTCTCAATCTTGTTGTCATTTTCACTCTAAAAATATTTTTCATAGACTGCTGGTACAGTGCAAATATAGTGAGAATATTTTAACACGAGAAATAACTAGTATACTGCTGGATCAGGTAGAGTGCCTTATTTGGGGGAGAGGACACAGAAAAATATTCATAAAAACAGCCGTGCCCTGTAGGGCGCTGGCATGAGTGAATTACTTAGCCATGCTCTTCAGGAGGGCTGACAAGTATCTGACTCTTCCCGTTGCTACAGTTCATTGCTGGGACACTCGGGCAGAACTACCAATCAGTTAGTTATGTCAACGGATAATTCACCAAGCACCACATGAACGTGCTATGCAATGTTAGGCAAACTATGCAATACGCAGTTTGACTTAAGATGGGAATCGGTGTCAGCTGGTCTAAAGAAGTGGATTTGGGGAAGGACTATAGAAAACAAACGGTCTTTCAGTCACGAGGCCTTCTTTCGGAATGATCGGAAAAGGAGAAATGGAGAAAATATAGAGAGACTTTAGATCCGTGTTTCCCACCTGGAGAAGGGAAATGGAGGAGGATGCAGGACACAAGATCAGTCGAAGGAGAGCACAGGGCAGGTGAGAGAGGCCGCAGCAGTGGAGGAAGCTCCTTAACCTTGGATCTCCCACAACTCCCACCAGGAACAAGCTCCTGCAGCAGTGGGTAATGTGATGGGCTACTCTCTGGAAGCCACTTTCATCTATCCCTGCTCCTTGCGGGGTAATGCAGTTGGCCACCGGCCAAGGTCACATATAGAGGACTCGGGCTCAGGCTGTATTCCACTAGTGTAGGCTTCTCGTCTTTTGCAGCACTCACTCAGCTTTGAGGGCATATGTAACCCTGCTCTGCCCATCCAGCAGCAGACTCTCCCACTCCAAGCAGTGTGCAGTCTTCTGGTTAGCGGGGAACAGTGAAGGGAAGCCGCAACAGAATAACAAGCTAGAAAAGGAATAAATGTGTCTATGACTACGCATACAACGAGAAATAGAAAAAACAAGAGGAAAAGGAAGAAGGATCAAAGGCAGGAAAAGAAGGGGAAAATGGACATGGGGGGGGAAGGCATCTATTGTATCAGGATCTGGTGATGGAGACTTGGGTTCTGATTCAGTTGATCCATCCGAATGAGGGGATCAGGTGTGGGGTTGTCCACTAGGAAGAGGCTGTGGACAACACTTATCATTCCTCAAGATGCCCAAGATACATAATTCTCAAATGTATGTTAGTGTTGGATAAGAAACAACTGGGTCCACATTTTGGTCCCCCTTTGAGGTTTAAAGATCCGTGGATACCTCATGGAAAAGCCTGGGACACCTTGTCCGTACAGACAGTTCTGCTGAAATACTAGTATTTAATGGCATTGTATTATAGTATTATAATAGTATAATATAATAGTATTTTTTGCCTTTCCATCCTGCATTTTTTATTTGACATTTTTATCATAACTTTCCATCTGCTGCAGTAGTTAAATCTCACTTATTTGTTACAATGCAGCTCAGTGGCTGTGGCAAGGATTATGAAGTCAAAAGTAAAGAATTCAGAGTTCCCATCAGCAAATCAGAAGCCAATAAACTTTTAGGGCCTGTGAAATCAGTGGGGTTGCATGGGTTTTATGGAGGACAAATCTCCACCTGCAAAAATGAAGATTGCTGTTGCCTGCTACATAATTTCCCTTCATAATATAAAATAAACCCATGTATGACAGAGAGAGAATTATTTCTCTCTAGATACTCTTTTATGGATTTTTTTGGGTTGGAGTTAATCAGCTGCTCTTTAATTGCCCTAAAAACAGGAAGGGAAAACATAGTTCAGTTTATTTACTGAAAAAGAAAAAGTTTTGAGAGATCATATGGTTCAGCTGAAAGTTAAAATCTAAGTGCAAAAGCATGTAAGAAATGTTGATAATACTAATTAAGGGTAGTGCCTCAGGCATTTGTTCGTGGGAATGAAGGAGAGCCTTGTATTTGGTGGAATGGATGGTACAAGGATGAATATGATTGGGTAACACTTCCAAGAACCAGTGACCAAACAGTAAATGGGTCCTTTAGATATCTGGGAATGGAAAATAATCACATCAGCATAAGAATTTAAATAGGGCCAATGTTAATAGGACAATAAAACCAACTTTGTTGTAATAATTTGTTAGGGCTTTTCAGATCTCCAAGCTAGGGTCAGATTCTGATGTAACTGAGATCAGAATCTGGCCCTTAAAGTGCTAAGATAGCAAAGCAATACCAGTTTTCTTTTTTTTAAGGCCTGTTCGTGAGTAAACTGAATTAGAACGCTTCTTTCAATTCAGCCTGCTTTGCATTGCTTAATTTTTGGCTGTCTGTGAACATTCTTACCACTGTGCTTCCTTCATATAAATATTTCTGACCACTGAATTTGGGGCCCATTGACAAAGATCTGTTTAATCAAGAAATACAAGTGGCTCTTGGCAGAAGTGTAAAGTTAAGTCATCCAGTCAAGGAACGTGAACAATATGATTTGATTTAGGTGACCAGACACAAAGCTTCCAGCAAATTCCAAATATTAAGTAATCAGTTGAATACTCAGTTTGAGCTGTCTTCACATAATCCAATGCTCAAATGTATTTGTAAAAGCCATTTACTGAAAAATTTTGAATATTAAAACAAATTTGTTAAAATACAATCTGTTTGCAGATAACTTGCAAACCCGAGGGTTAAATGCATAGAATAAACAGTTTGGCCACCTGTAATGGAAATATGATTATGGTCAGAGTTATGGTATTTACATATTTTATTCTGGTGTATAATTTGTTTTTGGTCTGTAATTAGTTGGGACTGATAGAGACGGGTTAGTGGATGCTGGCATCATTTTTTAGCTTGTGATCATAAATATTTGAGTCAGAAAGTAATCCCAGCTATCCCAATACTTAATTATGTCACAGGAGCATGTATTCATTCTTCAAAGGCAGCAGTATCTTCCATACATACCAAAATAGCTAAATATACACATAAACAACCTAAAACACAACTCAGGCTCAACAAACTGTGTCCAAAGCAGCTAAGCAGACCAGCTGGATCTAGAAAATCGGAATTGTTATACTGTATTTTTTTTAAAAGCATGCAACTCTGTGAAAACAAAATTAGAGGTTCATCATTACATAGAAAAAGCTGCTTAACAGACTTTCTGAGAGGAAAAAATGATATCTGTACTGGAATGTTGTGGACCCAGTTTCAGTTCTTTGCCAGTTAAGAAGGAAGTTATGAAGCCACTATAAAGCAAAGATTGTAACAGAAACACCAGTCTACGTATGTAGTTGGCCCACAGTAACGTTAGAGCTGCACAGAACAGCTCTAATGGTAGGATCTGTATACTTTAAGAGAATAAAAGCTAGAGGAGTACGTATTCAAACAACATATGGGGGGAATCAGGTTTGAAGATCCCAATATTGGCAACCTCAAACATTCAAAAATATGAGTCAGACACACAAAATCATGAGTCTGGCCTAGAAATAATCAGAGTTTTATAAAATGATGTATTTGAGGTTCTTTTTATTTTCCTTTTTAATTTTTTTAGGCTTTGGGTTTCACATTTCATGCTTTTATCTGCAGCCATAATGGCTAGAAACATAGATTTGGGTTTGGGTTTTTCGAATGACAGCTGAGAGTCTTATGAAATCACATGCCTCCATGAGCAGAGGCATTAAGAAAAACCAGCTATCACGGGACTCATGATAAAATGGTGAGAGTTGGCAAGACTGATGAGGGTTCACGAGCGGAGCAAATTTAACATCACGTAAAAAACGTTCACCTTAAGCCTTTCATTCAGCTGTGCCGCCTCGGGTTTTAAACACAAGGGGACAGATGGTGTCCAGTCCCTGCACACAGGTTTGCATGGGATAGAGAAGATGTAAGGAGCTTCCCTTGTGCATGGGCTGACTGGCACAATGGAAAGCCCTTGTGCTTAGAGAGTGCAGGGGGAGCGGTGCCAGACTCTGTGAAGCATGCAAAGAGGAGGTGAGGTTAATGACACCTTTCCTGGCCCCATTCTGCACGAACCAAGCAGGCTGGCTCCCTGTGGAGGGAATTCCATCCTGCACCCCTTTAAAGTGTGGCCGAGATTCCCTGGAGCTTTGGAAGTCATTGCCCCAGCCTGCAATGCAAAACAGCTCAGAGCTCCTCCTGGGGTGGGGTACTTTGACCACCCTCAAGTAGGGCTATGTCGGTGTGAGTCACAGGTTAGCCTATAGCAGTGGTTCTCAAACTTATTTGATTGGGCCCCTCTTCTTTGTGTCTGTAGTCCTTTACCCGCCCCCCCCCCAAGCAAATATACTGCCTCTCAGCTCTGAAGGTAGCATGGTGCCAACAGCAGCACAGAAGTAAGGGTGGCCATGAGAAAAGTGATATTTGTCAATATTACTTGAAACAGCAGACTTAGCACCCCACTGCCACCCTTACTTCTGCACTGCTGCTGTCACCCGGGGCTGACAGCCAGAGCCCCGCCACCTCTAGATGAGGGATTGGTTGAGGGGGAAGGAGAGCCCGGGTGCCAGGACTCCGGCTGTCCTCATGGGCGGTGGGTGTCATAGGCCAAGGGAGGCTAAGCCTCCCCTAACCCAAGCCATGGCCTCGCCCATGGTCTGCCCCGAGGCCCTGCCCTCACTCCCCCAAAGGTGGTGGGGGCTCAGCTCGGGCCAGCGGTGGACCTTGGGGTTCGGGGCGGCCTGGGGCAGCTCGGGCCAGTGGGCGGCTCAGGCCAGCCGGTGCCCAGGGGCAGCTAAGGCTGACCCAGGGGTCAGACCGGTGCTCGGGGTCAGACCTGTGCTCAGGGCAGGCCGGCTAGTGCTTGGGCCGGCCAGCGTAGCTAGGGCAGGCGGTTTGGCTGGCGCTCCTTCGGCCGCAGTGAGGGGCTCTCGGGGTTCTGGCAGGCAAGGGGGGTGGGAAGGGTAGGGGTGGGGCCTCGGGTAGAAGGGGTGGGGCCAGGAGCTCACCTCCCCGAAAGCCGAGGGTTCACACGCCTTCCGGGTATGCATGAGCCCAGCCACCTGGGGCTGACAACCAGAATGCTTTTTAAAAAAGCACACAGCTTGCACCTCCCTTGACATATTCCCGGGCCTCCTTTGGGAGGCCTGCCCCATAGTTTGAGAATTGCTGGCCTATAGTATCATAGAATATCAGGGTTGGAAGGGACCTCAGGAGGTCATCTAGTCCAACCCCCTGCTCAAAGCATGACCAATCCCCAGTTTTTTCCCCAGATCCCTAAGTGGCCCCCTCAAGGATTGAGCTCACAACCCTGGGTTTAGCAGGCCAATGCTCAAACCACCGAGCTATCCCTTCCCCCCAAAAGGTATGGGTGGGGGAGGCATGACTCAGTCCGTTGGTGATATAGTCATGCCTGATATACTGACTCGTTTATTAACAAGCAAAACCACTATTTGGGTGCACTTGGCTTGATCTCCAGGGGAAATGCTGTATAGCTCCAGCGAGGGTTTGTAAAAGCTCCTGATCAATAAAGCCGCCCAGACGGAGCAGAGAATGCAGCAATTTGGATGAATATGACTGCACTGCACAAGCATAAGTCTAGCCAGGGAGGAAGTGAGAGTGTTGTAGGCTGTCCGTGTGACCCTCTGATTTCAGTTCCTTTTAAATCTGCAAACACATGACCTCAGGCTTTCATCTTGCAAGTTTGAATCTGGTACAGCTTGGCTGGGAGTTGACAAAGGTTTACGTAGCTGCTCCAGGACGTGGTGTAGGAGAGACAGTATGTGGCACTCTTTCCTGTGAATCAGTGCTGAGCAATATCTAGGGCACTGTACTGTTGGGGATTGTATCGTGCAGAAGAGTGGTAAAGCCAAGGGTCTGACCTCTTGTGAGTATAGAATCCCAGGTCACTCTTTGCAAGGGACTCTTAGTGTCCTGGCCCAGATTTTTAAAGCTATTTAGTTGCTGCTCTGTTCAGTGTTGCACTGCCTAACTGATTTAGAAGCCAGATTCTCATTTTCAGAAGGGATTTAGGTACTTAAGAGCCTAAATCCCTCCTGAAAATGAGAATTTGGCTCCTAAATCAGTTAGGCTTTGCAATGCTGAGTGCAGCAATGCTTATATAGCTTTAAAAATCTGGGCCTTAGTATCTATCTACCTTGATTACCCTGCATGGCATCACCTGTTCTTCGCTTTCTCCCCTAAACTGTTGTATTGCTGTGAGCTGCTAAACCCTAGCCCTGTTACGCCCCAGATGTGGGTCCATTTCAGTAGGGGTTTATATGTATATCACTTGAATTGTTTGGGATGAAACATACTGTTTATTTTATTTACTATGCCTTTAAGTCTTAGTGTCAGGCTCGTTGGTGGCTAAGTGTGCAACAGAGATCTATGAATAGAATCTAGGTCTTCTGACTTCCCATCCGGTGCTGTTAGCCACAGTGGCACTCTTCCAGCAGGTGTGACCGCGAAAACCCTGGGTCGCAGATAGGTGGGGCGCATACAGTCGGCGTCATTTTTCAAGAGTCACTCGTCTGCCCAAAACCACACTTTAACGTGTGCTCTGAAAAGTGACTGTCAATCCTACAAGCTCAAGGTGGGCTCTGAGACTCAAGCTGGGTTCTTTCTGTCTCACCCATCATCACCAGTATAGATGTTGTAGGCCAAATTAGGCCTTCAGTGACATCCATGCAGCCTTATTGTCTTCTGTGTGATCCCTTTGATGGGGCCTTTTGACTTTGATATTCACTTTCCTATCTTGGTCCGGCATGTTGGCTTTCTTTGTGAGAAGGCATTTGTGGAGGGCTGAGGCCAGGGGCTGGGGAGTGAATCTCTTGAGGCAGGGTGATCTTGTTTTGGAATATCTGCTTGCAGGCTGGTGGTCAATTGTGGAGGGGTTGCACAGGCGCTGACTTCTATATTTCCCCATGGCTGCTCTGCCCTGAGGCCCCGCCCCCACTCCACCTCGTCCCACCCCCGATCCCCCCTCACCCCTAAGGCCCCCACCTGCCCACTGCCTGACGCTCTCTGCCCTTCCCTGGGCACCTCCAACCAGCTGCCATTGGCGGTCCCGCCGAACAGCTGATTGGTGGCCCCGCCGAACAGCTGTGGCCAGTGGGTGCTTGAGCCCCAGAGCACCCCCGAAGTTGGCACCTATGAAGGGTTGTCACTGTTTTGTGTTGCACTGGTGGAAAAGGATTGCGTGGTTAATAGGTGACAAGGGATCCTAGACCTTAGGGTGGATGTTCTTTTTTGGCTGCTTAAATCTAAATGAGTAAATGGTTTGTACTCTGGGCATGGTTTATGCTGCTATCACAGGTGTGACTGCAGGTCATGCTTTAATTTAGCTAGCATGAATACCAGTTGTAGTGATGCTGTGGCAACATGGGCTTCAGCACGAGCTATACAAGCCTGCCTGGGACACTGGGCTATTACCTGGCCAGCTATTACCTGGCAATGCTCCTGCTTCACTGCTATTGAAACCCGAGATGGCTAGGTTAAAGCTAGCGTGGGTAACTCTACAAATGGTGCCATCACTCTTCCCACTGCAGTGCGGACATACCCATAGTCAACAATTCCGTGAATGATGGACTCCAGCTTCATTGGTTCTGCAGGACAAACAGGAGCGAAACACCAATAAAAACTTGCTACTCTGATCACGGGTGACTCTGAATACATACAAGGAGCAGATCGTCTGAGCAAGAAAGTAGTATTTTTACACTGCTGCTTTTTGGAGTTGAACCACTCTTCAACATCAGCATGAGTTATGAGCTACTGTAAAAGTAATGTACAGTAGCAGGCAGTGTTGTGAAACATATATGTGACTTTTTGGTTTCTCTTAAACAATTTGCAAATCTGTTAAATTTGGCATAATTAATTGTATTAGATAGCTGAATAAAATAATTCAGGCCCTTTATCCAGAAAGAATCACAAAGATACTGTACATAGTTTATTTGTCAGGGAAGACTTGGAACTGCCTGCAAAGCATCACATAGCCTTTCTAAATTATAAAGTGTGAAAGCTTGTGGACCATGCTGAAAGCCTTAATTGATGGTCGTGCCTTAGGCATGTACTTGAAGGCTAAATTTAAGAAATGTTACTATTATGTTCACTGTAAGACAAAAATTGAAGGTGCTCAGGCACAAGGACCGGGCTAAAATCTTTCAACCGCCTGCCTCTGAGGGCTAGGTGGGCTAGGCTGCCTTCCTTGGAAGAATGTTAATCCCTTATCGCTAATGAATTGCAACACTGGAGTCCCCAGCTTGTCATAATCACAGTTCTTTTTAAAACATCAGATAGGCACAGTGTATTTTAATAGCATAGTTCCTTATTTTTGGTCAATTAAGTTTTCCAGGCCAATTATAGTAATCAGGGCTCTGGGGTTTTGGCAAGGCAAATAGGGACTTCTTTTAATTTTTAGATCATGGTAAAATATAACTTCAGATCCCAGCGGCGGTTGGTCATAATATTGTTCTGTGTGTTGCCTTTCTTTGTAAAGTCTTGAGTTTTTTAAGAGTTCCTTTGGCCTTGTTTGTTATCTTGTCACTTACTAGCTTTTCATATTGTAGTCCTTTGGCTAGGGTGTACAGTATGGGTACTACTGTCCTCTGTTGGATGCAGTCAGAATTGATCAAGTGTGTGTCATCAGCCCTATAGTGCTAGCAGCTAATGGAGATTATCCTTTAGTTCCCGTGGTAGGGGTGTGTGCTTTGGGAACCAGAGGATCTGAGTTCCATCTGTGCTATTGCCATGAAGTTTGAAACGCCATGGTGAGCAGCTGAAGGACAACCATGAAGTCCTAATGTAGGTGGCCACAGGTTTGTTGCGGTATCCCATGTTCCTGGGGTGGTGAGAATCCAGGGAGACTTGTTACTCCTACTTTTGTCTGCAGATCATGCCACAGAGGAAAGTGCCTTGATTAATAATTTCCAGGTTCTACTGTATCTTTCTCATTTAGGGCAAGATTTCCCAAAGGCCCACCCTCCCTTTGGTCAGAGCAGTTTGCACCTGCAAAGCTATTGCAAACACACACCGGAGCACTTGCCAGGAGAAGTTATTAAGAGGCACAAGTAGTCTGATTTGTACTCTGAAGCTGCCCTTAGTGACTGAACCCCCAGTATTACCGACTCTCATGATTTTATTACAAGTATTGTTATATTCACTGTTTTTTCTTAAAGCTCCTGGAGTCTTGTAAGTAAGAATTTCAGCTTTCAAACAGGCAAATAGAAATAACCTAACATTTATTATTTTTAGGCCAATTTCATGATTTTGGAGAGCCTGACTCATGGTCTTTAAAGGCTTGGGCTTGGCAATACTAGAGCCCCCATGTTGACCATCCTGCTGGGTTCCCACATCTATGAGGATGTGCAGTAAAGGCACAAGCTGAATGGGGAGGGTTTGGGGAATGCGGCAGATGTGTATCTTACAGCAGTGGGTATACCATGCCCTTGATCACACGCACCTGGACGCCAAGTCCAACAGAGCCTTGTTCACTGTATTTGATGAGCTGATAGACAGCAGAAAGCGGGTGGCTTTTAGTGTGAATATAGGGGGGAAGCAGAAGCACCCTGCATGTACCAGTGTCCAAGTCTGAAGCCAGCAGCAGTGTTTTCCTCATAATTACTTGTTGCGTATGAGGGGCGGATTTTTTTTTCTTTTGGCTTTATCTCCTTAGTGACATGACAAAGCCAAATTCTGTTCCGCACTTTTACTAAAAATAGTGGAGTATGCATGTGTAATTAATTAGCTAGTCATAAAATACTGGGTATAGTCAGTAAATATTTAAGAGGGATTCTATTAAGATTCCGAAGTATACATCTAGCGTATCAAAAATAGAACAGTCCATACATAAAAACGCTCAGCAGAGGAGGTGCTTCTAATACAGTAAAGATCCTTTGACTGAACAGAGCCACACACTAAATTAGAGATGCCATTTCAACCATTAGCAGATAGTAAATCCTAACAAATAATTAGGTTTGCCGTTTCCAACTTATGTGTATATACTGGGTCTGATTCTTCATTGCTTTTCAACTGGTGTTTGCCATTTACATCTGTAAGAGAGGGTGTAGTATGCTGCCATTCAAATCTGGTAACATTTTGCACTTGGGGAATCAGGTCTATTATTTACAAGTGGGAAAATGGGCAAAAAATGTATTGGTTGATTCATTGGCTACCTTTTGGACATTAGGAGAAGAAGCTGGGTAATTATCTTGAGCAGGGTTTGATCACGCAAAGTGCTGAGCACTAGTCTACTGAAATCAGTGCGGCTACTCATGTGCTTAAAGTTAACACATGCTTATGTTTAAGTGCTTTGCTATATCGGGATCAGAGTGATCAGCACCTTGCAGGACTGGGAGGTGTGTGCTCAAATCCTTACCCACTTATTTATATAGCGGTACTCATGGACCAGGACCCCCATGTGTTAGGCTCTGTAGAAATACAGAACTGAAAGATGGTCCCTACCCCAAAGAGTTCACAATCTGATCTGAGATTATACCCTTAAGAATACAGCCATAGGTTTTCCACCAGAATTGCTGCATGTTTTATTATAATGGTTATTTAGTATTTATGTGGTGCTGTAGAAAGAAGCACATCATGCTATACAAGTCAGGAAATGGAAAAGAAAACTCCTATTCCAAAGAGCTTAAAATCGAATGAATGAGTTTGGTATGAGTAACTAACAGGGACATAGCAACTTGAAAGTAGCTAAGCCTCATGGGAATATGACAAGTGAGTTTGGTGGTCTCAGCTTTGGGCCTGATTTACCACAGTGTTACTCTCATTATTTAGTCAGATAACTATGGCTGCTGAATGATATTTACTCCTCATGCAGTGGCATCAGACAGAGAACTGGTAGTAAATGCAGACAGAATTCTCAACAACAGACACTGTCTCCCCCCTGTTTTCTTGTAGTACTTTAATATTCCATTTCTTTCCTTAATCTTTTTATACAAGTCCATACAAGTGTTTAAATAACACATTCAGCTGCATCGCTGATCCTCTGTCAAACGTCTTATCCTTCCTAGAAGGTAGACAACGAAAGAGCTCGTCATCACTTTAGTCCTGCTACCAGATTTTAGAGCAAGGATAATATCCAAGTACAGGCTGAGATAAAGAGCATTTCATTTGACAATAATAGCTGCTGTCCAAAAGTACATGTACATTTGCAACTGACTTCAGTTGAGCTACACCAAGATAAGCTGAGGAATTGGCTTGTACACTTTAAAAGTTTTAAAGTGGTTTTAAAAAAGCTGAGTACCCACATCCCCTAGTGCTCAGCACTCGAGCTGGGCAACATTTTTCGACCAAACTTATTTTTTGGTGAAAAATGCAGATTTGTGTCAAACAAAATCTGTGTCACATTTGCCCATATTGTTTTGGTCAAGAAAACCCTCTTAAAATTAAAGGAAATTGTGAAACAAAAAATTGTTTTGAATTCAGAAATCAAAACATTTCATTTAGAAAATGCCTAAGTGAAACATTTCAATTTTTCCCCGAATATTTTTATTTTTTAAACGTTTAACAAAAAAAGCTCAAAATCTAAACAATGTTTCATTCAACCTGAAACCATGTTCTAATTATTATTTTTCGGACTTGCCAGTGAATCAAAAAACTCAGTTACTCACAAAGCTGTACTCACCACCTCTGCAAATTAGTCTGCCTCAGAGTCATGCTAGGTTCTTACTGTCTCCTTCATTATCCCCATCATAAAGGTTCTGCGGGCCAAATTAGATTGTTTGTCACACCTGGGATCTCCACTATCTCCTAGGTATACAATCATTGACACCTGAGCAGTCTTATAGTCTTCTGTGGCTTTTCCCGATTGGAAATGATTGAAATGTCTAGAATAATTCTGTTGATGCAGGAGGTGAAAAATCAATCTGCAGCTCAGTCAGTCTTAGACTGTGTCTTCACTGGGGAGTTAACTTGAGTTATCTTCACTTGAATTACACTGGTTCTCTGCTGCCTTATGCCCTGTGTTGTCATTTACCCCAGTACAACGGGAGTGCAAAATTTTTCCAAATCAGCATTTTGCACCCATTTTGCGCAGGTGTCAATAACTGCACAAGGTGCGGGGCAGTGGAGAATCAGCCCTTCCTCCCACCTTTCAAGTGCATCTGTGCACTAGTACAGTTGCCTGCCATAGCTGGTGTTCATTGATCAGCCCTTAAGTATTCCTAAGGTAAGAGTGACCAGCAGCATACTGACCACACACTGTGTGGCGGGGGGGGGGCAGGTAGAGGGGCTTGACAAAGAGGCAACAATTGGCCATTTATTTGGCCACAACAATACAAGGTATGTCACTAAAAATAATGTTATGAAATTGAGTATAACCACTGCACTGGGGAGAGCTTCTTCCCCTAATGTGCTCCTTCGTCCCCCTGCACAGTGCCTAGATATAATGGTGTCGTTTGCACAGCCTAAGAGGAGGCTGAGGGAAGACGGGCTAGTGCACCCGCCAACACTCCACGGCCCCGTGGAGGTGTGGCTAAGCAGGCTGGGGGAGGAGCCAAGGCCCTGCCTCCTGGGTGTCTCGTAGTGCCCTAGTTCAGCTTTGGGGGCCTTGTGGCACTGTTGCTCGGGCAGTAGAGTTCTATGGCCCAGCCCAGCCAGGAGAAGGAGCACAGTTTGCCCCAGACTTGTGCCTCATGTTAGTTTCTAAGCAGGCAGGTGGCAGGACTCTCTCTCTCTCAGACCAGCACAGGACTCTGTTCGCCTCTTCAGGCTCTACCTGGCTGGCTGGGCTGGCAAAGCAATCATTAACACTGCCCTTTGGTGGGATTTACAAGGGAATTGAGTTTGGAAGCCATTTTTAGTTGCCAGCCCTGGTTGGACACCTCAGTCAGTCAATAAATGCAGGAGCAGGTCAGCCGCTTCTCCAGCTGTTATGAAATGTCCAGTAAGTCACTTCAAATTTTAATGTCTAGTAAGTGATAACATTGTACTTGTCATGTCTGGGTTTTTGGCTGTTGCCAAGCTGCTGGCCAATAATCATCTTCTTGGACTGCACAGAACTCTGAATGTGGATCTTGGGAAGAAAGCAAAAGAATAACTGATTTTCAGCTAATTTTGTTTTTAAAATGCATTTATAGTCTTTAAGCGTACACTGTTAACCTATCCACACATTTTAAACCCTGCTTAGAATCCCACAGTATTTTAAAAACAACAGTTTTTAAGGTCACTTTTCCTAATCCCCAGTAGTTTCTTGGGTCTGATGAATGGAGTGGTCCAGAGAAAACTCTAGACAGGAAATCTTGTGATCTTTCTGGTCCCCTATATGGATTTTTCCTACATAGGTGACAATCTGGGCTATATTGTACAGTGAAAGCAAAATGGGGTCCTGGTCCGTGACTGGGGTTCTTAGGTGTTACTGCACTATAAATAATATATTTTTGTGATTAAAATGAGGAAGTATTGTCTAATGGTTAGAACAGGGAACTGGGACGGCGGCAATCTGAGTAATGTTCCTAGCTCTGCTGCTGAATTCCAGTCACTAAACCTATAAATTCCAGGTTTTCAGAAGAGCTCTGTTCCCCAGTAGGCCCCTAAATAAGGTTCAGATTTTCAAAAGTACCAAGCACCCCAACGGCTCCCATCATGTTGTTTCTGGCAAGAATTTCACATCATCCAATGAGCTGGTTATTCTTAAAATCTAGTCACTTATTTTGGTACCTAAGTGGGAGTGGAGCTGTTCTAAAAATCTGGCCCTTTGTGATCCCATGTATTAAGGTGGAAATAATAAATCTTTCCCATCTTCGTAAAATTCTTTGACATCCTTGCATAAAAGGAACCGGGATAAGCACAAAACATTATTATTACAGCTGGTTGGAAAAAATTTGACATAACAGTTTTCTGTAGAAAATACAGTTTCATCAAAATCTAAATATTTTGTGAAAACAGGTTGATTTTTTGATGAAATTTTTGACAGCAGAAGTCGTCAAAACAAATCATTTCGGTTTTCTCTTTTTGTTTCAATAATGCCGAAAAGTTTCATTTTGACTTTATCATCTTGCTGCTTCAGTTTGTATATTATAATCATTTTAATTATATGCAGTGTTTATGATGATGTTGTTTTGCAATAAATGTTTTTGAATTAATTTTTTTTGGAATTTCTATTCTGTGAGAGACTTCGATATTTCAGCTTTGTTACAATTCAGAACAAAAGCCCATTTCAAAATATCAGAATTTCCCACAGAACCGTAATTCCGTTTCCTGACAATCTCTAACTATTATTTATTATTATTCAGTTTGCTTTCCATATTTTTCCTGTGATATTTCCAGTGAGTATTTCTTGTATATTTGTATGTCCCTTTTTGATAATTAAAACAAACTTTTTGGGATGAGGAAAAAGGATGAGAAAAACTTTGTCTGGTGTTCTTTTGAGAAATTTATTCCACTGAAGTTAAGGAACCTTCTGGTCTATTGAATTAAATTTTATGATGGATTCTTCCTAGCATTAAAAAAAAATAGGGAATAAACAATTTACAAATTATTTCTGCTACGGTACATTTGTCTACTTAAATCTCTTGTTTTGACTTTTTGCTTTAAACCTGTGAATAATTCTACTAAAATATATAATGAAAACATTATAAAATAAATATGCATTTGATTCAGATAATGGACTCTGAGATATATTATTTAAGCAGATTGTCCATGATTGTAACTTGTAACAAACCTGGAAGATAAATGAAGAAGCCTGGGAGAAAATTACATGTCTTTAGTATTTGCCCCTTCCAACTTAACATGAAAGATTAATTAGAAAAGGCATCCTTCCAAACATTTCACATCCACTGGCCAAATTATATCATCAGATATGAGATTACCACATATTTGTGTCTCAGGGCACCGGGGACCAAATTCTACTCTGAGACTATAAATTCATTATTTCAGTGAAGTTGTTCCAGATTTAGACTGTTGTAGCAGCCTCCAGAATTTGCCCCAATACATGCAGTTTATACGTGCTTTACTTGACCTGCAGAACCATGCAGACAATATTGATCCATACGTTAGGTATTGGACATTGTCCATCTTCCTTTTTGACATAGTGTGATAGTTCCTGAATCACTAGACAATATTTCACCATCTGTCTCCATAAACAGGGTTGGACATGGAGAAGGAACGATGGAGAAGAGAAGTGGGTCAAGTTCCAACCTCTTGATTGTGCCTTCCTTTCTTGAGAACATCAAGAAGACTTAGCCAAACTTCTTTCAATGGGGGCAGTAGCAAAACAAAGATTGGAAACTTTGGCCTCCCATCCAACAAGCTGGAGAATATAGCTGAGAAGATGATTGTTTTCATCTCTTTTCATCTTCCTTCCTAACCTGTATTCTGTACAGAGGACCCATCCTGCAAATGACTCCGCATGGACAGAGCTTTGTGCCCACATGGAGCCAACTGAAATCAGTGGAGCTCCGTGAGGGTATAGAGGATTTGCCCACACAGATTCACATGTGTGATCAGGTCCTTAGATTTGAACATCCTCTTGGCGTGGACCTCTCTTTTTATGTTTGTAAAGCACTTAGTCTATTTTTGAGGCTTTCAATAGTAATGACAAATGTATGGACAAAGTCCTGGCTGATTTCTGTCTAAGGGCACGTCTACACGGCAAAAAAATACCCGTGGCAGGCAGTCTCAGAGCCCGAGTCAATTTACCCAGGCTCGTGTTGTGGGGCTAAAAATAGCAGCGTAGATGTTGGGGCTTCAGCTGGAGCCTGGGCTCTCAGACCCTCTCTCCTTGCTAGGTTTCAGAGCCCAGTTCAGCCCAAGCCCAAGCAGCTACCCTGCTATTTTGAGCCCGGCTGCACAAGTCAGTTGATCCGTGCTCCAAGAGTCAATGCAGCAGGCTTTTTTTTGCTGTGTAGACATTCCCTAAGACTGTTTGTTTGTTTGTTTTGTTTGAATTTCCAGATTGAAATTCTACATTATTTGGAGGCATTTTTGTACTGTACATTTGTTCAGTGCACAGATGTGAGTGCCAGCAACCCCTTTAAAAATAATAGCTTCTGCAAAAGAACTTGTGTCATATTTGTGGCTTTTTGGTCAGCAGAAAATGAAAACATGAGCCATGTGAAACAGAAGTGACACACATGGTTTGCAGAAACACCCATCACCCAAGTAGATGCACTGTGCAAAGCCTGAGCTTTGTGTGGGATACGAGACTTTGACCCAGTCAGTGTAGATGAAAGGCTATTTTGCTTTCTGAGCTTCTGGATTTGCTTGGTACAGCAATGTTTACATTACAGCCATGACACTCTCTAATCTTGATTTTTATTAATGGGCAACACAAGACAAGTTCTTCATTTTAGGAATATGCGCATCTTGTCCAACGTTCACAGGCTTTGCTGTGAGTCAGTGTGAGCTGACTGACACCACAAAGGGCTTTATCCCACACTCACTAAAATCAGTAAGAAGACTTTGTTTGACTTCAGTGGGAGCAGGATTGGGCCCTAACAAATGGGATTGTCTGTGTGACACCCAAGGTAGTCTAGACTTTGTGGAGTATAAAAGTTGG
The DNA here is from genome assembly GCF_015237465.2 of Chelonia mydas. Classification (NCBI taxonomy): domain Eukaryota; kingdom Metazoa; phylum Chordata; order Testudines; family Cheloniidae; genus Chelonia; species Chelonia mydas. The sequence goes on from NC_057855.1 coordinate 89,409,908, forward strand.
TTTTTAATGGGGAGTCTGAACTGTTGTGTGTTAATTCTACCCGTACTTGCAATATAGTTTATTCTCTGTGAGATTACAAGCGCATATGCCAATAGTGGGTTTTCTTTTCTTTTTGGCTGCTTTCAGTGCCAGGCATGTAATATGACTCTCATAAGCTAGTGTTTTGTTATATAAGCCATTAATTTTTTTCGTCTAATCCTTGTGCACTGTATAAAAACCAGTAACAGTATGATTTATTAGGAGTCAGAACACACAACTGGATGTGTGGTCAGCCTGCTTATTCAGATTTTATAGAAGCAAAGAGCTGATTACACTTGTTCTCCAAAGTCTACACCGGCTTGCCAGGTGGCTTCCAGGTGCTGATTTTGATCTATTGAGCCACCTGTGGCTTGGGTCATGATTACCTTAGAGACTTCTGTGTGCCAATCAAGATCACCAGGGGTGTTTTTGGTAACAGTCCCTGGGGCTGAATTTTGTGGGGCTAGCGGTAGGGCCTTGCCTCTGGAATTTGATCCCTACATTGGCCTGTCAAGACGTATGCATGTTGGCCGTCAGTGTAAATTTCCTCTGTTGGGATTTCCCTTCAGAAGGAAGATAGTGGGATTTACTGATCTTGTGGAGTTTCTTTTAGGTGACATGGGTCAATCAGTTGTTGCCTATGCTATATTGTTACATTCCTCCAGAGCCTTGGCAAAGGGAATCCATTTTAGAAAGGATCAAATATCTAAGATGCATGATTTGATCTTTGGTGTCTTCAGCCAGCTCAGAAGCATGTGTGTGCACATTGGGCTGTTAAGTCTTCATGGAATTCTCATCCAAAATGGCCCTTTAAAACTACAGTGGAGGCGAGGTTCCGGGTTTGGCTCATCTGCACTTGTGGCTGAAAGTGAGTGCGTCGGTGGTGGTCAGACCTAGTTCCTGGCCCAAAGAGCTTGCCTTTTTTGGATTTGTTTGGACTGTGCCTGGCACAATAGGACTATTAGTTTGATAGCAATGCAAATAATAAATTGTGGCCAGGTTTCTCTGCCTCAGTATGGTCTCCCACCCTTTGTCGGTTAGATTATAAACTCTTAAGGGTGGGGATTATCTCTTAACGTGTGTCTATACGATGCCTAGCACGACACCAATCTTGATTGAGGCCTCTAGATGCTAGATTACAAACAAGAAAAATAATTCATAACGGGCAGGGTAAACAAAGCTTTAACTGCCACTATTTACACAGAGCCTGTTGTCTAGGGAAACCTCCGCTTATTGGTGCCTTTTATGAGCACTAAAAAAATTAATTAAAAGGAGAAAACAAGTTTAAAAAAAGTTAAAACATGTGAGGATAACTGAAAGTTCCAAAGAGCTTAGGCCAGAACCTGAGCTGGTGTAAATGGACACAGTTTCATTGACTTCAGTGGGGCTGCACCATTTACATCAGATGAGATCCTGGCCACTCACTCTAGAATGGTTTACTTGGCTTGATGGTGCCAGTGCACAAGTAGAGCGTGCGTGTGTGTGTGTGTCTTTTGAAGGTTTGGCAGAAAAGAAAATGATTCTCACCTTGCTGCTTGGCAAAAACAAAAGGAAGTTTTAGCAGGTGGAAAAGCTGTCGCTTTGACACAGAACCACGTTCTCACATCTGGCTGCTGTGAAGGCCAAACCACCGGCTGCGCCCAGCCCTAATTGTGGCCAGGGTTTACTGACATGATTATTGATAAGGCTCCCTTCTAATTGGAGCAGAAGATAGATGAATCTGGGGCTTCCACCCATCGGAAGCCCTGTTATTCAGTGGTAAAGCAAGTAACTGCCAGCCTGCTATACCAGTTTATTTAATGATTTGGTAGCATAGAAATAACGGGTTGATTTTTCAAAAGTTCTTGGCATTAGCCTAACTCTGCTCTTATTGAAGTTGCTGGTACAACTCCAGGAGTGGAGTCAGGCCAAAGAAGAGCACTTTTGAAAATCCCACCCAGAGTAGTTGGGCGAGCTAATATTGACACAAGCAGAACTGATACAAGCCAGGTTTGAATCCCATTCAGCATGTGCACTCCTAATAAAACTGGGTTAAAAACAGACTTCTACTTAAACTGGGGCGATTCTGGCTGTAGACCAGACCTTTGAAAATAAACATTTGGACCCTGATTCTTCAGTGTCCAGCAACTGGTGTTGTCGCTTACACCTGGGTGTGAAATGCTACCAGGTCTAAATGATAGTGCTTTACACCCACCTTGTACTCTCTTTGGCTACAACAGTAAATGGTTACCAAAGGGGCAAGGCACTGGAGAATCAGGCCCTAGGGCTCAGCTTCAGTGTTTTGTTTAGTAACCATCATAACTTCCTTCTAGCCTGTATCTAGCAGCAGGCTCCTGTTAGCCATTTGGTTTCCATAACACTTTAATATATACCTATTTTTGTATAGATGCAAAGCTATACATGCTGGGCCTGAATCTCATTTATCCTGAGACTGCTTTGCCCTACACCACTCTAACAGTGTTACTGCTGCTTGCTAGAACAGATCGGCCTCAGTGTAAATAAGATTCAGACTGTATAGGGAACAATGATTTAATTTAAACTCCCACTTATCCAAAAGTACTTTGTCTCCACCAGCCTAACGGGGGACAATTGTATTCTTCCCCTGTGTTGCAAAAATCTATTTGTATTAAAGCAGAGTTCCCAGTTCCCATGGTTTTATCATGAGTCTCAATATATTTGATGTCTTTCTTAAGCCTGAGCTGCTGGAGTCATGGGAATCTCAGCTTTCATGTGGAAAAACAAAGTAAGCATCTAGTCCTGATGGTGGTAGACAAAAGCTTGAAAACCTGACCCAAGCGAACCCTAAACCGTAAGGGAAATAAAAAGCACTCAAAATATTATCTTTAAAATCAATCTTATCGTTTCTTAGCCAGTCTCATGATTTTGAGGGGTCTGACTCAGGATTTTTGAATGTTTGTGGTTGGCAATATTGTAAAATTTGGGCTGTCCCAACATACTTTTTTTTTACAGTGGAGATTTACTTGCATGGGAAATAGTACAACAGAGACCTGAAGAAGAGCTGTGTGTAAGATTGAAAGCTAGTCTTTCTCTGCAACAAAAATTGGTCCAATAAAAGATATTACCTTGCCTATTTAAGCTTTGAAACTCCTAGTTAACATCTTCTCTTAATTGTATTAGTATTAACAGAATGATGCCAGTTTTTAAACTTATTTTATACCCTAAGCCATCCCCCAAATCTTTGCTACTCTGAATTTGTTTCCACTAAGCCTCTAATACAGGGTAGGGACCTATTGGAATGTTCAAGTTGTTTGTTTCTTCTCTCCTTTCCCAGAAACCCCCCATCTGTTTTGATATGTGATGCAGCTGGTTGGCTTGCCTATTGTTATTAAAACTAAAATTGGGCCAAGTTGAATCACAGGTAGAGTTTTGGTTCAGATTCAGTAGAGCTGCGGTCTTATGATCTGGTCTGGTGAGATTTAAATCTCCTTCTCCTCCTTCTTATTTATTATTATATATTTATGTTCCATAGTACACAGGGGCCCTAGTGAGGATCAAGGCCCCATTGTAATAGATGCTGTATAAATGTATACAGAGGGTATTACTACAACTGCAGCTGGGATTTGTAATTCCTAGCTTGGGGAGATGTACGCATGCTAGCTCTGAAGGAGCTGTGTTTGTGGCAGCTGGGGCTAGTTGTCCAAGTACAATCCGGTCCGAGGTCCTAGGTGCGTAATTGGGCTGGCACGAGCTGCCATGCATGCCCTTGCTGCCACACTTCTGTTTTTAGCACACTAGCTCGATTGGAGCTAGCGCATGTATGTCTACCTGAACTGGGAATTACGTCTGTAGCTCCCAGTGTACCATACCCAGAGATGCAGCCCCTGCTCTGAAAAGCTTACTGTGAAATATCGAGGGCAGCGGGGAGAGGGATACAATCAAATACATACACAGGTAGCCAATGTACTTTTGTAATTTTAAAAAATGGTTGTAAATAGGTAAAAAAGTGCCACTTAGTCGCTTCTGCTCCTCACCTCCAGCCATATTGACAGACTGATTTCTTCTAGGCATTTCGCCAGAGGTGGGACATCATGGATCTTAAAAGTATTGTAAAATCTTCTACTTAGACAACAGTGTGGTCCATTATCTGTTAGGGGATCCCACGTCAGCAGAAATTTAACATAAAAGGTTGACAGAGAACAATGGTGACAGGATTTTGTGACAGAAGAAGTTCACTTCTATGAGCTCTTACTCCAAACCATGGCTGAAGTCTTGCAAAGAGATCCATTTGCATGGACCTTTACTCCCAGGGTACTTCAAATGGGTGTAAGAGTCCACAGAGGGGGATCCCTTTGCAGGAATGCACCCATGATATCACAAGTCCAGGACCACTGAACATGGCTAGGAGAGCAAGAACAGTCTAGCAACTCGGAAGAAAGGTAAGTGTCAATAGACAGGGTGTACTGAAGAGGAGTGACAGAAAATGGATTGTATACCAGCCTTGTAGGGCCAACTACACGATATTGATGAAGCCTTTGTAGGAGCTAACTGTTCACACTTGTTACAGGTAGGAATGCATGCAATTCATAAACAACTCCTTTGACATTGAACAAAATGAGTCTGGGAGGATAAGAGCGTTGAAAGACGAAAATGGTTCAGAGCTTTAAAATCTGGTAAAGCAATTCACTGTTTACTCCTAGAAACTGGTAGCCCCTTCTTTGATTAATTCATCAAGTAAAGTTAAATCTTGCTGTTTTAAAGTTGCCAGTAACTGCAGCTCCGCTCTAGCTGTAGGTCTGCAGTTCTTCAACGGTACTGTATTTAGCAATTGTTTGCAATTGTTATACAATATTTTTTCCCAAGAGTTCTCTGTTCATCTAGTTAATTACTCTCTGGACGCTGATTGACTTCAGTCCCTAAAATAAATGCAAAAAGTGGGCATGCAGGGAATTATTAGAATAAGTCTGACCTGTAGCTTACTTGAAGAGAGAAATTTTGCCAAATAGACATCTGTCACATGAAACATTAGATTAGTTTGGACAAAATAACAGACTCTACTCAATTTAGAATTTTATTTATGAAAAATAAACTTTGAGGCAGTGTTTCAAAGCATAATAGAAAAAAAGTAAATTAAATAAACTGATTTGTCTTTTCCGGGAAAAAAGTGATAATCCAAATAAATGTGTCGGGTGTCACATAAGAAATCAGTTGATTAATTTTGGAAAACCCAATTCTTCAAAACATGTAATGCTGTAGACAGTGGGCATGGGGACCCTTTGGTCAACAGATGTGTGGGCACAGGGGTCTGCTCGTGCAATGTTCATTGCAGGAACAGTGCCTTACAGATTATCTCCTGCAGAGCCCAATCAGAAGACCAACATTTTGTAGTACCATCTCACAAACTCAAATTGTGGCCATCAGATCCTTCTTTTTATAGATGATAGTCGGCTAGAGCTGGCTGAGAAACTGTCGAGTTTTTTAAATTTTCAATGGAAAAAATGGGACAAATTTTGTGCAAAATTTTGTGCAAGAAGTTTGTCCCTTTTCTGAACCAGCTTCATGGCCAACTCTGATGACTTAGGGTGGATGCCACTGAGTTTGTGGGGTGACATCCTGGAAAAAACTCCCACTGACTTCATTGGGGCCAGGATTTCATCCACAGTATCCACATCAGGAGGAAAGGTTTGCATGAGGCTATTTGTCAGCAAGTTAGCCACTGGAAGAAGACGTACAGGACCATGAACCAGATCCATCAAATGGTTGTCAGGAAGATTTTTGTTGTTTGTCCCACTCTGTATACCACAATTCCACAGTCCGACTTTCTGTCTCCTCTGGACAGTCAAGTTTGGTGGACAGTTGAGTTTTCCCACACTGCACCACAAACAAAGGGCTAGAGCAGCCATATTTTGGGAGGGTAGTTTGGGATATGAGTGGTTGGACTTGGGCCTGTATAATGCAGCGTAGGGGCTGGAGCCCTAGATTGGAACAACAATTCCTAACTTGGGGTTACAAATGTTAATAAACCCAGGGTCTGCTAACTCAAGTTCTACTAACCCTGGGCTTACATTGCAGTGTATGCATACCATTAGGTTCTTTTGAAATTCCAGTCCTATTAGTTATATGGATAAGGATATTTCTAAAAAAACATGATGTGGTTTTAACCTGAGATTGTCCCTTGTGCATTCTGAATTGTATACAACAGAAAATTCAAATAAACAACAGAATTTACAATACACACAAGAACCAGGGACCTGATCACGCTCTTAGAAAAGTCAGTGGCAAAATTACTTGAGAGGGAGCATGCGCGAGTGCACACACACTAACAGAGCACATTTGTGTGTCTGATCGTATTAAAAGTTTTATTAGTATGAGGGAAGGCAACATTATTCACAGATATATTTTTTAACTTCATGGTTGTCACTGATCTGCTCAACTCAGAGCTCTGTGGTGAAGGTGGGCATAAAACTCAGATTCTTCTGCTCCAAAACCCCAGACCCCTTCCCCTGAGCTAAAGGAAAATCTTCACTTCCTGTCAGTAGTACAGGGCCTATGACACACAGTTAAACAGTTCTGATTTAATCTAGAAGAGCATTGTGATGCGTGTACGCATTAGTTAGTCCATTATGTTTCTGAAGCTGGATAAAGACTGCTATGGTCGGGGAAGAGAATTCATTGGCGTGGAGACATACTTTTCTATCTCACCCCACTTTAAGTCTCTCTGTACGGGCTTCATCCTGTAAAATGAGAAGAGAAACTTCCAAAGCCTGAGTTTTTCCTAAACTGTTTATTTTTTAGTATGAATATTTTCTCTGTGCCACAGAACTTTGGTTTCATAAATCACCATCGGATTCCACAGGTGCTGAGGAGCTTTGGCCTTATGCCAGGGCCTTTGAGGTCTGAGCCCTTGTAGTTTGAGAGCGAGCCCTGGTCAGAAAGTGGCCCCCTATTCCTTCCCACCCAGTTCTTTCTGGCAGTTAAATTCCAGCACTGCTGCTGACTCATGGAAGCCTGCAGACCTTCTGCCAGCAGGCACCCACAGAGTTAGAAAATCTTGGAGGCAAATAAAGCCTCCTGTGTTTGTGAAATCACCGCTTTTTGGCATGGAAAGATAGCAGTATCCTTATATAATGGCGTTTCTGAGGTTGGAAATCCTACAATGTGTTTCAGCAGATGTTAAGAGGTGTGACAAATGTTTAAACCCAAGATGAATGGTAAGACTGTTTAAACCGTTATTTATGTAAATACTGAAATTGAAGCCTAAAGAAATCAGGTTTTATGTCCCAATAAATAAAATGTGAGGAAAGGGAATAACTGAGCAGCCTGCCTTTTCACACGTCTCCTTCTGCTCACTCGGGCTCTGCGCTGTGTCTGTCTATACCTAGGCATGGAACCTCTTTTTTCTCTCAATCCGAATAATGGCTCCCATTCAGGAAGAGTGCCTAAGTACTTGCTCTGTTTTCAGCACATGCTTATATCCCCTTGAAGTAATGGCACTTAAGCACATGTTAAACACCTGTGTGTTTTTCTGAATTGGGGATAGCCAGTGTTTCAAAGAAGCCTTAGTCTTCCTGGTTAAACAATTAAGAAGACTTCCTTTGGATTTCCTTCAGGACGCTTGGATGTGAAGCACTCAAAGCCTGAGCCAGCTTCTTTAAAGTCAGCGGGAGCCTTTCCACTGACTTCAGTGGACTTGGGTCTGGCCTTCACTGAGCGTCGCTGCCCCTGTGCTTCCCTAATCGTGTGCCCCGAGGTCTCTGCGGTCCACATAGACCACAAGTGCACCCAGCAGAGTGGCATTCCCTGAGTTAAGCCTCATTACCTGTAGGTAGTCGAATGTGCTGCCGCTTTCTGTTGCCCTCCATTTGCCACAAAGGGCTACTGCTTGTTCAGATGGCCTTTGTCCTCATTCTACATGCCTTTCACAGTGTGCTCCCACAGCTGCCATGTAGCCGACATTCCAGTAGGGGGCTCCAACGAGCATCAGGACCTCGGGGCATTTCACTGCATAGCTAGGTAGCCACAGGGGAGGGCAAAAGGACACTTTCTAAACGCCCCATAACAACCACTTGGGCAGCAGTGGGTTGAACTAAAATTTTTATCGGTAGCCATCATTGCTAGCTACCTCATTTCGCATTGACTTCTCAAGCATAATCAATGGGTACATTTTTTTAGAACGTTAGCAATAATGACTGCTTGGGCCTAATTTTCAAAGTAAAAGACCTTCCTTCATTGTATGTCTAGGGTGGGATTTTCAACAGGGTGTAGTGTTTGGCCTAATTCTACTTCCATTGAAGTTAATGGTACAAATCCCATTAACATTGATGGGAGCAAAGAGAAGCCAATACTCCTAAAGCCTAGAAAGAAGTATTTTCTTTGTCCTGAATCCTAGCTGTTTCATAGAATCATAGAAATGAAGGGCGGGAAGGGACCTCAAAGTCAAATTCATATTTTGCATTCACATTTTGCATGGGGACAGTAATCTGGTGTTCATACTAATATTGCAAAAATTTGGATATTCAAATCTGTGTTTGCGAAAAGGCTTCAGTTCGTTCTTTTTGTCTGGTTTTCTTTTCCCACTGGCCTGCAGTCAAACACAGATGAACATTAAGCAAAGCATACACTTTGCATTTCCACTGGACAATGGGAGGAAATAGAAACTGTAAGGGTAAAAAAAGCTGGACACAAAAGCTTCTTCTGGTGGCTGAGTGCCTTTTGGTTTTTACAGTTCATGTGGATCATGGTATAATCAATTGCAATATGGGTATAAAATTGTCTATTTCCTCCCACATCTGTTTGTTCTAGTCATTTGCTCTGAAAAGGTGACATGCACACCCCAGGATTTTTATTGCATTCTAACTAATGGAAAAAGAGACATACTCTAACCTCTCCTCTTAACTAACGTGCTGCTACTGTGGCCCCTTTTTGACCCAAGCAGCTAGTCAAATTTTGGAGCCCTGGGAATGTTCCAGTTGGAAGTAGAAATTGATGGATTCTGGTATTCTTGATGCACTCTTGTTTGTTTACATGGATGTACAAAATCCTGTGTCTCTGGAGGCAGAAGGAACCAAGAACAAATAAGCAGTTTCTTAGCTTGCAGCCGCAAGCACCTTTAGGCAGCAGACCCCAAAGTTTTCTCTCTAGCTTTTCCTGGGTCACACTGTGCTCCCAGGGTACTGCATGGCTTCTTTGCTTTTTGCCTCTGCCTCTGTTTCTCTGTTCTGTCTGTTCTCCATTTCTGTGTGTTCTCTCTCGCACCCCTGTGCATGCACACATACCTGGTCACAATACCCAATGGAACGCCCTGCCCACATGGTGCTCGTTTCTGGGCAGGGTCTAACACTGCAATTAAACACCCACAGATAGCCCATGTCAGCTGATTTGGGCTCGTGGGGCTTGAGCTGTGGGGCTGTAAAACCGCAGTGTAGACGTTTGGGCTTGGGCTGGAACCTGAGCTATGGAACCCTGCATGTATCAGCAAAAATAACGAGGAGTCTTTGTGGCACCTTAGAGACTAACTTGTTTTAGGTGTGGCCCTTAACCGTCTCTTACAACTATGTTAAGTGAAGGATGTGTTCACCCATCAGTTTGAACAAGGTTTTAACACAGCCCATAACAAGGTTTTACCCAGCTCATAACACTATCCTTGCAACAAAGCCTGATGCCAACTCTGTCCACATATTTATTCAAGTGACACCATCATAGGACCTAATCACATTAGCCACGCCATCAGGGGCTCATTCTCCTGCACATCTACCAATGTGATATATGCCATCATGTGCCAGCAATGCCCCTCTGCCATGTACATTGGCCAAACCAGACAGTCTCTACGCAAAAGAATAAATGGGCACAAATCTGACATCAGGAATCATAACATTCAAAAACCGGTAGGAGAACATTTCTCTCTGGCCACTCAGTAAAAGACTTAAGGGTGGCAATTTTGCAACAGAAAAGCTTCAAAAACAGACTCCAAGGAGAAACTGCTGAGCTTGAATTAGTATGCAAACTAGATACCATTAACTTGGGTTTGAATAGAGACTGGGAGTGGCTGGGTCATTACACATATTGAATCAATTTCCTTAAGTTAAGTATCCTCACACCTTCTTGTCAACTGTCTAAATGGGCCATCTTGATTATCACTACAAAAGTTTTTTTTCTCCTGCTGATAATAACTCATCTTAATTAATTAGCCTCTCACAGTTTATATGGCAACTTCCACCTTCTCTGTATGTGTATATATATCTTCTTACTATATGTTCCATTCTATGCATCCAATGAAGTGGGCTGTAGCCCATGAAAGCTTATGCCCTAATAAATTTGTTAGTCTCTAAGCTGCCACAAGTACTCCTGTTCTTTTTTAGAAGGAAGAAGCTTTGCAGATGGCAAATGGAACTGAGGGGCATCCTAGAACTGAAGTGGAATAAAGCCTGTGTTCACAAGCCTGAGGAACTCTTGCCACCTCAAAGGATGGAAAAATTCCTCAGGGGAACACGCAGTTTGATTTACGTAATCAACATATGACAAACAGGCAAGGCTGTGAGAGAGCTGCCACAGAGAGTTTATAGTGTCAGCCAAAGTGGGCTTTCCCCAGCAATACCTCTGACTGCATGATTAAAACAAAAAGGGCTGGGGCATAATTAGAATTACAAATCCATCAAGGAATGTCCTGAATTCCTTATGGGGGGAGGGAAGTCTTGTAATTAACTGCCAAAGAGGGATGGATTTTTCCAACCCGGCTGTCACAGCTGCTGTTGTAAATCATTTGTTATGGTTTATAATGGTGTATTCCTCGAGAAATTGTTCAAAACTGCAACTTGATGCTTGTTTTTAGTGCATTAACCACCCTGAGCTCTGCCTCAGACCATTAACTAACAAAAGCTAGCTATGAACTCCTAACAGCTTGTTTCTTGGCAATTATTCCTGTCCCGTTTAAACAGTTTCCCTCCACCACTCTCCCCCCGCTCCCCTCAGCAGTGAGGCTTAAGGCGCGCTGCAGTGGGCTGTCCCTCAGCCTCCCCTTCTCTGGTACCAGGCAAAATCAGGGAGGCCTGAACTGCCTGTCTGGGAAAGCAAGGCTGGTCAGTCGGACGCAGCTCATCGCCTTGACCCAAGCAGCCCCCAAATACACACACTGTGCCCTATTGCTCTTCACTTGTAGTGCCTAGAGACCCCAGCAGAGATCGGGGCACCCTAACAGTCAGTCCCGAAGAACTTACCATCGCAATACTGAAAATACATGAGGAAACAGAGGAGTGAAGTGACTTGCCCAAGGTCACTCGCAGAGCCTGGACTAACCCATGGGTCTCCTGACTCCGGGCCTGTTCCCTATCCCATAGAGCGCACACTCTCTCACATGCTTTCCTGCAGCTACCAGGCTAGAGGGAGAGGGGTGAGTCCCATTCTGTAGGACACACAAGGCTGTGTTGGCCATTTGCTGGGAGCCATGGGGCCACACACACAGACAAGGGCGCAAGCTTCAAAGCTCAGATGTGGGTTTTGAAGAGGGAATCTGCTTGTTTAAGTTCACCAGCAATAACAGCCTCAGTTTAGCTGGGGCAGACGGAGCGGATGGGCCCAGAAACAAGGGGAAGCAACTGAGCGCTTGGTGCCAAGAAGGACATGTGGGACAGGAGCTACAAGGGGCTGACTTGAGCCAAAGTAAATCATCAGTGAGAGAGAGAAAGAGAAGATGGAAGCCAGAATCAGTCATGAGACACTTGCAACCTAGAGCCCTTGGCTCAGATTCTCTGTTCCAAACCAGGTGGAGATGTCCACGTGCAGAGGGACTCTCCATTTGTGTAGAGCTAGAGGAAGCAGAGTAGCCACCTTCTGCACCAGCTGCCCCCCACCCCCAACCCTGGCACAGAATGTGTAAAGGGGCATGTTGGGATTGTGTGTGGCAAAGCTGAGCTCCACTGATACACTGGCATAAGGGACCATACACTACCAGCATAAGTTAGATCAGGACTTCTGCTGGGGCCAGATGGCTGTGAGCGTCCATCCCTGCCCTGCAAGCACAGCTTGAATATAATTGAGAATCGGGGCCTCCACCTGTAATTGCTGCATGGTCCACATAGCAAAACCATTGCCTTGCCCCTGATATGGAGCAGCATTTGCAGTAATTGTTTTAACCAAACGAATCTCATTGTAAATCCATGAAATTGCTTCAAAGCACCTTGTCTAGCTCATAGCCTGACCACTAACTACTGAAGTTCTCCATATGCATGTACAATGTGTCTGACACTCGCTAGGGGATGCAGATTAAGGGCTTCTTTAGCTAAATTAATTGAGAAGATAAATACATGGATTAATCTATTCCCATTCTCTGCCCTGCTGTGTGAATACACAGCTGGAACACACAAAAACCAGATCTCTGGCATAGGGCAGCCTCCACAAATGTAGCTGTGATCAGCGGTAGGTAGATTTAGGGGAATGTGTAAACTGACTTCAGTTTTGCAAACTATTGTTACAGTGACTAGTTAAGTAGGAAAGTGCAACAAAGCTTTCTTTGGAAACATATTACAGAAGAATTTTGCTATCTGGGGCCTGATCCAAAGCCTGTTCAAGTCAGTGGGAGAATTGCTTTAAGCCCCTGATGCATGAAAATGCTGGAGAGATCTTTACTAGAAAAATCATCATGTTTGAGCACCGCTAGATGGTTGGGCTATTGCTGTGTTTGCTATTATTTAATGTAGCGTTCGAGGTGAAAACCTGAGTGATTCCCCAGGGAGGGGCTGCTAGATAATTTCGCTCTCTGCTCAACTGTCATAATAGACTAACAAACTGAGCACATGGATGAAGACTGAAACTTAAACAAACCTTTTATTAACTACATGGAGTCACTCCCTCACAAACACCTTCAGCCCAATTCTGCTGAGCCCGAAGCGTGAGATAATAGACCAGCCTAACACAGGACACTGCCACCTAAAAGCCCTCTAGCGCTCTGCAGGAAACCAGCTTTAGAAATGAACAGGCTTTTAGCATCTGCCGTTTGTGGGGTGGGGTGAGGAAGCCCTTTAACCCTTTCCTGCTGCTGGAAGGTGTTTTCAATTTCCTTTTTTAGCTGACCGATTCTGCTTCTCTTACTCACCGTGGGACTACTCACGTGAGTGAAGTGCACAGGATTTGACTCTAAATGACTGGCTTGTTAAGATAGTGGCTGATCTTACTCAGCAATGAAACGGTCAAAACAATCAGTGGATGGCCTTAAGCAAAAAAACAAAACCAACACCTCTTAGAAAATAGATACCAGTTTTGCCAGGCTTACCAAAACAGATCGTTGAGGCTGCTAGAGAAGTAGCAGTGCACAAGAGTTCCCATGCACTCTGCATAACCCTTGAAAGTTATTGATAAACAAAACACACATACACAAAAAGGCCAAACCCCAACGTGTTTACTTGGTCTTTGCTCAGGAAGGTTGCTTGAGTGAGAACTTCAGGGTGGGGCTGAAGATGTTTAAAACCACTTGTAAAGCTTGCAAGGAGAAGAAACTTGCTGCAGCTGAAAAGCCAAGGGAGCAGTGATTTTACTTGTATGATCACTGCTGTTCTGGCAGAAAGGCCAGTAGCCTTTTCTATACATCAAAACAACTTTAGCATGCAACCTCTGGTAAGTCTCACTGCTAAACTGCACGAGCTAACAGTCCGTGAAATCCTACATGAAGGAATTTAACCAGGGTTAGACTTGCCTAAAACCTTTTTAAAGAGACATCCTTGTGGTAGCATCCTTTTAGTTGCGAGGTTCTGAGTTCAAGACTCATGCAGGGATTCTGGCTTGCAGCCAATGCTGACAGCCTAGGGACTGTTATTCATAGGATAAGGCATTGAAGAGAGCTCCCTTGGGCCCCTCTCTGGTTAGTGTCCAAATGGATGTTAACGTTCTTGTTGGATGTTTAGAATAAAATCTGGGAGAACTCTGGTGTCCTCTCTGCTGTTCCCTTTGTCTCCCATGACTGAGGCTGTGTGTGTAAGCTATTGTTGAGTGTGTCATGACTGTCATGTTGTCTCTTTAGTCGTAGAATCATAGAACTGGAAGGGACCTCGAGAGGTCATATAATCCAGTCCCCTGCACTCAAGGCAGGACTAAGTCTTATCTAGGCCATCCCTGACAGGTGTTTGTCCAACCTACTCTTAAAAATCCCCAATGATGGAGATTCCACCACTTCCCAAGGCAATTTATTCCAGTGCTTAACCACTCTGACAGTTAGGAAGGTTTTCCTAATGTCCAACCTAAACCGCCCTTGCTGCAATTTAAGCCCATTGCTTCTTGTCCTATCCTCAGAGGTTAAGAACAACAATTTTTCTCCCTCCTCCTTGTAACAACCTTTTATGTACTTGAAAACTGGTATCATGTCCCCTCTCAGTCCTCTCTTCTCAAGACTAAACAAACACAATTTTTTTCAATCTTCCCTCCTAGGTCATGTTTTCTAGAACTTTAATCATTTTTGTTGGTCTTCTCTGAACTTTCTCCAGTATGTCCACATCTTTCCTGAAATGTGGCGCCCAGAACTGGACACAATACTCCAGTTGAGTCCTAATCAGTGTGGAGTAGAGCGGAAGAATTACTTCTCGTGTCTTGCTTACAATACTCCTGCTAATACATCCCAGAATGTTTGCTTTTTTTTGCAACAGCGTTACACCGTTGACTCTCATTTAGCTAGTGATCCACTATGACCCCCAGCTCCCTTTCCGCAGTACTCCTTCCTAGGCAGTCATTTCCCATGCCGTACGTGTGCAACTGATTGTACTTTCCTAAGTGGAGTACTTTGCATTTGTCCTTATTGAATTTCATCCTGTTTACTTCAGACCATTTCTCCAGTTTGTCCAGATCATTTTGAATTTTAATCCTATCTTCCAAAGCACTTGCAACCCCTCCCAGCTTCATATCGTCCGCAAACTTTATAAGTGTGCTCTCTATGCCATTATCTAAATCATTGATGAAGATATTGAACAGAACCGGACCCAGAACTGATCCCTGCTGGACCCCACTTGTTATGCCCTTCCAGCATGACTGTGAACCTCTGATAACTACGCTCTGGGAACGATTTTCTAACCAGTTATGCACCCACCTTATAGTAGCTAGATCATATTTGGTGGGAAAGGCCTGTTTGTGCATACCTAGATGCGGGTGGCATAGGCTCATGTGGAAAGTGTGTATTTGTCACATGTGTAATGCCGTCCTATGTCAGGCTTATTACAGAGGTTAGCATGCGCATAGGCTATGCTATGAAAGGAGTCACTTGTCTGCCACATTAAGGAACTTGGGGTGTAGACCCATTACTTATTTATTTTTGGAAAGCCTGCCACAAATCACACCCACAAACCCACATTTCACCACAAATAGCATTACAGTTAGTGTCTCATATAAGATATTTCCAACCTTGTTAAAGCATTCTCTCTATGCTGCCCTCCAGCATTTTACATGATTGCATTCAACCCAACTAATTGATACATGGGGTTTATGTTTACCTTTTCTTAAGAATTTTGTGAGGGCTGAGATTATCCCCCCCCAAATCCAAACAAAAAAAATCGTGATAAAGCTCACAGAGAGGATGGGAACAAGAGTGAATCTGCAGGGCTGGCTTAAAATTCTTCATTTACTCTCAGCTTTTCTCCTCTCTTTTTGATGTGGAGACAGATTTGACACTTCCGATTCACAGTGATAAAAGTAAGCAAGTACAGCAGGTTTGCATGGAGTGGAGATAATTCTGGCTGTAAAGTAACAGCTATCTTTTATACAAAGGGACAAGTTATTTGGGCAGATGTTCTGAAATCAAAGTAAAACACCAAGTCCTCCCTTCTTGTCTAGTCTGTTGAATTGTCTTTACCCCGTGCAACACTATCTTGGTACTAAAAGGTTTGTGTTTATAACAAAAGGAAACCCTTTTCTTTTCCCCATCTCGATCCTCGATCTATCTGAGAGACTGCAACGATGAAAATCCTTCTAAATTCTCAAAGGCAAACTAAGTGTGTCATCCTTTTGCAGTGCACGCAGCTGCCCTAAAAGCTGTTATCACCTAGAGAGGTCAGCTGCCTGCTAGGTACAGTGGCTAAAGACCTGAATTTATCAGCATGTTTAATTCCAGACGGGCTTTGGGGTTAAATCAGGGTGCCAGCATGTCTAGCATTACTGTACTTTGTGGTGGATCGTCTCCCTGTATTGCCAAGACATTCAATGCCTGGAAACATTTGCAAACAATGGCCTCCAACAAAGGAACTGTGGCTGCTAAAAGGAAGCTTACTGACTATGATTGACGTCAGCTGAAATGGACAGTGACCAAAGGCAGGCATCTGTCTGGAGTAGCACTCATCACTAGAGGATCTGTAGTCAGACACACTGATGTATGTGTCATGCATATGTTTTGGGTGTGTCTCATTTATCTTCCTCCTAAATTCTGTGATTAAACTAGAATTATAGAATTTCTTTGTTATGAGGAAAAGCTTTGCAGGCCCACAAGTGTGCCCACAAAAAGAGAGCACTCATAAATATACAAAAATTCAGCATGGTTTATCTTTTACAAAGATAGAACAGGACTGTGACATACTGCCTGATATTAAAGAATCATTTTTCTTGATGCAAAATTGCTTAGTCCCCAAAATAATTCTCATATGGAATTTTGAACATATAGGGTCTGATTTTTTTAAAAGGATCAACTCAGCTTCTAATTTTACAAGTGTAAAATTGCAGCTGCAAGTCATTGTGTCCACAAATCATACCATTTCATGTTGGAATACCTGATTTCCTATGGTTTACCCTCTGCAGTTAATTGTGGGTACAGAATTGTAGACAATTATTTGCAGGAGAGAAATTGCACTCAAAAAGCTGAAGGCTATTTCTGAAAATCTGGCCCAAGGGAAACATAATTGGAATGTTTAACCTATATGATGTCGACCCATGTAATTTGATGCAAGCTTCAACTACGAGATTAGTGCTGGTTAGCACGGTAATATACTGTACTCTCCATTGCATACCTCTTCCAAGCAATGTGGCCTAGACATCTTGATGAACAGAGAAGTGTAAAAGGTGCATTTTAAAGTAAGGCTGTTGCTTGTCTCAATTTCTAGGTCTCTGCGTTGCATAGTTAGACAGTCTCAGTGTGCATTACAAAACTCAGACGAGTTCTTCCATATTAGCAGAGAGCATTAGTCCATAAGTGCAAAACCTCCACATGCTTTTCAAGTTGATACCTGACCCTGAGTTCTAGAGGCTTATTTCACAATATAGAACCTTCGGAGGGGTCGGGGGCAGGATGTATGAAGGTAGTCTTTGATGACTGTGGAAAAGTTGCCAGACTGACAGCTCTGGAAACTGGAGTCCTCTGTTTATCCATGCGTAGGGTACAACACAGGAAGAAGCAGTGCCAGCATCCCCACTCGTTTCACCAACATGTCTCCGCCCTGACATGGGGGGACGAAAAGGTCATTTGGGCTCTATGCTCACTGAATCCTTGACATCTCTGCTGAGATTACCAAGAAATGTTGGTTTGTGTCTTGGAGACACCTGTTTCCTGGGAGCTGTACTGAGACCTACAAACTGATTCCACACTGGACACTGAAAACAGGAGTTTCATATTCTTTGCCTTGTCTACATTCAGGGTGCAATTCTCTCCTGGAGAGGGCCAGCACAAAAGACTATGTACCTTTGAAACTCAGAACTTAAGCTGGGCACAGGTCTGATGCTAGCCCCCTGTACCGTGCTGAATTTCACCCTAATGGTTTTGCATCATGCATGTTATTTTCATTGACTTAATGCAACTGAACAAGAAAATCTTGCTATGCAAAATCACTGTATCAATGATTAGTTGAATTATTTTGCTTGCAAAAATACTTAATCCTGGCTCAATGGGAGGGGATGGACAAGCTGACCTCTTGAGATCTCTTCCAGCCCTACTATTCTATGAGTCAGTGAATACTGTACATATGGTTTACATACTTGTCTGTTTTACCTACAGCATGTCATTTATTTTCACAGGGCCGCCACGTTAAGACAGGACAACTAGCCGCAATCAAGGTTATGAATGTTACTGAGGTGAGTGAGCATCTGTGGAAAAAACAGTTGTCTGGATATAAGCAAAAAGGACATATAAAACAACCAGCCTGATCACTACAGAGTTAGATAACTTATTGGAGAAGATGATCGCTTGCATAACTACTGCTTGCTGGGAATTGGGTTTTTTTTCCTAATGTGCTAAGGATGGTTGTATGTGCAAGTTTCTTTGTTTTCAATCATATTTGTACAATGGGGGCAAAGCAATCAGGGCCAGTAGTTCTGTATATTTTTGCTAGTCTAGAATGATGAAGAAAAGAATTTTCTTCCTGCTTATTGCTAGTTGATTATCTGTTTCCAGAGATAGTAAATAGAAGATTTCCTGTAGCTGTGTGCTGCCCCTGCTGTGTTTCATCACATCCTTTCCCCCTCACACGCCAGCTATTCCTCTGTGCAGTACAAAAATCTAGGGCATTGTAGTCACTCTGACAGCAAGCAGGAAAGAACGTTAGAGTTGCAAATGTTGCTTTTTTTTTTTATCAGCTAGATGAGAGAAGGAGACAGTTTAATTGGCACAGTCCTTGCTCACATTTATAAAGTGGTGTCAGAGTTAGAACACAGTGTCACAGAATTTGCTAAGCATTGATTTTTTTTGTTCCTCCTCTGATCAATGCAGCTGGTTTTATAGAACTGCATCTTGCCACCTCAAGACAATGTTAGCATGAAAGGCCAAAAAACTTTTCCCCCTAGAGTTTCCTGTAATTCAGTTCCTGCGTATTATGGGCCTGATTCTCATTTACGCTAAAAGACTTTCTACACATGAAAATTAATCCGGAGTAAGGTAGGATGTGCATTTAAAGCAGAATAGCTATATAATAATGCCTATAAATAGTATAGACACTCTTATTTTTGCGTATAAATGCCTTTTTCTGGTTTAGCATAATCCACTTCCAAAGGGATTAAGATACTAAAGAAAAAGGCATTCTTATTCCGAAATAGTAGGCCTGGTCTATAGTTAAAACTTATACTGGCATAACTATGTCAGTTATGGGTGTAGATTTTTACCAACCTAACTGAGCCCAGTGTAGACACATTTATACAGGCATCAAAGTGTTTTTGCCAATATAGTTTGTGTCTCTTGGGAAACGGGTGTAAACTATGGCGACAGAAGCACTTTTTTGCTGATATAAACTGAGTCTACGCTGGGGAGAAGGGAGGGTTGCTATAATTGCTATACCAGTATCATGATGCTAGCAAAACTTTTCTAGTGCAGACAAGGCCTAAGAGTATCCTCACATGGAGTTATTGCAGTATAGCTATTCCTGGAGAGTTATTCCAGAATAACTCCATATGCAGACAAGGCCTAAATTCGTTTTATGCTATGCTGGCAGCGTACAGATACTATGGCAGTGGGTGGCCGCGTAAAACTCGAAGGCATAATCTATGCCTAAAACTTAGGTCAACCTAGCTACATCACTCAGGGCTGTGAAAAATGTCACGCCCTGTGCAATGTCGTTCGGTTGACCTAACCCCCACTGCCACCCCTGAGAGAGGTGGATTTACAACAGTGACAGAAAAAACCCTTCCGTCACTGTAATCAGTGTCTACACAACTGTGCTACGGCTGCGTAACTTCAGCGCTGCACCTATGCCGCTGTATAATGTAGACATATCCTAAGAAAAGGAGGGCTTAAAGCAGGATTAAGTACAGTGTAACTCACACCCACTGTAAGGCCCTTTTACACTGCCAGGGTAGTACAAATGGGCCTTAGTATGAATAAAAAACAGGCTTTTTATACCTTTATAAAATATACTTGTGTACATATAGAAGGTCAAACTACTAAGGTTTTGCTTTTCTGTCTGTGGAGAGGGTACATTTTTGAAATGATTGGACCAGTAAAGTGCTGGCACTTTGCTTCTGGCTCTGTGGGTACAGGCCTCGCCATCTGCCTTATGTTGTAGAAATGAGAGTCACCGAAGAGGAAAGGTTTTCGGGGAGTGGCAGAGGTTGAATTTGTGGTGGGGTGTGAACCCAAATCAGACTCCCAGATCTGAGCACCTCCAGACTTCAAGATCAGCTGGGAAGGGGTTGCCAGAGACCCAGAGCTGTTCTATGGATAGCTTTTGCCTCCCACTGAACCCCAAGGATCCACGGGGGACAGGGGTTGTTCCGGAGGCCTGATCCATGGGCAGGGGATAGAGACCACCACAGGGAGTATCAATGAGAAAACTCGAAGCAGGGAACTTTACAAAGATCTCCTGCCTTGTGCTGCATACAATTTGATATTCTCCATGTTTAAATAACAGAATATAGTGTGCGCTAGTACACTGTTGGAAACCAAACTTAAATGAAAGATAAGATAACCCAGAGGCCCATATTCACATCAGTATCTGTGTGTGGTTCTGCGAGCACAAAGCAGCCATAAACTTGCTTCATTGACTCAATAATCCTGGTTTACAGCTGCTTTGCATCACCGTAGCAGCACAGAGCAGCTGTGGTGTATTGATGGTATCTGACGCACTATTTGGGGAGCTGAGCAGCATCTTTACACGCTGAGGATTTACCAGTAACAGGTCTGGTTGGTTTTGGTTTGAATCATTCCACACAAAATTGATTGTGTCTTTTGAAGAATTCTGCAGTGCTTCAAGGCAAAATCTTTAGATCTCGTGTAACCCCTTCTGGGGTTTTCTGTGGTGCTCTCCCCTCTAAGCCCTGCTTAGTATAAAAGCTCTTATGAGTTCATAGCTTGTTGCAGTAGGACTGCGGGCAGAAGTTTTATTGATTTCAGCTGTGAAATGGTAGACCAACAAGTTTCCAGGGGTTAGGGTGACAACCTGGAGCTCTGCCACAGGCTTCCTGCGTGACCTTGGACATGTCACTTATGTCCAGATCATCAAAGGTATTGAGGTGTCTAACTCCCTTTGATTTCAATAGGAGTTAAAAACCCTTAAGGATCTAGGCCAGGGGTTCTCAAATTGGGGGTCAGGACCCCTCAGGGGGTCACGAGGTTATTACATGGTGGGGTCGTGAGCTGTCAGCCTCCACCCAAACCCCGCTTTGCCGCCAGCATTTATAATGGTGTTATATATAAAAATGTGTTTTTAATTTGTAAGAGGGGTCGCACTCAGAGGCTTGCTATGTGACAGGGGTCACCCGTACAGAAGTTTGAGCACCACTCATTTAGGCCTTAGTCTCTCTGGGTCTTGATTTACCATCTTTAAAGAGGGGATAATAGTTCTTCCCTACCTCACAGGGATGTTGTGAGATTAAGTGAGCTGCTCATATACTACAGTAATAGGGGGCCACAGAAGTATTTTGGATTGAACTACTTTCATTCTCCAAGAATTCAGTGTAATAAAATTGGTTGCCCGCTAAAGGTTCAGTGTTTCTCGCACAACGTTATGGTCTAGCTGGGATTAAGTTATTTTCTATTCCTTTGGGCTTGAAAAACTGGTTTGAAACATATTAAGTAAAGTCTAAAAAAATATCAAAGTGCATCCCCTCGAATGTGTTGAATATGCAGCACATCCGAGGGCACATCTCACAGGGAGGTCGACTTGTAATAGACAAGGGGGCACATTCGTAATAAAGTGATGTGAAACGAAGAGCTTCCTAGCCCTCCGGGACAAGCCTCCATCGTTCTTGTCTTTATCTTACAGCCTTTGCTTGTTCAGATGAATTGGTTAGTCTCTAAGGGGCCACAAGTCCTCCTTTTCTTTCTGAGGACTGTGCCAGCTTCAGAGCGGAGTAAATCTGTTCTCTCTCTAGCGTGCGCTGCGAGATTCGGAGCTGCTTTCTTATGATAGCAGCAGGATGCTGTGGTCAGGGTGGGATCATCTGGACATCTGTCAGGAAGTGCTGCAGTGTCATGTTACAGGGAGGGGCGTGGGAGCTTTAAATGAGAACTGAGGGCAAAGTGTGCTTCTGTGCCTCTTTACACAGGCTCTGCTTCCTGTTATCTGATCACGCCTAGCAAACAGAGTGTTTGCAAAGAGATCCGATTCTTGCTGACTTACTCTCCCTGCGGATCTGTGTCTACGGAGGGAGCAGCAGGCTGTCCCTTTGAATCTTTTGCTTTCAGTCTTTCCAGTTATCTAAGTGCTATTTGTTTAAATGAATAATATCAGGGCCATAAGGGGGTCTCCTGGCAGCGTGTGTATCAGCCTCATCTTGTTCCTCTTGAGGTTGGAGGTGTATGCTGCTGCTACCTACCAGATAGGGCCACGTTTTCAAAAATAGCCTTTGAACATGAGCCTGTAATTTTGTGCATGCAGTCAGCTGTGCCCAGAAATAACTCGGTTTGTGTGGGGAAACAGCGGTGGCGCCTGCACACCCGAGAGCGACTTTTATTTCTTTGCCAGCAACATTTACAAGCAGATTTCAACGCCCTTTGGAAATGTGGCCCATAGTAGTATTAACAAGGAGAAGATCAGGACTGGAATCATGAGCATCGGGAGGGATCCAACCACTGAGGCTATTCCCCCTCCTTTTCCCTGACCCACATCTATTGAAGGGCCTTATATCACCCCTTTTTCTATAGTATCTGAACATCTTACAGTCTTTCCTATATTTATCCTCATGACAGCCCTGTGAGGGATGGAAGTGCTATTGTCCCCGTTTTACAGATGGGAAACAGAGGCAGAGAGACAGCAGGTGACTAGCCCAATGTCACACAGGAAGCATGCAGCAGAGCAACTAACTGAACTAGGTCTCCGAGCTCCCAGACCAGCACCCAATGCCCAGGACCATCTACCCTCTGATCTTCCACTAACACCTCCTACCACTTTCCAGTAACCAGCTTCACACAGTATCTCAGCTCCCAAACTGAGACAGCCCCCATTTCTGTCTTTTTACCTTTTGAAGACCTGCCCTTTGCGCAATTCATGCCTCTGTCTCTGTAGGGGCAGAATAGTTTAGATTGCAAGGCTTGTTCAGCAGTGGCTGGATCTCAACAGAGAAGCCTGTTATCTCATCTCTAGAACATCTGAGCAGCATACCACAATATCTGAGCTTCATCAGAGATACTGGAGTCTGGCGTAAGGACATCTGAAGGCAGTGTGGGGGTGAAGGAAAATCAGGAACGGCAAGAAGGGTGATGGCAAGGATTCTGGGAAGCTAATAAGGGCAAAAGATGGATCTAGGGGTCGTACTAGCTGGTTATAGGAAAAACATGTACCTACCTACATACATACATGTATGGCCTCCCTTACACCAGTGCACTTTCAAACATACATTTATGTACATTCTCAGTGCCCCAGTTAGGTAGGGAAGGATTATTATGTCCATTTTACAGATGGCAGAGAACAGCATGGGCTGAGGTGCACCAATACTCAACACTCCTGCAAGGGCAGGGAGTTATGTGAGATGTATGCCCGATGATCCTGGCAAGTGACTTGCACCCCATGCTGCAGAGGAAGGTGATAAAAGCCTCAAAGTCCCTGCCAATATGACGGGGAGGAATTCCTTCCTGGCCCCATCTTTGCCCAGGATTATTAATTCAGTTTGTTATATGTATGTATCTGAACAGATCATTTGAAAGGCCAGGCCGGCTTTATCCTCTGACTTCCCTCCCCACCTACCCATTTCCATCCCTATGTCAATGCTTACTAGAATCCCACAGGGAAGCAAAGCTCCTGCTCCCTGCTAGAATCCTTATGAATGCTAGGAAGGAACTTGTAATGGGAAGAAGGGCAGGACCTGCTCTCATTAAGCAACAGAGCTGTCCAGTTGCTCACTCTCAGTTGATTGCGGAAACCTCCTTCCTCTAATGCCACATGGCTCAAGATGGTGGCCAGGCATGGAGAGCGAAATATGACCTTCCAGGGTTTTGCAACACATGCTCTAGTGTGTGCTGGCTGAGAGCCGCTGTGTGGAATTCTGCTTGAGTCATCTAAAATTTGTCCTGGTGGCTGTCCCAGCTATGCCCAGCTCCTCTTCACCTTCTTTAATTATGCTGGATATCACCTAGGGCACAATCAAGCCCAGTGTTCAGAGTTCTCCCTTTCCTCGTCATTTGAAATATAAGACAGATGAAGTAGCCGGGGTACTGTATGCAACTTGAGAGCCATGTGTTCATCAGAGCGGCTGTTTTAATACTTCAGAGTTGATTTTGCTTTGAGTGGAGCCATTTTACACTTCTCATTTCCTCAAGTTTAAGACAATTATTTTTTCTGTATTTATAGTCTGGCAAAATTTCTCTTCTGGATTAATGTCATTGGGTAACCACATGGCCACCGCGTGTCTGTTGGGAACGCTTTTTGGTGTTTTATACTAGGAGATGACCCACTTCTAGGACTTCTTGAGGGGTTTTGGCTCCAGCCTATCACTCCTCCATGTGTCTCACCCCTCCCCACCATACGGCCGGTATAGGACAATGTCACTGTTTTTGGGAAACATTCGTGCTGACAGTTAATGGAATGCTTTAATGGCAAGGCTACTGGAAAATTGTGGGAAAGGGCAGAAAAATGTCCTGTAAGTGCCAGCCATTTTTCTCTTCCATTTTTTCCATCAGCTACTAAGTGCCAGGATATTCTGCAACAAAAGGTAAACTAATTATCAGCCTTGTTTGGTTCCTTTGAGCCAATCCAGACAGACAGCTCCTCAGCATGTAGCTGTGCTGATCCAATAATGGCAAAGCGGGCCGCTAAATCCACATGCCCCTAACTTGGAACCATGCACCACCTCTTGAGGGTGCTAATACAGACAGCGGAGTCCATAAAGACGTCTGCCAATCAGAGACAGAAACATCCCAGCTGGCTAGTTATAAAGGAGCCTGGATTCTCCATTGGATCAGAGATTTCTCTTCTCAAAGAAGGATAATCTCATGGAGGATGCCACTAGATGCTACCAATGACATTATTTCTAATTCTTTGTAGTGTTGTTATTTATTTGTGTTGCGGTAGCAACCCTGAAGTCCCAGCCAGAGATCAGAACCCCATTGTGCTAGGCATTGTACAGACACAGAACAAAAGATGGCCTCTGCCCCAGAGAGTTTACAAACTAAGTATAAGACAAGAGACAACAGGTAGATACGACAGGCAAACAGGGGAGCACATGCGTACAATACTCCTCAGAATGATAGGCAGTGGTTTCTGCCCTCCAGATGCCTGTCTGTTGTCCAGTTTTCTGTAGGCAACTCTACACTCTACTGGACTAACCCCAAGATGAGGAGAAAAGAAGAGAGTTCTAATCCTGGCGTGGCCTCTGAATTGCTTTGTGGCCTTGGGCAAGTCACTTCCCCTGTCTTGGTTTAAACTTCCCCAGCAGCAGTACGAGGAGGATAATCAATGCCTTGGGGGTATCAGGAGGATGGATTAGTTGATGTATGTACTGTGCTTTAAAATGTGTAAAGCCCTATTTAAATATGAAATGTTAGTAGTAATATTTAGTAATATTCTATTATAGTAATATTTTATTTCGCTTAAATCTGGTTAATTTCTCCATGACTAAATGACTATATATTTAACCCACTGATGAGTGAGTTACAGTTCCCTATCTGTTCCCAGTCCACACAGGATATGGGTCTATTACAGCCGCAATTAGACAGGTGTGTCTGTTTAGCTCAAGCTGTAGCAGCTCTAAACAGATTTAGGTGCCAGGTTCAATCCCTGGTGTTTCAGTCTTCATTCCTCTGTTTAAGAGCTTGCTCCTGTGATTGTAGGAGGGCCTAGCCCTTGATTTCAAAGAACAGAGGGTTATGAGAGCAATACAATGATCAATACGGTATCATCTTTACTGTGTTCTGCTCTCTCTTGCCACAGAACGAGGAAGAAGAAATCAAACTGGAAATAAATATGTTAAAGAAATATTCTCATCACCGGAATATTGCGACATATTATGGAGCATTTGTAAAGCAGAGTCCTGCAGGTCAGGATGATCAGCTCTGGGTAAGTGTTGAATCCCATCTGTGTTCATCACATTTCCCTGGGAGAGCAAATCTTCATTGGGAGCTCCAGTGTGCTTAGCCCTGAACCTAACTCAATGATCCAGATTTTTGCTTTGAGGACCACTATGTAAGAGAGAGACTTTCTGCCTACCTATCTGCCCCACTTAGGATTGAGAAGTGAATTGGAGAAGGAGCACAAATGGGACTTGGTACATATTATGGTGACATGGTCCTGTAAGACTCCTAGGTAGTCAAAGCACAAAATAGTTTTGTAGATAAATCGCCTTTTTCCGAAACACAGAATTCCTTTTTTTCCCTATGAAAATGTAAATTGAAAAACCATGTTTTCAGTTTTCCTGGTTTTGATTTCATTTGCTCCTTTTAGGTTTTCCCCCCTTTGTGCCTCCTTTTCTTGTTTTTTTTTCCTCCCCCTTTTTCCAGTGGCAAAATGGAAAAAGCAAAAAGGGGAATTAAAAATGGGGAGAAGAAGGAAAAATCAATACCAAAAACGTTCAGTAAAAATATTTGTGATCGTTGTTTCAAAATCAGTTCTTTCTGAAAAATGTGAAGTGAAAACAGTTCCTGCATGTTCTCAAAATTCTCCCCTGGCCCTGCAATTTTATAGTCAGCTCTAGTAAGGAAAGACGTGCCCACAGAACTGTAATAAATGAGAGGCGTTGCTGGATTGTTTTACTCCAGCAGCAAAGTGAAATGAAAATTTACTCCACTTGCAATCCTTGGAGGTTACGTACAGCACCGCACATTTACAGTCAAGCCCAACTGTGTCAGGCCAGAACTTGCACAGTGTGTTTCAATGGGGGCTGTGTTAAGGAGGTATACTGTGTTTGCCTCTCTGCAGTTGGTGATGGAATATTGTGGAGCTGGCTCTGTAACAGATTTGGTAAAGAAGACAAAAGGTAACTGTTTCAAGGAGGACTGGATTGCGTATATCTGCAGAGAGGTTCTCAGGGTGAGTCTTGCTAACAGAGTTTGCTCGTTGCCACTTGACAATGTGAAGAGTTTCCTGTAATAACTATAAGATGTGGCACCAGGGCTGCTTTAGTGTCAATAAAAGAGGATGTCCCAAGTTACTTCCTGGGCCCAATCTTCATTCTTTGCTACTTATTTCTCCTGGATAGTACAGAAACCAAACCAATTTCTAATTGTTTTTCGTGAAAGCAATACACATAGAAGCCTGGTAGCAAGGGTTACATAGCAAGCATAACAAAGATCCAAGCCCATTAGCGAGATATTGATCTATCATCATCACCGTGGAGTTTTACCCATTTTTAAATAACAGTAAGATAAACGGCCATTCAAATGACATATGTTAAAATAGTGCATTAAGGCTTCAAAGGTCTAAAGTCTTTTATTTGTGTAGGGACAGAGATGGGTGGTCTGTTCGACAGAACATCGAATAGCCCACTTGGATTTGGGACTGGACTGCAGATTTGAATAGATATCAAATCCATGAGTCACTGGGGGCATCTGTTCTCTTGTTGGGAATTACTTGAATGGGGTAGCTCCCCTGATCACTTGGAAATTTTGTTGTCAGGCACCTCAGCTTGCTGTCATTACCATGGTCCACCATGGTCTGCATTCTGCCTCCATGTGGGACATGAAAGGCCACATTTTCCACGGAGGCGTAAAAACCTCCCATCTGTCCATGGCAAATGGGTAACTGATGGTGAGACGGGCACGTATGCAATTTCTCACTGTTCAAGTGCAAAGGCAGGTTAATTTTTGTGGACACGTATGCCATTTTACTTGCACAGCCATTGCATCCCCTTTAGAAAATTTGGCTTTACAAGCCCCCTTTTAATTTAAGTACTGCAACTTAAGATAATAAATCGACATTAGTGTAGGACAAAAGGGAATGGCTACACCCATTTCCCTATGAAAATAGATGAACAGCATGTGTGGAGAGTGACCTGTCGGTATGTGGGGCGAGGAAATTGTGGTGGAACTTTGGATTTTGTCAGACGCTGTTTGTGTTTCTAGTCACTCATATTAAAGAGGGCAAACATTTTTGGTGGTCTTTTTACTTCTCGTCTGCATCAGTTCAATATATTCCATTATGTCTAGCCTATTTTAACGAATGTTTTGAAACTAAAATAGTCTTGAATGGAGATGTGATCACCAGTCACTGAAGTCTGCGGGAATCTGGTTCAATACAGGATTTAATCCATTGCGACCAGTCTTTTGTTCTCTGTATACTCCATACACAGCACTCTGCGTGCTGTGCAAACACTTTGCTGTTCACACCCCAGTTTCCTCTTTCGTGTGCCTTTAACACATACTGTAAATGGGCATCCCTCTGATTCTGAAATTGCAGTATGCAATTTTGGGGCCTCTTTCTCCTCTTACTTGTCATCAGAGATGGTCTCCTGCTGTCAGACTTGTGGGAGTGAGAAGAAAATCAAACCCATTGTTGCTTTCTTCTCTTACCGCTAAAATGGTGTCAATGAATGTGTTGCTGCCAATCACAGCTAAAGAATTTTAGATTGGTAAATTTTAGTCCCTTTTCTCCATTAATATAGCCAGAACAAAGCAAAAGAACTTCATGGGACAAAAATTCCAAAGTGATGAAACTGATAGAAAAAAGCTAGAACCATGTGGTTGTCTTGCAGGGTTTGGCACATCTTCATATTAATCACGTTATCCACCGAGATATTAAAGGACAGAACGTTCTCTTAACAGAAAATGCAGAAGTAAAACTAGGTAAGTTTCTCTCAATTTTTTCTAGAAACCTGTGAGTTAAAGATATGCTGAGGTTTCCATGTTAACCTGAAAAGGATATCTAATAACTCAAGAGTGAAAAATATATTAAATATAGTTGTAAAGACTTACATTTATATGGTGCCTTTCATACAGAAGGATCCCAAAGGTCTTTATAGGCTCTGTGCATGGGAATTGCTCTCCTCATATGAAATACAACCATCCCAATAGAGTCACACTTAGAACCTGTTTAATAGCCCACAGCAACACTACATTACGCATAAGTACTAAATTCAGAATGTAGAAAAGTGTCCTTGTCCTGTCCTTTCTGCCTATCTGCCACTGGACCATCTTCTGTTGGTGAGACAGACAAGCTTTTGAGCTTACACAGAGCTCTTCTTTGGCCAAAACAGTTTAGAAAAATCAGTTTTGAGCAATAAATTCCACTGATCCGTTTTTCTACTCGAAGTGGGTTAGGAGATTTTAATGAAACTCATAGTCAGTGCTGAGGCTGTGACATACACTTCGCCCTGTCTAAAGGGCACCATGAAAAGGTAGTTATGTACCAAGAGTTTCCACCCAAGAGTATTTGAGAGCCCTCTCATTTCCTCTTCCAAGTGGTACGTCGCGGTGTGCGGACTATTGACAATTTTTAGCTCTGTGAAAGCCAACAATGTCAATAGCTCAAAAGCAATTGTGGACAGTTAGGAGTTTGGTTTTTTGAAAGGACATCACAGGGAATATCCGGCAATTTTTAAAGAGAGCGTATCAAGAATAGTGCTTTTCTCATGTAGGATTTTTCTTTTGTTTTCTCTGTTTCATTGTTTCAGGAGTTCAAAAATAAAATAAAGATTATTCTGTGTAGATACTGGGTGAGATCCTCAGTAAATGTAAATCAGCATAGCTCTGACGCCTGGTGGAGATCTGATCTATGTGGTGAAATTCTAGCTCCACTGAAGTCAGTGGGAGTTTTGCCACTGACTTCAGTGGAGGCAGGATTTCACCCAGAGTCTTTTTTTTCCATTTCGCAAATGCTCCTGCTGTACTTCTTGAAATTAGCAGGGCCTTTTTTTGTTTTGTTTTTGTTTTGTTTACTGCCTTGTTTTGCTGCTGACAGCATAAGGGATGTCTTTCGCCTATTAAAAAAATAAAGCGAGTATTCCGTATTTTATATGAGCAGACAATAATGAAACATTTCTATAAAGTACCAAAGTAAAACTAAAATATTTCCAGAGAAATTTAGCTCAGCCACGTCTAAAAGCCAAGAAGCTGGAAAACTCAGACTTCAGCGATCCAATGTCATTCAACCTTGTTAATGGGCTTTGTATAAAAGACTAACATTTCACATCCAAAATACAGAACGCTTCGATGAATAGACACCCGCCCATTATTAGATAAGCTTACACAATTTAGTGCTACAATAATTTCCTGTTGCCGTATGGGTCTATGAGGTCTGTTTATCAATAGATATACCAGAAGTTGCATGCAAATAATTTGCCTCGTTGGAGTCAAGCATGAAAATCTGCTCCTTGGTGCCATGGGTAATAATAGGGTTGTACCCTGCCTAATCTCTTTTTCCTCTGCTGCTTACACTAATTGGATACTACTTTGGCTACTCTTTGAGTAACACTCAACTTTATTTATATCCTCTTCCCAGTTGATCAGATATTGTGCAGAGGTGTTTTTTTCAGTGAGTACATAGTTACTGAATGTGGGTCCTATTTATCATCTGAGCAATGATGTTTGACAATACAACTAAAAATTCAGGTTGTGATGCCACTGCCCATTTGCACAGCACAACTTATTCCTCTTAATGCACGTCACAGGTGGATAAAACAGTGCACTCCTCCAACATATTCTGAGACAGGAGTGCAGCAAAAAAAAGGTTTGTGAAACCATTCAGAACAAAGCAATCCATTTCCTCGCTAATGTGCTGACCCTATCCAACGTTAACCACCAGCCGTAATACTAGAAATCTCCCAGTCACACCCGAACGCTTATGTATAGGTTTTCGTTTTAGATTAAAATACCATTTGAAAATCTTCATCCACACCCCAAAGTAGTGCTTAATCCAAGTATATATTATATATTCCATAGTATCCTATTATAAAGCACTTTGAGACCAACGAAAAGCACTTTGTAAGTTAGGTATTTTTATTTATCATAGGAGTACATCCCTGCAGTAGCCATTCTGCCAAACTTAGCATGGATCGTGTTAATTTTAAATTTTCCTTTTGGACTGTCTGGTATAAATAGCTAGGCTCCATTGGAAACCCTATATTATAAGAACTCAAATCTGCTATGCATTGCAACTCTAGAGTCTGCTTTCCAAGCAGAGACAATAACATATCAGACTTTTGTCCTATGAATTCAGCACTTGGCTCATTACTTTACGCTTGCTTAACTCTGCAGTGGATTTTGGGGTAAGCGCTCAACTGGATAGGACGATTGGGAGAAGAAATACATTCATCGGAACTCCCTATTGGATGGCGCCCGAGGTCATAGCTTGCGAGGAGAACCAAGACTCAACATATGATTACAGAGTGAGTGTTGTTAGGAACTTAGAATCAATAGTAAAGTAAACAAGTTTTTGCTATTGACATCCTTTTGAAGTAGTTAACCGAAAGAATTGAAAAAAGGCGTCACCCTCCCTTAAAACCACAGTCATGTAAAGAGCTGTTTTTTTAATATGCGGTTTGTGACCAAAAAAAAAAAAAAGAGTTTCAATATGAATTTATTTTCTTTGTGAACCGTTAACGTACAAAATGAAATACCAATATGTTTAGAATGAAACGTATGAAAGTATCGCTTATTCTCTGAAAACAAGACACAGTATCTGGAGATGGCTAGGGTGAAAAGGCCTAAAAAGGGTGGTTAAGAAGCAGTGTAACACAGCTTCTTTCCTCTGTGATAGCAAATTATTTTCCCTTATGCTATTGCACAGTCCCCGGGGTAATTTTACAATAATATCACACGTATAATTATTAGCTTAGAACAACAAAAGACTCCTTGCTCCAGAAAAGATCACTAACCATTCACCACAGTCATGCTCTCGGGAGGAAAAAGTCTGAATGACTGTATGTGTCTTGTCCTTATGACTATATCCGGGCTGTTTTCTTTGTGAGACACTCTCTCAACCCATTCATGGCACTGTACAACCATGAACGAAATATCCTCCTCACTGACACCAAAGAGATAGAGTATGTGTTATTCTTCCGAGGCCATCTGGGCACACTGCAATTTGGATATCATATAATGGTTATCAAAAAATTCTCTGGCTGTCCCCCTTACTATTATAATATGCTGATTTGGCTCTAAAGAGGCACATGATACTGTTTGTCAGCCTCTGGTTGAATTGCTTGCACCACTGTCATCATTTACATATCTGCACATACCACATAGGACAATTTCCAAAGAATGCTTTCTGAATGACTGCTCTCGCCAAGTCCTTGTGTTGGGTCGGTTGCCTTCTTTTGTGTATCTTGTCCTTATGACAAGTTTGTAACACAAGGATCATCAAAATTACATCTGTTATTCCAGCTGTGGCATATTCAGAGCTCATATTATTCTGTTTTCTACTGAGTCAAAGGGCATGATTCTGATTTATACTGCTTTGCCACTGTTGAAAAATGGCCTTTCACCCATTTAAAGGCATCTTAACATAAGAGAAAATCAGGTCCAAAGACTATTCTTTGCCTTTTGTTCATACTATATAAACCTTATGCCAAAGACTCAAGAAGTTTATCCGTTAGCTCCCATCTGTACCCCCAGTTCTATTCCTATTTAGCGCATTTTCTAGTGATAACTGAAGGGTATCCCCAGTTTGTGTGGTTTCCCTGTGTTGAATAACTTTTGCCCACATTGCCCTAGCTCCAGTCCGATTCCACAGACCGTAGTCCAAAGCTGATCAGCCGGGGGTTTCCAAAGTGCTGATTCAGACACAGTGTTGTGATTCAGAAGCCTGGACTAGGGCAAGTATTTATAAACATTGCTGATATGCTGAGTGAAAAGCAGGAAGCTGTTCTGCTGTGCCCATGACTTCTCACGGGTCCTGCTTTTAAAAAATAAAAAAAACATCCCACCAAAAAATGCAGTTCTTCTTATCTCACTAGCCTCGTTTCTCCGTACACCCCTAAGCGTCAGCCCAAGGTTATCTGAAGCTTGCGTGCATGTCCCATCATCACCAGAGTCTAACTGTAGTACAGTGCGTGGCCGTTTGTTTCGCACTTTTTCTGAAAGACCTCCCTTTTCTTGCTTTCAGTCATTAGTTAAATGACACAACCTGATTGTGAACCCTCTCCAGCTCCCACTGAAATCCAGGGTCCTCAAGATCAGGCCCACAGTCTGCAATGCAAGCTGTTTCCAGCCTTGTAAAGCGCTGTGGGTTGGCTTGGCACTGTACACATTGTGAAGGTTTCAGAGTAGCAGCTGTGTTAGTCTGTATTCACAAAAAGAAAAGGAGGACTTGTGGCACCTTAGAGACTAACCAATTTATTTGAGCATAAGCTTTCGTGAGCTACAGCTCACTGCATCCGATGAAGTGAGCTGTAGCTCACGAAAGCTTATGCTCAGATAAATTGGTTAGTCTCTAAGGTGCCAAGAGTACTCCTTTTCTTATTGTGAAGGTGTCGTCTTAGGGCCAGGTCGGACACGAGCAGCTGTTCATTAAGGACTTTTGCGCCAAGTCTCCAAGGATTTGCCATCTGCCAGTATTTTGTCTGATTTTCTGAGTAACAAAGTGCTATGAGACTTCAGGGTACCCTTTTCTTTTACATAATAATCATAGAGATCTCCCTTAAGTTTATTTGGATAAATGTATCTGCCTAGGTGCATATGTCCACAAAAAAAGAGAAGTGTTCCACTAAGCAAGTGGAAGCCTGGTTACATTCTTAAAGTCAATAGCATTACTCCTGATTTACACCTTTGTGATCAGAATCTGGCCATTTGGGTTTCTGATGCCATATAATATTTATAGAGGAGACTCCAGTCTGACCTAACTGAACTAAGTTAATATATCTATATAAATCTGAATACATAGTTCTACTTTTTTTCCCACTGGCTTGTAACTTGTCCATGGATTGAAATACCTTCCGTGGGCCGGACTGCCATCTCCCTTCAAGCAGTGTAGGAAAGCAGTGGGGTCTCACCTGTGCACCTCCTCTGTAACAGAGGAGAGAATCTGGGCCATGGCTTCAAATGGGCCCTTCTATATTCTGGAACTTTTGTTTTAAAGATGAAAGGTCTGTTTCGGGGCTGGCTATTTCAATGATGAATCAGCTGTTCCAAGTTGCGTGGGAAATGGAAAGCTGGCCATTAGCACATTTCCGACAGGCTCAGCTGAGAACGGGTGGGAGCAGAATGGATGTCACTCACAAGAAAAGACCCTTCCATGGAACTCTAGGCAAGCGTTATGGTTTTTTTAACCCTACATACTACAAGTTACATCATTCACGGTTTCTTTTCCTACAGAGTGACTTGTGGTCTCTGGGAATCACAGCTATAGAAATGGCAGAAGGAGCTCCTCGTAAGTGATTGGGTATAGTTCTTTGTTAAATAGTTAGCCTAAATTCCATGGACACGTTCTGTCCTGCTAGGTTAGCTTATCTCATGCTTGTCTAGGGCGTGTTCAGCTCTGACTGCCTCTTTTCAAATAATTCGTTGTTTGACTCTTTTCCTATCTGTGCTCCTTTGCTCACCCTTTTTTCTTTTGATTCTCTCCTTCTGTTTCTTCACTCCTTGCCTGCCTTTGGGAAGATAGGGAAGCCAAGTGTTGTCTTCTAGAGCTGAGGTTAGTAGTGTCACTTCATTGATCGTTACATGTGGATATAGATGAGCAAGAGCGATTAAAGCTTCAGCGTAAATGTGGGACAGTTTCAGTACTGGGGCTTCTCCTGAGAAAAGCATCCCTTGAAAATGGTCCCCCATCCTGTTGTGGCACGAATCTTCACCCTGTAATTCCAGATGGAGGATTCTTCCAGGAGGTTGGAATAGGGGCCAGTGTCAAGAAAGAGCTATTCACCTTCACGGTACGTCAGTGGGCTAATCCACCTCTTTGGCCTTCCCATCAAGGGAACCAGTTCTCCATTGCGCTGCACCCCATGCAGTCATGCAGAGTGAAAATGCTACTGAGGCAAAACGCGATCAAATCTGAATGGGAGCGTTTCACTCCCGCTTTGCACTGGTGTAAGTGGCTGTACGAGGTGCAGCGTAATGGAGAATGGGGCCCCCTAGAGAAAGAAAATTAGTCTGGGGTTAGTGCCTTGCTCGCTCCTGAGTTTCACAATGGTTACATCAATTCCCCCCTCAAAGCAATTTTGGAGATCTGTGGAGTGAGACCCCTCCCCTCCACAGAACAGCAAAAATACTTCAGCCACACTTCAGTCACAGTTCTGATTTGCTTCCGTCATCTCCCCTCTCCTGCAATTTTCTTGCTCCTCCAGACACTCTCCTACAGCCACATGGCACCACAATTCTGTCAACATGCTTCTGGCCTTAAATTTTCTTTCAGTATTATCTACCAAAGTCAGATACTCCTGATATAAGATACAAGTGCAGAATGTAATTTAGATGCAGGGTCCTGGTTATCTAGCCTTGCGGCAGACTATTACCCTTGTGCAATAGGGTGGGTTTGTGCCTAGGACAAGGCATGTGGGATGTTCTGCAGCATAATGGTGTGAAGACATAATAGGGGTGTTTGGTAATTGCTGAACCTGCTGGAGGGGATCCTATTTATAGCCTAGAACCTGGCCTATGCTAGAGGGCACCTGGGATGTGTTTATCAACCAGTCAAGATACAAGTCAGGCCAAACTGAGTTCTAAAGCATTTTCACAAATCATGCTCCAGGCTAGCTAGAGCTTAGTTTTGAGGCACAAGTCTTAGAGGATATTTTTTATGTAACAAACATTCTTGCTTCACACCATATTTCAGTTGTATTTATTTATTGTATTTTCACACTGGCTAATGCTAGTAGGCAAATTTTAGGGAGGGTGCGATAGTGTATTTATTATTTCTATTGAGGTAGCACCTAGGAGCCCCAGGCGAAGACCAGACTCCGTTGTGTTAGGCGCTGTACAAACACACAACAGTCCCTGCCCCAGAGATCTTCCGATCCAAGTATGAGACAAGAGACAATAGGTGAATACAGACAGACAGATGTCAGAACACCAGGAAACAATGAGACAATGGAGCCTGATTCTTCTCGCACACCTGTTCCACACTAGTGTGGTTGCATTGCCTTTAGCAGGCTACATCTACATTACGAGCTAGGGTTGTCATTCCCGCACTCATGTACGCGTACGTGCACTAGCTCTCATCAAGCTAGCGGGAGCGTCAATAGCCGTGCAGCTGCAGTAGCCCGGTTAGCGGCAGCTGAGGTATGGCTGAGCCATGCCAGCTGCGTACCCGCCCGCTACAGGCTGGTTTGTACTGGGCACGGCTAAGCCAGGCTTCTGCTGCCGCTGCTGCCCATCCCCTGCTATTTATGTTCTCCCCGGCTCTGCAAGAGCTAGCGTGAGTAAGTGTCCACGAGCAGGGGAATCGCACCTCCAACTTGTAGTGCAGATGTGGCCGTAGAGTTACTTCTGGTTTACACCAAGATTGTCAGGCCTGATAGTCCCCATCCATATCATTCAGCCTGCAGTAGCATTTTGGAGGGGCAACCATCCGCCAACATTTCTACTCCACACCCAGCAAACGTGACACATTGGGAATGGTCAGTGAAATGTAGGGGGTGGACTTTCTGGGTCAGGACAGTATTTACTTTTTAGTGTTGTTTTCAGCGTTGACTTTCTACAACAAAACCAGGAGTGGGTGTAGGTAGAAAAAAAACAGTGTACCAAACGCAGTGATGGAGTCTGTTTAGAAAGCACCAATTGGTCTAAGTGGGCACAGAGTCCTTAAATACAGTGTAGCCAAAACATGTTCTTAGCCATATGTCCAGCTCCAATGGAGCGACGTACCAGTTCCCATGCCAGGTTTTTCTCTTCCTTCTTTTTTCCTTATGCCACGTGCTTTAGAGTGAGGAGGTTTGTTAACATCGAGCTTATTGTTTATCTCAGCTGTAAACCAGGCATATTAAAATAGATCAGCATTTTGATCCAGAGTTTGACTTTCACATGTAGGTGTAAATGTCCTTCATCGCTATGAAAATGTGCTTGTTTTATAATCCAGTCAAGCATTCTTTGGCCTTTGTTTTGAACAGAGATATAGAGCCTTAAAAGTCTGAAGGGCTGCACTGATCATTTCAATGGAGTCCTTCCTTTTACTGAATCCTTGCATCTCAGCTATAGCAATGTACAGTCCGGCCCACTCAGAGCCCTTCTGTGCTGCAAAGCTTTTCCTTCTCGGGGCAGTGAATTCCACTGAATAGCATTGAACTCCTGTGAAGGACCCTTCCATTCTTTAGAACAGGAGGAATTTTAAAGGGCTGCTACTTCTCATATCAGAAAGAGCTATTCCATGCCCCCACATCACCCTAGGTATGTCAAAGGGATCAAAGGACAGGGGAAACCTGGCACTGCTTTAGTGTACTTTTTAATAGCTTGTGTTTTCCTTTGCAGCCCTGTGTGATATGCATCCCATGAGAGCTCTCTTTCTCATTCCACGAAACCCTCCCCCAAAACTGAAATCCAGAAAATGGTAAAGATATTTTTAAAATATATTTTAGCAGCCTCAGGCTTCTGTGGGTTTTTGATGCCTGAAGCTCAAAGACTGTGATCTTATCAAATCTTACAAATGAGATCTTGTCTATGCTGGTATTTCTGCTACTGATATAATCCCTTCTGCTACTGATAGGTTTCAGAGTAGCAGCCGTGTTAGTCTGTATCTGCAAAAAGAAAAGGAGGACTTGTGGCACCTTAGAGACTAACAAATTTATTTAAGCATAAGCTTTCGTGAGCTACAGCCCACTTCATTGGATACTGAAAGCATCCGATGAAGTGAGCTGTAGCTCACGCAAGCTTATGCTCATATAAATGTGTTAGTCTCTAAGGTGCCACAAGTCCTCCTTTTCTTTCAGCTACTGATGTGAGTGCCAAGTATAAACACAATTCCTGTTTGTGAAGCATGATCTGCACTGGGGCAGATTACCCCAATTTGAAACCCAGCTAAGCTGCCCCGGTACAAATTGCACTGCGTTGGTGTAAACTGTGCCTACACTAGGGACTTGCACTGGTGGCTGAAATTCCAATGTAGACATGGCTTACGTGGGGTTGCTTTGTTCAGTGTTTATCAGGAGACCTCCAAGGAAAACCCAAGGTGCTGCAGGCAGTAGTGTTGGTAGGCCAGAAGGTGGCACTGTATCCAGATACATCAGGAATGAACACGTTCCCTAGCATGAATTTAGGGAGAATTGTGTTTGTCTTTCAGATGAGACATAAAATTGTGGTCTTTGCCATGTATGGTCATTATGGACTTTTTGTAAGTGTAGTGGTGATAGTCTTATTATTATAGTCAAAATCCAATTTTGGTAGTTACTGCCTCCTTAAATTTCCCCTACTATTTCAACTGGATACAGGAGGTGAAATTCTGCCCTCGGTTACACTGGTGTAAATTCACCGTAATGTCACAGTGAGCAGAATTTGTCCTAGAATTCTTCCTTGCTCTGTGTCCTAAACTTTCATGTAGTGATGTGGTATACTGATAAAACTCCTGCTGTATTCCACCCCAGAGGAGGCTGTGCTTTAGTGCTGGCCAAAGCAAACTTTGCAAATACAGTGACTTGGGATCCTGCAGGGTAAAAGGTGCTATGTAAATTTAAGCAGAATTTTATTTTCATCTGATTTTGTTTGTTTGTTGTTGGTTTTTTCCCCCCCAGGTCCAAGAAATTTCTTAATTTTGTTGAAAGTTGCCTAGTTAAAAATTACTTGCATCGTCCATCCACTGAAACTTTGCTTAAGCATTCCTTTATCCGAGACATGCAGAATGAACGGCAAGTTCGCATCATGCTGAAAGACCACCTGGACAGGACCAGGAAGAAAAAGGGAGAGAAAGGTAAGGTTAAAAATAATGCAAACATAGGCCCTCATCCTGCACAGAGGCTTACAAAAGGCAGTGGAGCTCTGTGCAGACACAGTGAAATTCTGGCCCCACTGAAGACAATGAGAGTCTTGCAAGTTGCAAGTGACTTCAGTGGTGGCAGGATTTCACCCACAGTGTGTGTCTGCATGGAGCTGATTGCAGGGGACCCGAGGATGGAATTTTAAGAAGGGTTCAGCACTTGTAGCTGGGCCCAGATTTTCAAGAGAAATCAGCTCCCATGAAATCACCTAGATAAATGTCTGGATTTTCAAAGGAGTTCAATGCATTAAGCACTGAGCTCTTTTGAAAATTGGGATATAAATGTCTCTATGAGAGCTGCCAGGAGCTGAGCTCTTTTGAAAATCTGGGCCCCAAGTGACTAAATCAGACAGAAGAGATCAAGAAATCCATTTCCTTGTTTTACTCCTACCTGGGCTTTCAACCTACTGATTTATTCAAAAACAAGAATCTGAGTTTGTAACAACTAAAACAAACTCTAACTTTGTTCTCCAAAGCAAAATTTAGAAAAGAATCTGTTTTAGACTAAATGATTGATTTTTGAATAAATGACGATATATTGCATATCAGCCATGCAGCATAGAAAGAGAGAGCCACGGAGCCACTTAACATCTCCACCTCTCTTTCTCCATCTGTATATTTTATACCTCACAAGGGCATTGTGAAGATTAGTTGAATATTAGAGCCTGGTTGTAAAGTGTAATGAAGATTTAAAGTGCTGTATGTATAAAGTCTAAGTATTGGTTTGACACAATGAGATTTTTGTATCTGAAATGAAACTACTGCCGCAAGGTGTAATTTACTTACTGAAATAATAATAATGGTACATTCTATAGCACCTGTCATCTGCGGGTCTCGAAGCGTTTGGAACAGTAGCAAACATGAGTAGGAAAACAACTTATTAAAAGGTTACACATTTGCCACTTGTGCAAAAGCTCATGGTAATAATTACATAAATGCTAGAAAATTACATGGGGGGCAGAATTCCTACTGATAGTCAAAGCTCACCTGAAGGGGAGCAATGTTGTGGAATTACTATTCATGATACACTTCAGTGACTTGAAAAAAAAAGTTGCAGACACCCACTGTCACACTGTGCCCAGCTGGAAATAAAGATGCTGACCCTGTTTGGATGAAATTAAAACTTCAAAGATCTGCCTTCGTGATAAAAGTTGGAAAGAACATCAGAGTTGCAACTTTGCTTCTTTATGAGCTGTTTATACTAACACTCAAATTAACCAGTTAACAAGGTGTTTCTCTTTTGTACTTAATTAGTTTTATTAATTTTCATATGAATTTAGGTCTGGATTGACTGAAGGCCTCGGCTCATCCACAAAACAGGCATAGCATGGCAGGCAATGGCAATGCAAGCTCCCTGACACCCTCCCACCAATGTGCCTCAAATCCTGTTCTGAGGCACCCTTCTGCAGATATTGCCACCGTTTTTTGGCTTCTTCTGATTGGTTCCAATGTGGACGCCTGCTTACTGAAAAGTAGACTAGATCCATGAAACCCATTTCATGTAGACCACTCAATGGGAACAACCTTTTAGACTGCCATTTTCAAAGGGCTCTAAAGGAGTTAGTTTCCCAACTCCCGTTGACTTTCCCAGATCACCTGAGCTGGGTTTGAATGGGTGACCTAATGTTGAAAAACTTGGTAACCCATCCGTAATCCCCTGAACCATCTACTCCTTCCATAAGGGGTTCCATTAATGACTAGCTGATGATGTCTCTTTCTTTTCCTTCTTCCATTAACACTTTTAAGACTCTTCAAATCTGATACATAAAGGGCCCTGATCCAAAGTCCATTGAAGTCAAAACAAGCCTCTCATTGGCTTCAGTGGGTTCTGAATCGGACCCTAAAGTCATTTGCTGTGATTTTGTAGAACCATTACTTAGGTTAGTATTGGGAGGTAACGTACTCCGTATCTGGGTTTGTATTGTTTTCTTTTTTTAGACGAAACAGAGTATGAGTATACTGGAAGTGAGGAAGAAGATGATGAACTGGATGAAGATGAAGGAGAACCAAGGTTAATTTTATTAGCTCTGTGTAATATTGGACTAACCAAAGCATTTTCATCAAAGGCACCTCTCCTCAGTCAGATGGGTTTTCTTACCATATTCTAACCCCCTAATGCTCTGTGGTACCCAGTTAGCCATAACTGGTTTGTAGCTGTTGCATCTAAATGTTGAGTGTAAGGTATCTGCAATATGTTGTTTTCATAATTCCCCAGCAATGGGGAGGGAACGTCACAAACAAAGAAGCAGATAATCAGCTTCAGCCTGGATTTTGTAGTGTAGTAAATACCGAAGCATGGCCAGCCTACAGAGAATGATTCTGTGGAGATTTATTTGAACATTTACATTTGTTAGCACGGGCAGCATGCCATTTCCCAGCGACGTTTTGTACTTGCTCTGCGGCTTTAACGTTATGGTGAGTCTTATAGAAACTTCTCTTCTGTTTCAGTTCCATAGTTAATATCCCTGGTGAATCAACGCTCCGTCGTGAATTTCTGAGGCTGCAGCAGGAGAACAAAAATCGGTCTGACCCTCATCGACAGCAGCAGTTCCAGCAGCAGCAGCTAAAGGACCAGGAGAAATACAAAAAGCAGCTGCAGGCAGAGCGGCAGAAACGAATCGAGCAAGAAAAAGAGCGGAGGAAGAGGCTGGAGGATGTAGGAAATGGCTTGTATTTGTAATCCACGTATATCAATCAGTGACCAACGAAACTATGCCAATTTCAAGAATAGGTTTTAAAAGAAAAAGAGGCCTTGTTAAATTCCCGTCACCAGCTGGTTTGGAATCTTTAACCCTGGTAGAAATTTGTGGCTTCTGACCACTGAGATTAATCAATTTTTTGAAAAGGTTCTACCCACTTCCTGCTAACTCCCTGCCCAGGTGCTCTGGGAAGTCGATGTGTAACCACACTTACCTCAGTGTGGTTGGACCCCAGGAATGGGTAGGCAAAACAGAGGTGGAATTCTTATTCCCTTGCCCTTGTGCATAGTCCAAGTTCAAGTCTATACTTGTGAGTCCAAACTACACTGGTACCTGTAATAAGATTGCACTCTGCTTTTGTGGTGCTACATTGCAGTTGCTAAATCAGAGTCATGTCTTTTCATGGCCTCTGAAGCCATTATAGGACAGTTAAGATGACGCTTTTGAAATACCAATCTGCTCCAACAAAATCTAGGCACTCCAGATAACTCTTCCCTATCAAAATGCCATGTGCTGAAATAAGGAATTCTACGATTGAGGCTTGTTTGACCCAACAGCAATGGTTAAATCCTGGTCCCATTACTATCAATGGCAAAACTGCCATTGACTTCAGTGTGGCCAGGATATAATCCCAGAAGCTTATCGTTATTTTAATACCAAACACAACCATCAACTTCTGTTGGGTCATACTAGAATACATAACACCACCACTGATTATCCTCCAGGAATAGGGTTTTTTGACCTTCTCTGTTGGGAATGTCTCATAATTATGAATAAAAAGTGTATAGCTAATTGCATATTTTACTAATAATCTTTAAGCAAAGAAGTAAAATTTAAAATGAACAATGCTGTTCCCTGGCACTTATTCAGCATCAGAAGAGAGAAGAAGAGCTCCGGAAGCAGCAAGAATGTGAGCAGAGATGGCCAGAAATTAAGGCAGTTCAGCGCAGAGATGAAAAGTGTGAAGATGACAAGAGATTTGTTGATGAGGAAATGTGCAAAGTGGACGGACAGAGGAAATCAGAAAGGAAGCAGGTATAACTCCAGGACTTACTGATGCAATTCACAGCTCCTTGTTTCTGTGGCTGAAGTCTAAGTTAATTAATGGAGTCTCTTGTTCCTATAGGTCAAGGACCATATAGAGGGGCTTTTTTCATTTATTTACTGGTTCTTTCCTCACCTTAACAGCCCCTGGCAACTCTGCCCCTCTCTGCTTGTGTTGCATTGAGTCATCTCCATTCCTCCAGCAATGCCAGATTTCTTCTCCCTTAAGTTTTGCACTTATTTCCATGCTGCTCCTTAACATGTAGAACTTCCTTACAGAACTGGTCTGTAAAACCACTACCCTCTTCTCCTTCAGCTCATGCCTTAAGGCCTACTTTGCCACGGTGCATGTCGAAAATTACTAAGAATGGCCCCATAGAGGCTGTGCCCTGGCCTGGGATGACTGGAGCACAGCACCCTCCTGCCCCCAGCTCCCACGTACATTTCATGCTGGGGAAGGCCAAGAGAGGGTGGTGTATGCCAAATCTGGCATACATTTGGGGACCTGTCTACATAAAAGGATGTACCTGCCCCATTGTGGCAGCTTTCCAGTTTCTGTGTGAGCAGTGCAAATCTGGCCATTTCTTTATCTGCCTTTCCTGTTGATTTAGACTGGATTATATTTCCCAGTAAAGTCAGAAAATTTGAAAGTCTTAACACGTACAGTAGGGTACTGTCAGAAAACATCAGAACTGGGATATTTCTTCTGTTCCTTGAAAGTAAAGTAGAAAGTGATGATTATGTAAAGCAGTCAGAGGATGGAAATGGAATACAATGCAGATCCATCTGATCCCTCTGAGCACAATGTACATGAGATGGGCTTGGGGCATCTGTCTTCTGTCTCCTATTTCATCTTGTCTTCCTGGAAAAGAAGGTCCAGGAAACACCTCCCCATACACTTTCTGAATAAGTTACTGAACTTGTATACCCAAGAAACCATATGATGTATGGTACACAATTAAAATTAAAATAATCCCAGTCAATTACTTTTGACTTGATTGAAAAATATAGTAATCCTGTATGCTTCTCACAAACATCAGCCCATCTTTAATGTAAATCCCCAGCTCCTTTATTTTCCTTCTGAATTTTCCTTCTGAAACCCCACTTTCTCCCTCACTAAATGAAATTGAAATGGAAATATTTTCACCACTTAGATCTTGTAACAGGTGCAAAGTCTAGCATTTTGGCCACAGTGTTTTCACAGGTGAATTGCTTATATGGAATTGGAAACATGGAACCCTTCAAAACTATAATGTTCAATAAAGCCACTGGCTTTTGGAAAAGTCATAAGAGTATTAGAAAGGCACCAATGAAAAATATTAAGAGAACACTTTGGAGCTGGCAGAGGGGCTTTTTTGTTATTGTTTTAGGCTATACTTCTATTAAATGCAAATTCAGGAAGTTTTGGTTCACAAGAGCCAAGATTCTAGCCATTTTCAAAGGGGACCTAAGAGAGATGGGCACCCGACTCCTACTGAAATACAGCTCATGTGAGCCCCTTTAAGAATCCCAGTAGGAATGTTTAAAAAGTGAAAATTGTTAATATCGACTTGTTTTTAGAAAAAGGTGGAAGAAGTGCAACACAATAAGAAGTTACATCGGACTCTTCCCAAAGATCAGACCCAACTGCTGTCTCTTCAGCACGACCACAAGCAAAAGAAGAAAGAGCTTCCAAAGAGCTCGAGTTCAGCATCACAGCCTCCGCCAAGCAGTACAAGCAAAGAGGTACCCACATAACAGATTGTTACAGTTACATTTTGTGATGTGCAGGTAACTCAGAGGAAGGGAATTGACTGGTCTTTTGGATAAACCTTAACCCAAATCTGGGCAAAGGTGTGTATCTTCCCAGGCACTATATATCGCAGTGAAGCCTGATTGGCTACCACCTCTCCATACAGTACAGGTTTTGTCTCCGTTACTTCTACTCCAAATCAAAGTGGATTTGATGAAGGAGAGAAAAAAAGTGAGATCCTTCCACACAGCCAGTTTGGCCACATTCTGCAATGGCATGTAACCAGTCTACTTTCTCTCTCTGTCATGTCCTTGCCTGCCGACTAGGGATGAATGAAACTTGTGGCATATGAGATTTGGTGAACCTCTGAGACTGATTTTAGGTTTGCGAAACTAGTTCAGGTTTCAGAGTAGCAGCCGTGTTAGTCTGTATCCGCAAAAAGAACAGGAAGACTTGTGGCACCTTAGAGACTAACAAATTTATTTGAGAATAAGCTTTCGTGAGCTACAGGAAGATGTTCATGCATCCGATGAAGTAAGCTGTAGCTCACGAAAGCTTATGCTCAAATAAATTTGTTAGTCTCTAAGGTGCCACAAGTCTTCCTGTTCTTTTTGCGAAAACTAGTTCAGATTCACAAACGTTTTTTCCTCTGTAATTTAAACCCAAGCACAGGACTCTAGATTCTTGTAGTCAATGAACATGGAATGTGACATCCT
The DNA here is from genome assembly GCF_015237465.2 of Chelonia mydas. Classification (NCBI taxonomy): domain Eukaryota; kingdom Metazoa; phylum Chordata; order Testudines; family Cheloniidae; genus Chelonia; species Chelonia mydas. The sequence goes on from NC_057855.1 coordinate 89,454,717, forward strand.
TTGCCACTCACTGTACTTAAAGATCTTTAGTTAGTTAATTGCAACTGTTGTAAACGTGTTGGTCCCAGAATATTAGAGACACAACGTGGGTGAGGTAATGTCTTTTATTGGGCCTACTTCTGTTAGAGAGACAAGCTTTCAAGCTACTCAGAGCTCTTCCAGACCTGAAAAAGAGGTGTGTAGCTCAAAATCTTGTCTATTTCACCAACAGAAGTGGACCCAAAAAAAGATAGTACCCTCTACCGCTTTGTCTCTTTACCTAATAAGTTTAGATTTGATGGATAATGCATGACCATGTAGTCAGTGACTTACTTTAGACAGAGCTTCAGTTCTTTTTGCTGCTTCAAAAAAGGTTTTTGCCCACAAAATGGATTCTTTATATGTATATCCTACTGATAGTTTGTATCGTGTCATCTTGTCATGGAGCCAAAGCTCCTTTGCGTCCCTTATTGTATATAATATCCCATCATTTTTAGCCCCTTTTCTCTTTTTTAAACTTCCCAGCTAGGGGCTCAATCCGGCAGCCAGTGGAACCACCACATGATTAAAGTTAAGCATGTACTGAAGTGCTTTGCTGGATTGGGAGCAGTTTGCTAGCATCTTGCAGAATCATGCCCCACACCTTTACTGTGTATGTGTAAAGTATGGGGCATGAACAGTCTGGGTGATATTTCTAGCAAAGCACCTTCCAAAATACCTGAGTAAAGGCTTTGTGAAAAACTCAGTGTGTGTGTGTGTGTGTGTGTGTCTAAGGAAAGCAGAATGCTGATAAGCATACTTTGCTTCAGTATCTAAACGGGTGAACTCTGACGTTATCAGTGTATGAGCTTTAGATTAAGAGATCTGCAGATGTTCACAAGATGGAATTTCCTCTGTTGATGATCAATTAAATGAACTATTTTGCTAGACTTTTGAAATGATACATTTTAATACTGCAACAAAACCAAGCAATGATATGAAATCAGTTTAGGGAAACAAAACGCCTAAGCATGTTATTACAGTAGCTGTTTGTGAAAACAGAAGAAGGCATAATTCTGTTTGAAGCGCAACTTAGCTATCAAAAACAAATGTCTCCTCTCCAAGAGGTTTATTGCATTAAGTAAGTAAATAAATAATTTAGTGACATCGGAATTAGCTTTTTTGGAAGTCAATGTTTGTTTTGGAAACCTAGCCAAGGCTGTGTCAGCAGGTTGGGCCCACAGAGAGAGAAGCGAGCTATTTACTAAATATGTACCTACAAGAGTCAATGAAAATGTTGTGTTTCTGCTCAACTTTCTCAGGGGTGGGGGAAGAAATGCATCTCTGTTGAGCCTATTTCACTTTCTTTTTGCGATAGCCAAGGGAAAAATCTACAGCAAAATGTCAACTCAAATATTCATCTGGTTTTGGCATGTATTCCATAAATGACCTCTTTGTACTTGAATAAAATGTATTGTAGAATTTAGTTCATATGGTTCCTGTTAAATTTTAAGCTAAATATTGAATCCTGACATTATCAGTTGTGCATAGCTGGACTCATCTGGAAATATGCGGCACTGAGGAAAAAAGATAAGGGAAATCAGATAAATATGCAATTTCTTCACCAGTATTAATGGTCTCTTGTGTTCACTGTACCATACTGCAGCCATTTATTTATTCTATTTTTGATGATAGATTATATTTAATCACAATTTGTACATCACTATTTTGCTGAAAACGTGGTTGGAAAAGAATTGCAGGGTCTCCCAGCTAAATACAAATCAGTGCCACTGATCAGTGGCAAAATATTTTTTTTGTCAAATTTTGGGAAAAAAGGCAGTTGCTTTTCAGTTCAACTTTTTGTATGTCATCTTTTTAAAAAAAAGTCAAAATGTTTTGACCCTCTCTAAAAATTAGGTCTCATCGAACTTATCAGTTGTATCGATCTTTCTCCTGCTTTCTTATCCAAAGAGCTGCTAACTTCTGCACTACAAAAACATGACTTCTGACAGAGGTTACTCCCTCTTCCAGAGCTTGTTCTGCAGAAATCGAATTTACATTCATTAGTACTTTTATGAGACTTGGTTAAATGACGGTTGGCAGACATTCATGCCCAAGGCTCGCTGGCTCTACAGCTGAGTTGACAGAATTAAAAAAAATTGTTCTTCATGACCACGGAAGCTACTCTTGAGAATTCATTCGCTTAGCTGTGAAAAGGGGAGACTGTCTTCGAATCAGTTCATGGTCACGGCTAAATTACAGCACAAGACAATATACGTTGGGTCTGTCTGCAGCTGGGTGTAGCCCTGCCTCTGTGTGTGCTAGAGGAAGCTTAAGAGCCTGGCTAGACAGGGTAAAGAGGGCCCAGGCTGGTGGAACAGGCAGGCTCAGTGGTATCCCAGTACATCAGGTGGCACCTTAAAGGGGGGCAACCCGTCACAGTCCAAAATACTTTAATATTTTCATTTTTCCTTGCTAGTGACTGGGGGGAGGGCACTTGTCTTTTACTGAGAGAGGATACAAAGGGTGAAAACCTAGCCCCACTGCAGTCAATGGGAGTGATGCCATTGGCATCAGTGGAGCCAGAATTTCACCCAAAGTTCTTGGTATGCTTTGGGAGTTTGTTTTAATGAAGTGCCTTTTCCGGTACAGATCTGTGAAACTAGTGGGAATCATTCTCCATCACAGGTCATCAGCAGGTTCCTAGAATATGTTCCCAACAGTGTTAATGCCCTTCCTAACGTAGGCATAAGCACCCAGATATAGTGATAGGTGCATTTAAAAAAACTATCTACATAAAATAAAATATTTAGACACCGATAGCTAGGAATGAGTTAGCATTAATCTCGGGTAGCTCTGTAAAACTGTTCCTATCCTTCTAAATCAGACGAAAAGCGAAAGGTTTACACTAAAGAATTAATAAACAGGAATTAGTCCTGTTGAGTAAAACCAGAAAGAGCTGTAGGGTCAAAACTGTGGGAAAGCAATTTTGTAGTGAGCAGGGCCTTTGGAAATGAAATGATCTTTGTACAGTTTAGGGCATTTTCATCTGCCAAATTTACGTGGTGTGGTTAATATTCCAAACAATATAAAATGCTATCACGTATTTTAATGCAGAAAACCACCTGTAAGTAATGTCTGCTTTATCGGGTCAGGTGACTATACACCAGGAGCAGAAGGAACAGGTGCAGCAGACCACACATTGTGGGGGAAGAGGGAGGAGGAAATTCAATGTAGATTTTAAAATCCTGTTGAACACATAAGGAAAGGTCCCCCTCCTCCTATGAGATTTCAACTAATAATACATTGGGTGGCATGAAAGAAAACAAAATTGCAATCCAAGCACCTCACAGTTGAGGCTTTTACTTGGCAGTATCATGCTGCAGTGAGTTTTCTTGCAGATTGGAAGCTTCATGTAAAAGGTGAGGTTCAAATTAGGGAGAATGTTTAGGTATTGATCCTTCACTTGGATCCACATGGGCAGATCTTACACCCGCACGGAGTCTCGTCAAAGTGGGTCTGCACGGACATCAGAGTGCACCCACAGGGACCTGATGGCAGGACTGAGGCTGTCGTCTGCAATGGGTCTGATTTTATTTCTTGGTTTCAGGCCGAGGACAGAAAGAAGAAAAATGATGGGATACAGACTCATCTCAGCTGGGCAGCAGTTCTTGGACACGAAGCCACGCCACATACGAGACTAGGTTCTGGCAGTAGTTCCAGTCCTTGCACCCCAGCTTTGCAAAGAGCGGTGCTAGCACAGGTAAAGTGTCATTATTCCATATGCAGTACGTAAAACGTGGGGTGAAGTCGTGGCCTCGCTTAAGTCAATCGCAGTCTCGGCAGAGGAGGTAAAAGAGGCCGTCCTCCCTCTGACCCCCTGGCACAGCTGACTAAGGGCTGTGACAATCTAGCCCTACGAATTTGTTGATACCATCCTTTCCTGCTGAATTATAAATGGGATTGTATGCAGGCATTGCAGATTAGGGCTAGATAACGGTTAATTTCAGATATGTTGATGCCTGATGGCACGGAGTCTCTGATGTCACGCTTAGGCTACGTCTACACTAAAAACTTCAAAGCGCTGCCGCGGGAGTAATCCCACAGCAGCCCTTTGACGTGCGAGTGTGGTCACGCGCGAGCGCTGGGAGAGAGCTCTCCCAGCGCTTCTGGTCATCCACCTCCACGAGGGGAAAGCTCCGAGCGCTGGGAGCCTGTCCACACTAGTGCTTTAAAGCGCTCAGACTTGCTGTGCTCAGGGGCGTGATTTTTGACCTCCCCGAGCCAACAAGTTAGAGAGCTATAAAATATAAGTGTAGCCAAGCCCTTACATGTTTCACAAAAAGCCTGAACCAACTATGCTGTTTTATTTCCTATGGAAGGATTTTATTCTGTATTATTTACATAGCACCAGAAAGGTAAATGACACTTTACAGAACAAGTGAAAAAGGCGGGGAATACCTCAAGGCCTTGACACTGGCGAAATTGTTGCCAACCTTGTTAAATATTCTAAAAGCACACGGAGGTGGAATGAGGAATAGTTATCAATGTAGGGTCAGATTTTGCTCCCGTGCGGCACCTGGAAGATCTGTGGAGCTCCTTTTGCTGAGTTTCCTCTGTGTTCTTCCATCATTGGTCGAAGATTTGCCTCACCCTGGAAGAAGTAGGGGATTTGACCTACAAGCCTTATAAATCCCCTAAAATCTCCAGGGAGCCAACTGGGACACCAGCTGCCTCCACTGAAGCCTTACACCTTCACACCTAGAGGATAGTTAGTATAGTTCCATTCACTGGGACACCACACACGCGTACAGGTTCTTCCCAGGCCCAGAACCCCGGTTCTAAAGGGCACCAAGAAGCTGCCACTTTCCACTACTGCAGAGGGTTTCACAATTTCCAGAATCATTTTTTGACCCTCAGAACCGTGAAAGTCTTCTCAAATTAAGATAGGTTCCAGAGTAGCAGCCATGTTAGTCTGTATTCGCAAAAAGAAAAGGAGGACTTGTGGCACCTTAGAGACTAACAAATTTATTTGAGCGTAAGCTTTCGTGAGCTACAGCTCACTTCATCGGATGCATGCAGTGGAAAATACAGTGGGGAGATTGATATACCCAGAGAACATGAAACCATGCACACTGTAACCAGAGGGATCACTTAAGGTGAGCTATTACCAACAGTTTTTCTTAAAGCATGAGACCAACTTAGGCACAATTCATTCTCTTTTCCCTCCCCTCTCAGGTTGTATTCCACGCTCTACTTCACTTTGCTTGGCTAGGAACCATTGCTGGAACTTTTCCATGATGCTTTTGATTTTTCCTTCCTTGTTCACTTGACACTCATCCATATACCTATTTTTCACTCCGATCCTTACAGCTTCTGCCCCATGTGAGTTGCCCAAATCTCTGCTATTAGACTCTGGTTACTAATGTAACTGTCCTAAAATTGGAAGTAGGCTTAAAGATTCCTGTATCAAAGGCAGAAATTATATCTAGACATGGTTTCCAAAAAGCATGTTTGGAACCATACTGTGTAAGAATCCTTCTCTTGAAATGGCCACATCAGAAACATTTAGTTTTGCAGTTAGTCTCAAGAAGAAAATGAGTTTTGTGTTTTCATTCCTTTTGTGAATCATATGAATGTACACACTGTAACTTAGCATTTTGGGGCAAGGTGGAATGAACCAATGCATTCTTGCTGTGTGTGCTTATGGTATAAGATGGCTCAGAGACCAGTCAGTCATCTGCAGCTTACAAGACTCGGAGACAAAGACTGGTAAAACTAAGTATAGAGGAATAGAGCTCATTTGTTTCTCAAAATATAATACCATTGACTTAAAAGTAAACTGTAAAACTAATACGAAAACTAAATGAATCCCAGATGTGTGTGTTGAAATACCACTATTCAGGCTTTGAAAGGTCAGAGCAGCGGCTGCATGTTGTCACAGTTCAGACTCCGTAAGATCAAGTGACACTTAATGGTTTGCTGAATCTGTATCTGAATGATTAAAGAAGAAATCTCATCACAGCCACGAAGATGCAGAGAGCCTGATTTGGAAGTGCCTTGCACCTTGTGTAGTCCTCTTCACCCATGCAATGGGGCTGCAAAACATTACCGGACCCTAGTGGTTACGTTTTCCACCCAGTCTTCACTCACTTTGCATATGATAAGGAGCAAGGCTGCGGTGAATCGAGCCCCATGGTTATCTCTGATGCATTCTGGGTTATCTTCAGAATTACATGGTGCCTGAGACTTATATTTAAAAAATCCACATATTTCCCCTCTCGCTGTTTCCCACAGCCGGGCTAATGTAAAGATGTAGCACACAAATCTGTGATGAACTCAGTTTTCATTGGCTTTGTGGTTCACCTGTAAGGATTTGTTGGATATATTTTCTCAGTTGTACACATTAAAATTTATAGAACATTATTAATGTCCTACTTTTTTGCTAAATTAGAACCAGAAAGCTGGCTGTATTAAAATAATCAGCTGTGCATTAAATCATGAATTGATCCAAGCTCTGCAACAAAGATACCAGTAATTTAAAAAAAAATTCCCTTCTTTAGGCCATCCTATGACAACATGTGGACAGCATCCAGGAATGCCTGTGGATGCATGCCAAAATGATATTAGGGGTGTCCTCACAAAGCAATCCAGTTGTCTTGTACTCCCCCTCTGGAATCTTTTTCAAACAAGCATGGCCTTACTGCTGTGTGTTGTGTCCTCTTCTGTCATAATTCCCATGCAGAAAAGAGCCCATTACCTCAACTCAGTTAGGATCCATTCTTTCGTCCCAGGGCATCTTTCTGAAACCCACAGGGAAGCCTCGGGGATTAGGAGTGGGTGGGATGCCCTCACTTGTGCTTATAATAAAAACACAATGCGATTGAGCTCTATTTAATTCAAAATCATCAACAGAGCTTTCCCTGTAAAAATGATTCGTTCAGACAAACACAAGGAGATGCAGTTATCTCCAATACCCCGGGGTTCCACTGCTTTTGATTTATAGGGTGTAATTCTGGCTCCATAGAAGTCAATGGCAAAACTCCCTTAGACTTCAGTGGGGCCAGAGTTTCACTCGTAAGTGGGACCTGAATTCTATGTTAGCCTTGGGCTGGCTATCTGCACAGGAATAGACTTCACCCATAGAGCACCTGGTTGGATTTGTCCAGTCACTGGGGCCCTGATTCAGCAAAGCAGTTAGGCATGTGCCTAATTTTAAGTATAGGAGTAGTCCCCTTGACGTCAACAGAACTGCTCGCATGCTTAAATTTCTGCACACACTTAAGTACTTTGTTGCATCAGGGCCTAGGAGACGATGGAGAAAAATATTCCTGTGTATTGATAACATACTTCCTATAAAACCCATACCTATCCCCAGATTAAGCCACTTGAGGGAACACCTTGCAGCCACAGATAATTTTGGTTAAATAAAAACTATTATTAGTGGCAATCATGTTGGGCAAAAAAGTTATTTTTTTTAGAACACAAACTGGAAAAATAGACCATTAAATGTTCTAAATGCTGATAAGCTGTTTGCTCCCAAAACTGAGATAAAGCACCTTGAATCTCTAAGCAGATGAAATAGATAGAACTGTGTCCTGCGTCTGGTTTTCCCATCCCAGCCTGGAAAGTATAAACTGGGATTATCTTATTTTTCTTTTCTTTTATACTTTGTTCCTTTCAATATTTGTTAAGGAATCTTAATGAGGACCTATTGTTCCCATAAAGTAATTAGTCCAGGATGGGTTATATAGACTTCAGAATCATAATACGTTATATTTCTGAAATTCTGTGCCTAGTTCTTAGTTATTTGTTTTACTTGTATTTTTTATATAAATTACAGTATTGAAAATTAATGAAATATTAAGTAAACAATAATCACCTGTTTATAGTATCTTTCTACTAAGCATTTTAAACATTTTTACTGACTTCAATCAGTAAAATACCACTCTGAGGTATTGTATAGAAAAAATGTGTAAAGAAACTTCACTCATTGAACGGCAGCTACCTCTGGAATGAACCACAGCAGCTGTTTAACAGAGCATAGCGACACACGGTAGCAATTTGGGACAGGAAGTTCCCACTGAATGCACAGAGGGATTTTAAGCAGGCAACATGTAATTTGGTTTGGACACAGGTTTAGTACCTTTATTCTTATTAAACATTGCAATGGTATCTTTAAGGACTGGAAGTGATCCTGGTTTTATGGTGCTTTTGAAAGGAGGTACCTTGAAAGGAGGCAGCAAGATGTTAGCATGCTTGGGCATTGCTTCAGTCCTGATTCAGAGGGAAGAATGTCAACTAATGAATAACTAATACCACTTCCTGCAGTCCCTAGATGTTCTCTGGAGTGCTCCTGCCATGCTTAGCATGTGAGATCTGACAGGATAACAACATGAGAGATTATAGCTGCAGGCATCTCTCTGATATTACTAGCAACGCCAACTGGATTGCCACATAGAAATTCCTCTGGATGGACCCAGCTCATACAACATCATTGCCATATATTTTCCCTTATGCTTTTCTTGAATCCAAGAAGCTTGCTCTTTTCAGAGACGATCATCACAGTGGACTTTTCTGGCTTCTTTCACCCCATGGATGAGCCTAGTTACACTGCGGAGCTAGATTAATAGAATCATAGAATATCAGGGTTGGAAGGGACCTCAGGAGATCATCTAGTCCAACCCCCTGCTTAAAGCAGGACCAATCCCCAATTTTTGCCCCAGATCCCTAAATGGCCCCCTCAAGGATTGAACTCACAACCCTGGGTTTAGCAGGCCAATGCTCAAACCACTGAGCTATCCCTTCACTCAAAAGGATTTTATTTCTTAGCCAGAAACCCTAAGTAGCAAATGCTGGGTATTTGAAAGTTTTCTTTTGAAAGTTTCTTTCTTTTGAAAGTTTGAGTTTTTAAGTTTTTAAACGTTCTTTCATTTGGAATGAAGAGCATGCGTGAGAATATTTTCCTGCCAGTTCAGGCCAGCTGCTGGTTAAATACAACAACCTGCTTTTATCAGGGTGCTTTTTTAAACAGACTTGGGCCCAAATTGGCACCCCTTGATTTGACTATCCCTGAGCTTTAGTGAAATTATTGTTTCAAATCTGACTCAGGGCTTGGTCTCATCTTTAATTTGTACAGCTCTTGGGAAAAACTGTTGGTTACATTTTGGGGAACACATTTGCAATACTTAACTCTGAAAATAGGAGTATTTGACTGCTTTATATGCAACATGCATACTGGAAATTAATTCTTCCATGAAATATTCATTTGAAATCTGTTTGATTTGCAGCATATGATTTATACCATCCAGTTAAGCAGTTGCCCATGTACTACTAATGAAATATTAGCTTCTACGGGTTGGGGGTTTTTTTTAGGACGAATGTGAAGTATAAGAAAATTTTACTGGCAATATATTTTATGGTACCCATTATCCCCCCACACACACACACACATCCTGAAAATAAATAAATTCCTTTACAAAGGTGAAGATAAATGAGACTGTATTCATGTGCCAGTGGTCCTTATTTAATGCAATATGTCTGCTTTGCCAAATACCTGGCTATACCAATACTGTGGTGGTAGTGTTTGTAGAGCGATTCTGGCTGGGGGATAATGTTTGACATAAACTTCATTTGTTTGAAGAGTGAAAACCTCCGGACCAGTAGAGACGTATACCACAGCAGTTCACTGTCAGACATGGTGATAACACCACTGAGCCCAGGACAGGATGATGTATTCTGGAGTGTTTGTCAAAATGAAGAGCAGCCTCCAAAGGTACTGGAAACTGAAGGGGTATATGTTCCAGCTGGCCATTATTAATAGTGCCTAATTCAGCTTCACTGAAGTCAGTGGGATTCATTCCATTGACTTGCTTCATTAAGTATTGAATAAGGTCCTTTACCCCCATACATACTACCAGAACTTATACATATGCCTTGATACTGATGGGCACATGACAGATAGATCTGCATCAAGGGGAGAATTAGACTCCTGCTGGGGGTCCCCCCCCAATCTCACTATCCATTTCTTAATCTACAATTAATGTACAGTTGATAGGAATGGCTATTGCAGATTAAACCCAACACACTGATGAAGGGGTTATGTGTGAAATCTTGACAAAACTCCCATTGACTTCAATGAAGCCAGGATTTCACCCTGTAATTCTGTCACTCCCTGCGTTAGAATAGACTGATAGGATATTAGTGAAATCACCCAGGAGCTCAAAATTGGTTATGTGGCTGAAGAGATCTTGTTAATCTGGAAAGGATAATGTAAAAACATGGATTTGGGTAAATATAATAATACCTGGCCTAACTGAGTGAGTGCTATGTATGTCAGTACATGTAATATATGTGTGTGGTCTGTGTATGTGTAGACACTTATTTAGCTAGACCAACTATTTGGTTTCTTTCCTCCCTGCCCCCTTCCCTCTGCCCCGGGTTTTGAAGAATCTAGTTACACTGCAGAGCTAGATTATTAGTTCACATAATTCAAAGTATTTTTTGTTTCTTTTTTAGCCAAAACCCCTATGTACAAGTGCTGGGTATTTGCATATATATGTTCTACTGCCTCCTGGGTGGGTGTGTTGTTTGTAGCAATTTAAGGTAATTCACCCTGTAGGCTGGTAGTCCCTGGACATTTATGTGCCCAGAACTGTATTTCCCCCATTCACCACAAAAACTGACCCAACAATAATGTAGTTTCCAATAAAAAGACACATTCCCAGAATGTCCCACTGGAGCATTTTTCTTCTGTGTGTTTTAGTCTGTCTTGTATTTATGCAGGGCATACGTTGGGATTATTAACTGAGTATATGATATCAGAGTAGCGAACTGAAACATTTGGTTAAATCTTTAAGGTTCCAGAAAGAACAACCTCTAAATTTTACAGCAAGGATCATCTTGGCCGTCAAAGATGTCCTTCAAGGTAAGCTCCTCTGTGTTTTGTGCTTAAACTAATGTTGATTTATTACCAACAGGAAAACTGAAGCCAGCTCATTAAAATCAAAGCCATAACTTCAGGAACTCCACTGTCAACGTCGGTTCATACTTCATTTAATGGCCCTGACAATTATTCCCTCTTTGGAGCCAACTTACCCACAAAGTAACCCAGCCAAATGTTCTGACCTTGAACCTTAAAGAAGCTTCTAAACCTGCTCACATTTCTCCTCTTAACAGTTTACATGTGTGATTTTGAACCCAGATAAAACCCGCTTGTGGCTCCGCTTCTCTTTTTGCGTCAGCATAATTTTAATCTCATCCTATTATCAGTCCCTAATTGCACTGATAATATGCAAGGGCCTGATCCTGCACATTCGTATGCAGGGCCTAGTGCTGACTGCTCTGAGTTCTCTCATTTGGTCCAGTAGTTTGAGCACAATGAATACAACTCAGTGGGCCTGACTCTCCATTGCCCTGGATATGGTGCCATCATTCACACCAGCGCAAAAGTGGGTGTAAAACCCTTCCATGCAGCTTTGCTAGCACCCACTTGGCACTGGTGTAAATGACTGCTTGAGGAGCAGGCTAATGGAGAATCAGACTCATGTGTGTCACACTGTGGGCAGGTGGTAGAGGTCGGTGGGTTTTGGCATTAATGCTCCCAGTTTCTGTCTCTGACTCTGCATATATGCAGTTTAGCCGTGACTTGTGGTGTTTCTGCCAATAGCTTCATTACTAAATATGCTCTCTTTAAGAATTATAGGATGCAATGCAAAAAAGAGACTTGGGCTAGTAGTTAAATCACAGTGTTTGGAGTCAGGAATGCCACAGTCTTCATTTTGACCTTAGGCAAGTCCCTTTATCTTCCTGTGTATTCATTTCTCTGTTTGTAAATGGAGGTAATAATACCTACCTCCCGGGGGGTGTTCTGAGGCTGGATTCAGTAACATCTGTAAGTGCTCTGAGGCCCAGGAACAGAAATGCAAAATATTTGGATATGATTTTTGTCTTTGTGTTTAGTAACGTGCAGCAGCCATCCCCAGGGGGACATGCTCTGAAACTAAATAGCAGCAGCAGCTCTCCTGGCAGCAGGCAATGGGAGATGGGATCTCATCTCAGCAAAAGATCAACCTCAGGTGATTCTTAGGTCAATGATTTATCAATCAAAATGTGTAATGTTCCTATGCCTTGAAATCTGGTACATGTTGAGTCCAAGATGTCAAAATCTTGCATACAAATTTATATTTGTGTTCACTGCATGTCTTTTCGTGACATGATTTTGATTGCTTTCTGGATTGTATGGTCTGTGTTCCAAGCACGGAGTTAAAATAGAAACTGTTCCTTTTTTGAGTGCAAAACTGACAGTGAGCATGTTCCCAGATGGAAAATGTAATAAACTGTCTTAATTAGGAGGTGAAAAACAAAATCAGTGTCTTTTTATTCACTAGTACCGTTGAAAGTCAGTAGATCTGGTGTTATGGGTACATTGGCCTAACACTATAATAATGGTAACTCACCGGAGCTTTTCTTCATGACCTTTACTACTTTATTGGATTGCTAGCTAATGAGATGATACAGTTTAGCAGCTGTTATGCATTAACATTTCTGCACTTTATTATTGTTTTGGCTGGGGAAGACATGAGGTTCCCCCATTCAGCCTCTTATGAAACATTCCTTTGGTATATTATAATTTATTGAAAAATATAGTAAAACTTTTAAAAGGGGCCAAAAGCAAATTATTAGACGGAGACAACCACATGTAGAGTAACCAAAACGTGTGGTGGGTTCTCAGCTTTGAATCGTACTTGTGGATGAAGACCTGCATAGCTCGCTTGGGTTATGCTAGTCCGTGCAAATGCGTGGTGGTACAAACTCAGATTCCTCTTAAATATGTGGCTTGAAGCACCAGCAGGCAGGGACACTGAAGGAGAAGTAGACAGCTTTATTCCTCTCTAGTTACTCCTAAATATATTATGTCGTTTGTTGTAGCTGTGTTGGTCCAAGGATATTATAATTCTTAGAATTAAATGTGTTTTTAAATAAGACCAGGTGGGTGAAGTAATGCCTTTTATTAAACCAACTTCGGTTGGTGAGAAAGATGTGCTTTTGAGCTATAGAGAGCTCTTCTTCAGGTAGATCGAACGCGTGTCTCTCTCTCCCCAACAGAAGTTGGGCCAATAAAAGATATTACCTCACGCACCTTGTCTTGTTTAAAAATACATTTAATTATAAGAATCTCATCGCCTTGATGTCAGAGTACCAGTTACATACATTAAGTCTGGTTGGCCATTGCTTGTGTAGCTCTCTGCAGAATGGTAGCATATGACACCTGCTTTGCACTATGTAAATAACTACTAAGGCAGGGAGAAATCGTTGGTGTTTCCATTGGCGTTAAGGCTGATATCATGGCAATGAGCATCTTAGAAATTCATTTCATAATAATATGGAATTTAAAGAAAAAGTTATTTTTAAAGTGATGTTCGTGTTAATTTACAAAAACTTGATAAATGAAGGCCAAATTGCATATTTATTGCAGTCACACATTCAAGCAAACTTTGCTTTAAATAGCCATTGGATATAGAAAACTTGGCTTCAAGAAAAATGCAAACCACGCTCTCAAATGATTGGACCTTGTTTTTCTTTTGCTTTTATGTCATTTTCCTTTTCAATAATAATTCAGCAAAAAGCAATCATGCAGCAGCCCAGCGCCACTTCACAGTCACTGTCTGATATGTAACACCTGTGCTATTCTGGGAAGGGGAACTGAAAACCTCACTGGCCATGGAAAGAATTGAAAAACTCCCCAGTGGTTTAACATGTCTCCTTGGGTTCTTAAGTGTAATTGAATGACAGCTCGTTCTGATGTGTGGTAGTCAGGGAAAAGTTTTATTTTCTCAAAGCCAAAGGAACAGTGAATTAGGTGTTTAAATACATTTAAACTAATATAGCAGCCTAGTTGCTTTAAACACTCAGTGATTAGTAATGAGCTCGGAATCAAAACAGCTTTAGAAATCCATATAGTGATTGTAATAAAATTATGTAAATACACAAATAATTGCCTGCATTATTGAGTCCTAATCTGGCCAGATTCAGCCATCCTTACTCTCCCTGAGCAATGTCTTGCTCTGCAGGTAGTCCCGCTGATAGCAATGGGACAGGTTATGTAATAAGTTACTAAGCAACGAACTGCGTTGTGAGCTGCCTTCCATGCCAGTGCAGAGGAGTAAGGGGCAATAGGGTGCCCATGTACTTCCTTTCATGGGCCAATTGCATTATTAGACCATATGTGAAGGAGGACAGCAGCGATCCTGGACAATTCTGCCCTTCCTGTGTAGCTGCTTGGGAAGTAGCCAGTCATGGATGGGGAAAGGGCAAAGCCTTGGCTACTCCCCCTCCCTGCCCCCCCCCACACATACACAATGTGTGTGGGGGGGGCGGGGAGTAGCCAAGGCTCTCCCTTTCCAGCAATCTGTGCCAGGAGAAGTGCTGACATGGCTTATTACTGCCAAAGAATAAAGAGAAGCAAGACCTGAACAGTGACTTTCCAAGGCACCAGCCTTGGAGGAGGGGGCATTCCCCTCTGCTTTTAGCAGAGGGAGCTGTGCAGTTTTATACACCCTAACTCTGACTGCTATGGCAGCTTCACTTTCAGTGTAAACTTACCCTGGCTTCCAAAGGGCACTGAATTCAGAGAGAGATGAGAGCTCTGAAGTTTGGACAGTGGCAAAATGTCATAAAATATTCTAAAAAATGTAGGGCTTGACTCCCTCTTACGCATGGGAGCAGAGCCATTGATGTTAGCGGGACTGCTGACGGGAGTAGGGAATACTTACCCAAAGGCTGGGTTACAGGATTGGGCCCTCTATGCTGTTTCTGCTCAACAGTCATATGAAGTGCTCAGGAAAACATGCACGTGTGGTTTGGGGCTCAGGGTTTCCATCCTCTGCTTTGGCCTGCAATCAGTGGAGCGCAGCTGGGTGGCACCCACTGCCGTGGAATGTGCCGAGCAATCACTGATGTGATGAGCTGTTTAAGAGGGTTAGGCTGACCCGTCGGCCCCAACCCTGTCATGTCCACTTTCCCCACTCTTCTCCTTCAGAGAGCTGCTGCTTTTCCACTGTCCACAATGCTTGTGCGAGCCAATTGGCTTCCACTCTGCCGGCTTCACCCTAGGCAGCAGAAATGCAGGGCTGTGGGCCGGGAGGGGGAGGAGGGGGCCGGCTCACCCTAAACAATCAAAGGAAGGCTTCTCTTTCCATAAAAGAGAAAACAGTACAATGCAAGCATAGGAGGCCTATGCGCGTGTTGCGGGATTGTCCTGTTGTTGTATGTGCCATGTGTTTAATGCTTCTCTCTACAACTCTCCTTTTGGGGAATCAAGGCTCGTCCAAGGCAGAGAGCCCACTGTCCCAGAACCACCCGCAGCAGTGCAAGAAGTCTGAAAATGCTCCTCACCCGGCCCAGTTTTCAGTAGGTTCTTTTACTGCCAACACTGTTTTGGTTTTGGTCACACTTTCTAGTAAGGGTACATTTATAAACAGTATAAACTTTTTAATTAATGGTTAACCAATTGTTATAGAGTCCAAGTCAACAGGCTGCTCATAGGCAGAGCATATAACCCACTGTAGCAGAATCTACTGCTGTCCTTATAACCCTCTGATCACCTACCACTTATGATTGTAACACGCTTAATAATGTATTAACCCTTCAGGAGCTGTGTATAAATGTGTCTTTAATATAAAGTGTGACCTCTGTTTCTTGGGTTTTTTTTTTTTATTAGTTCAGCCTTGTAAAGTTCGGTGTTTGCCCATCGGTTCAGTTAACTGGAGCTAACATGCCCTGAGCAAGAGATCATACATGGAATGTTTGGTATTTTAAAAGTTGCAGGGAAGGGCCTAGATGGCTTGGAGGAATGCATAGCCAGAGACTGGGTCAAATCTAGAGCAAACCTGTAGCAGCCTAGAGTTCGTAATGTCAGCTAGTTGTTTGGCGGTCTGTGTAAGACAGGTTTGGAGGAGAGGAAGAATGGTCCAGGGCTTAGGGAAAAGGCCTGGGACATCAGAGAACCAGGTTTGCATCCTTTTGTGGCCTTGAGTAAGCCACATATTCACTCTGTCTCAGCTTCCCATCCTTAAGAAGTGGGATAGTAGCACTTCCCTATCTTACAGGGGTGTATTAAGACAAATACATTAAAGATTGAGTGGTGCTCAGGTACTGCAGTAATGGGCGCCATAGAAGTATCATTGGTAGATAAATGATGGTCTCACTTCATTTCCCAGTAGACTTGTATCCACATTATCAAAACCACCATCACAATTAGCATGGTGTCCACTTTAGCAGACTCAGTAGAGGCCAAGGGCTCCAGTTTAGGGCTAAATTATGGCATTTACTCACTGGCCCAAGTAGGCAGCTGGGCTGAAGCTCCTTGAAGCACAATCCTGCCCCAAACAGCCTGGGGGAATGTGTATATAAAATGAAAGTGAGAGGTTTGTTTTTCCTGTGTATAATACCTCTCCACACAAGCATTTTCTACACAGATATTAAAGCCCATCCCTTAAATACCATTGAGATTTAACCTAACCTTGGCCCCAAAATTCAAAAGTAACATTTTTAAAGAGCCAAGATTGGATGAAAGGTGCTTATACTACTAGTGAACATTCACCCTGCTAAATTGTGGTTAGATGTTTGAACCTAAAATTAACAGCTTGGTTAAAATTAACCAGACGCCATTGCTAGAGTAATTCAGTCATTTTAGTTTAGCTCATTATTCTTTGTGTATTACCTGGCTCCAGTGTTGGGCGGTGCAGAAGTGTTATCTGCCTAATAAAGAGTTTTAGTTAAAAGTTGCAGTAACTATTTACCAACTAGAAATGGAATAAGATGGCTGCTTGCTCATGTGATTTTGCAGTGGATTCTTAAATGGGAAAATGCAACCGAGTTTTCTTTCTTCAGAGTCCAGCCTTCTTCGCCAAAGGGAAAGACGGTGCCAACATGTTCTCCACAGTAGCAGAATATTCATCATCCAGTGATGAACTGCTCAGCAGCGATGATGATGATACGATTCACACAAGGTTAGCTTTTTTCTTTTGTTACTAATTTGTTAACTCTCAAAGGACAAGTTGGTGTAAATGAGCACAGCTGTATTGACATAAGAGCCACCCCTTTACGCCAACCGACAATGTGGCCAGTATTATTTTTGATTTTGCAACATTATTACGGTGATCAGATGGTGTATCTCCAATTTGCACGCTTTTTATCAAGCTGATCTCAAAGTTTTTTATTCTCCTTTAGCTTTCCCGTTCTCTAGTGCAGTTTTTGTGAGTGAGATCTGCAAGGCCTACCAGGCATTTAAAAGGCATATTTTCCTGAAAAATAATTGCTTGTGCATTGCTATTACCAGTTGTTTCCAGAATGCACATCTATTCTGTCCTGCATATGCTCCTGATTTGTGTTTTACCGCTTTCAACGCACAGGGGGGGAAATGTTGAAAACTCTCTAGCTTGTTGGTTTTTGTTTTACATAAGGCCTTATTTTTCTTGAGTGCCCCTCTTCCAGACTTCCCTGTTGTGATCTGAAAAAAGGACGTTTTTATCAATTGTAGGTGAGAGTTCATTGTAAACCTCAGATAATCCAAAAAACATATTGCTTCACTACATAACATTAAATCTATTACTTAATTTTTAGAGTTTTGTGGCCCTCTCATGCCGTAATAATTCTGAAGTTTCTCATCACTGTCCTTTTAACTCCACATAATTCTCTTCTAAATCTGACAATTGCAGGGCCTTTTGTAAAAGGGAATTCACATTATGACCCCCATGAGGTTTGCCTTTAGATATATGGAGTCATATCTAGAAGTTTTGTGCCATCAAAAGTATCATCTCACCTATTAGCTAATAACCCAATCTCAATTGAGTACCATTTCAATTACATGATAGCTCTCCAGGGAAATATATCCTGATTAATGCTAATTGGATACAGGAGACCCTAGTGGTCAAAGTGAAATCTGCAGCGAGTAATGAATCTTTTCAGGACCTGGATAAAAGTTCCATTCCCACAGGAGTTAAGAATTAAAAACTTTTTCTTTCCCACTAAGTACGTGGTCCAAAGCCCAATTAAGTTCATTGGCTTGCATGGGCTTTAGATGAGACACCTAGGGCCAGGTTCTAACTGGCCATTGAAAATAAGCATATTTCCTTATTCCCAGTCAGGGGTGAAAGTAAGTTAGAGGATTTACCGGTATGCCGGAGCCCTGAGCAGGGGGCGTGGCCTCAGCTGGAAGGGGCGTGGCCTCAGCCGGAAGAGGCGGGGCCTTAAATCCCCGGGCCCTTTAAATCTTGATTTAAAGGGCCAGGGCTCCAGCTGCAGTAGTGGAGGCTGGGAGCCCGGGGCCCTTTAAATCATCCCCGAGCTACCAGCTGCAGAGGCGGCTGGGAGCCTCAGGGCTCGGGGGCGATTTAAAGGGCCCAGGGCTCTAGCTGCCACTACCGCAGCAGAGCCCCAGGCCCTTTAAATCACTGAGGAGCCCTGCGGGCTCCCGGCTGCCACCGCTACCCCGGGGCTCTGGGCTCTGGCAGAGTTTTAAAGGGCCTCGGCCTCCGTTGTGGTAGCAGCTGCCGGAGCCCCGAGCCCTTTAAAGGCCCCCCAGAGCCCCACCGCCGCTACCCTAGGGCTTTGGCAGCAGGGCTCCGGCAGGAATTTGAAGGGCCGGGGCAGTAGCGGTGGCTGGAGCTCCGGGGCTCTTTAAATCCCTGCCAGAGCCCCCCCACCCCTACCCCAGGGCTCGGGCAGCAGGGCTCAGGTGGGGATTTAAAGGGCTTGGGGCTCCAGCCGTCGCTACCGCCCCAGCCCTTTAAATCCCGGCCAGAGCCCCGCCACTGCCGCTACCCCAGGGCTCGGGCAGCAGGGCTCAGGTCGGGATTTAAAGGGCCCCGGGGGGGTAGCGGTGGCTGGAGCTCCGGGGCCCTTTAAATCCCCTCCAGAGCCCCGCCGCCGCTACCCCAGGGCTTTAAATTGCCCTCTGGGAAAGCCGGTCCTGGTACGGCGCACCGGCTCTTACCGGTACGCCGTACCGGGGTGTACCGGCCTACTTTCACCTCTGTTCCCAGGAGAACTACAAAGCAGCTTTGGTATCTGCTCATATTCGGGCTGAGAACAGGTGAAAGAGAGAGAAAGCCACATCTTGCATAATCTGTCCTCTCTTGGAGCGCATAAATTGCCAGGGAGCTGAAGGCTATGTCCACATTGCAATTGCAGTATAGCCACATATGAAGAAACTGTTTTGTCCCCTTGGCCAAACCCCATTCACTGCTGCTGATGTGGAGGATCTGAGGAGCACTCCCTGGGCATGTTTTCAGGGGAACCAGGATAGGGGAAGTTGTCTTTCGCCATGGGCTGTTCAGCGGAAATGGTTTAAGTGCTATTTGCTGCTCTGCTTATGTACCGGATAAGTCAGAATTTTCTTTTAATAAAAGACTTTCCTGCATGTGGTCTGCATGTGTTAAACTGTCCATATGCCTGTAAAGTGTATGGGCCTGTGTACTGCATTTATGCATATTAATACCACTCCAGTGAGAATACATCTCCTGGGAGACGTCACAATGTTCAGATAACTCCATTTCCCCCTAAATCGGAGAATTTCTTCTGGCTCATTTTTATAGATCAGTTTCACATCTCAGCTCTGAATTTACACACAAAATTCATACTCGCCCCACCCCTGGATTTGTATGGCTCTCTTTGGTCACAGTTAATAAAAGTGGATTTCAGTTTTCCTTCAGGGCAAGTCCTATTCACCTTCCTCATAAGAGCAGTCCCAGGGATCCCTCCTCTGTCATGTCATGCTTCCTTCCAATTTTATTACGTTTGCAATTGTTTAATTTAATCCCTTTTTCAGAAGCAAGTCATTGCTCTTCTTCATACTCTGTTCCTCTGAAAACAATAGCCCCTTGCACTGCACTGACTCCATTGTTATTGCCTTTGCTTACAGAAGACAACTCGGACCGATTGTGATACAGCCCCAGGAGTACAATAGAGGTTTTCACACCAGGCTCCAGAATCAATTAATAGAAAATGCGGGGGTTGGGGGGGGGCGGCAGAAAATAAAAATAAACCTTAATGAAGAGACACTTGCATATATCACACACAAAATATACAAATACAAGTTCAGTCCTCCAATGGTGTTAATTCAATTCTGATCCTCAACTATCCTGCTGAGGATCTGCCCCTCAGAACGTACCTTTGTTTGTCAGGCTTCATGGAGTGAGCAGAAGCCCGGAAGTCAGGAGATTTGGGATCTGTTGCCATGTCTGCCACTAACTCACAATGTGACCTTGGGCATGTCACTCACGTCTTTCTGCGCTTCAATTTTCTCATGTATAAAGTGTTGATGACAGTAGTTTATGTACTTTTGTACAATGCTTTGAAACTCCACTATGCTGTGCCAGCACTGAAGACAATGAAAGCTCCCATGTGTTTCAAGCGGAGCCAGATCTGTCTCCACTTGATAGGAGGAACCCGATGCACTTGTGCTCTTCCATGCCCATCGTATTAAGAAAAACTGCACAGCTTGACTTGTGTTAGAGCAGAGTGTCATCATTGTTGTCATCATCTCCACCCCAGCCCACGCTCCTCCCTTTCCTTACAGCACGATGATGGCTGGGAAATTCTTGTTGAGGGTCACCTGAAGGAGATGCCAAGGGCACCTTGCCCTTCTCATCCAATCCCAGGCTAACTTTGAGTGATTGGCTGCCCCGGAGGCCCTAATGGGACATCTGATTGGCATGGAGGGTGGAACTAACCTTTCCTTCTGTAGGCTGCTGCTAGGGAAGATATGGAGCCAGTTCCTGCAGCTGTAGCAATTATTTCCCACCCTACGAATGTGCTGAGGGAGGAGTTGGGTGGGTTATAGGGTTTAATACATGGACATGTTACTCATATTTTGTCTAATATATTGCCATTTTCTTTTCTGTTGGGGCAAACTCAGATATCATTTGCATACCTTTGTGTGATTAGCATTGTTGCTGCTCTTGGTATAGAGAAAGTAAATAAGGAAGTGTTATTTATTCCTTCTCATAATACAAGAACAAGGGACCACCAAATGAAATTAATAGGTAGCAGGTTTAAAACAAACACAAGAAAGTATTTTTTCACACAACGCACTGTCAACCTCTGGAACTCCTTGCCAGAGGGTGTTGTGAAGGCCAATACTATAACGGGGTTCAAAAGGGAGCTAGCTAGATTCATGAAAGATAGGTCCATCAATGTCAATTAGCAAGGATGGTCAGGAATTGTGTCCCTAGCCTCTGTTTGCCAGAAGCTGGGATTGGGTAACAGGGCATAGATCACTTGATGATAACCTGTCTGTTCATTCCCTTTGGGGCACCTGCCATTGGCCACTGTAAGAGAACAGGATACTGGGCTTGATGGACCTTTGATCTGACCCAGTATGGCCATTCTTACGTTGTTATGTTCTTTGGGGCCTCATGTGGTTCTTCCTGGCCATTTGGGCCAAAATTGAGGGGAGGGAGGTAGTTTTAAACTCCCAGATTATCATTTGGAATTTAGGGTTAATTGTTGCCAGGGGACATTAACATCCGCTAGTAGAGGCTCGCAGGGATAGGCTAAGTGACTGCTGTGTATGGAGGCACAGGTTTAAGGCTTGTAGTCCAGGCCTTGTGTCTAGGCCTAGATGGGATGGAAGGTTTCATACTGCTAGGGGCCGTCTCTGTGGCTTTTAGGTCAGTAAACTGCTGTTGAATGAAAGGGTAGCATATGGTGGGGATGGTTGGCCATGGCCAACTTTGCTGTACAAATACACATTTTCCCCATTTGTTTCTTTATTGTTGTTTCTTATTTATTTAATAATAATTGCAGCCTTTGGACAAAAATTCACTAGTGTGGGAGATACTTTCTTTGGGGGGCAGGGGAGTGGGCAAAGTACATAGTCACGTGTGTCTGAAGTGACTACTCCATGCACCAAATATATATTGCCTAATTGAAGTGGTGTCTGAAAAAATTATATTGGAGTCACTGGGGAAAGTATAAAGTAATCACTTGGTATTTGGGTGGTGGAGGGGTTTCTATTGCAAGTCGTCCTTGGTGCCAGTTTCAGCATAAAGTCTATGTAGATTTGTGTGCAAGCTAATCAGCTTGCTCCCGTACAAAAATATGCAAGTGTACTAGCTACTTCAGTGGCGTTAGTTTATTTTAGAATGTGTGTGTGTTTTGTTTTCACCTGGATTTGGTCTGCTCATTAATTGGAGTTTGTTACCAGGCAACTGCTAAGTAATGGAATGGCAGATTTCTCAAGGACAAGAGTTCCAGATGGAATTGAACTCAAACCCCAAAGCATCGTAATAGAACAGAAGGTAATTTGGACATTTGAAGGTGGGGGCGGAGGGAAGGTGTGCGAAGTCAAATTGCCTATCATTGCTCATGTACAGGGTAGACATCATTTCCATTTCTTCTGAACAGCACTGAGGTCATTTTACTGTAAAGTTTTGATCTGCAATTTCAAATTACAGGTACAAACCTTTAAGCGATTTTTAAGCCATTTTCAGGTTTTGTGCCTCCTATAAATTCGCTTATTATTACAAAATTGTGCCTCCTTATTTGTCTTTCTCTCTTATTGAGTAGAAGAGTTTCTTGAATCAACAGATTTGTCAAAGGACCTACATAACACAATACTATCCATCATCATAATACAGAATTAGGGTCCAGATTTTTCACCCTCTTTATAATGTTTATAACTTAGGGAGAAATATCCTCTCACTTTTTAAATCATTACCCAGTGAAAAATATCTTCATTCCTAGGAATTTAAGAAATCATAAAGGACCCCCACAAAATCAGTATGTTGTGCTCTCTTACTCCATCTGCTGGCTCAGTTCCACCTGCATTAACTAGCAAACTGTGTTCCCAGAGCAGATGATATTGCTGGTACACGAAAAAAGAAAGCAAACAAAATAGAACCATTCACTCCATTACTGCCTTGAAAACACCAAGCTGGAGGAATAATAATAATACTTTGCTCTTGTAGAGCACCTCTTATTCATGGGCCTTGAAGCACTGACAAACATTAATGAATTTATTCTCATTTCAAGGATGGAGATGATGAGTCACAAAAAGATTGAGTGACTGCCCTTGGTCATAGAGGCAAAGTGTGGGAGAGCCAGCAATAGTGCTCAGGTTCCCAGGCCCCAACCCTGGCTTCTGAGCCTCAGTCACGATAGCATCCTTCCTCTCTTAGGAAGGAATCAAATGTTGGTTCCCCAACTGAAAAAGCAACAAAGAGCTTAACCACCTTTATAGTTAGAAAGTTTTTCCTAGTATCTAACCTAAATCTCCCTTGCTGCAGATTAAGCCCATTACTTCTTGTGCTACCTTCACACGGAGGCCACGGAGAACAGTTGATCACCATCCTCTTTATAACAGCCCTTAACATATTGGAAGACTATCAGGTGCCCCCATCAGTCATCTTTTCTCAAGATTAAACATGCTCAGGTTTTTTTAAAAAAAGTTCCTTAGGTCAGGTTTTCCAAACCTTTTGTCATTTTTGTTGCTCTTCTCTGGACTCTCTCCAGTTTGTCCACATCTTTCCTAAAGTGTGGTGCCCAGAAATGGACACAGTCCTCCTGCTGAGGCCTCCCCAGTGCCATGTAGAGTGAGACAATTACCTCCCATGCCTTTACGTACAACACTCCTGTTAATACACCCCGGGATATTAGCCTAATGGCAAGTTTAAAAAAAAGTAGAATAAAAAATGCCTCACAGCAGCCCTTTAATTTCCAGTTGGTTATTTGTCTTTTAAAAGACAAACAGCTTAGATTTAGAATTCACTGCTTGTCTTCAGATACATTGGCCAGCATTCACAAAGGCTTAGTTTACTTCACTAGGTTGTTTATCAGCCAGCAAACCACACAGACTGCTGCTTCTGATTCAGCCGGTGTTCCTTTTTTTCCTTTAGTATAATTCAAAAGGAAATTTCTAATGTAAAACTTAGCATCCCATTGTTTTCCTACATCCCAGCACTCAAATACCATCCTTCCCCTTCATCCTCCACAGTAGACAGATCCCTCTGCACTCCACTCACCTTCTAGAACATACATCAGTGCCTCAATGACCCTTTACAAATCCCATCTCAAGGTCCATCTCTTTCTCCCTTGCCAATGGCTCCTAACCCTGCTTTCCCTATGTTTAGTCATTTTCCCTGAAACTTGGGCCATTGTACCCAGAGCCCTCTGCCCTACCACATCTATAGATGCTACTTGTGTGATGTCTTATAAACCCAGTGAACTGACCGGTATTTATCCAGATGTCTGTGATCCTACTAAGGAAGGCTGCAGTATAAAAATGCACTGCATTGATAAGACTGAGATTCGTAGTCTTTCCAGTCTTTTCACTCTCCCTTCACTGAATGCGATTATTCTGTAATAAAAGCTTATGGCTACAGCAAGTGAAAGTTTTAATGACAAGGACGAGAATGAGGTATGGTCTGGGAACAGGGCTGGGATCAAGGAACTCATGAGTTCTGATCCCAGCTCGGACGCTGACTCCACCTGTGGTCGAGGGGCAAATCATTTTGTTTCTGTGCCTCGTTTTTTCTACCCAGATGACAGTACATCCTTACCTACCACGTGGGGATGTGAAGATTTACTAATGAACTAAAGACGGCTATTTTGTAAATAAGGCGCATTACTGATGTTGTGTAAATGCTTGCCATAGATCAGCATGTCAGTGCACTGTCATTTGAATTTAAAATTTTTGTCGGCTTGACGTTTGTGCCATAAGCTGATTTTCTTTACCTGATGTACCACATAGAGTACTGTGCCTCCCCTCACCATGCCCTACCAGTACTTTCTGTCCTACCTAGCTAGGGTTACGCGATGAAACAAAAGTATGTTGTGGTGAATTTAACTTCCCAATCTGTTTTCATGTGCAGAATCATATTGCAGAGAAACAAAGTTGTAGCACCCAGGAAGGACTCTGGAGCATACACAACCAGAACTATCTCCTGCCGGATCTCCTACAGCAAAGCCAAATTTCAGACTCCTCGGCGAACCAGCAAAAAGTTACCCAGAATAGTCAAGGACCTCAGAACAAATCTGTAAATAATAAGGTATAGCTTCAAACTGTGTTCATTAGATTCACTGCAATAACAGTTCCCTCCAGTCCTTCCTTTTCCCCAGCATAGGGGCCAAAGGGTGAAGAGCTTTTAATCCCATGGATCAAATCTCGTCAAGAGAAGAGATCTTTGGTCCCCTTGCTTCTCAAAGAGGCTTGAACCAGGGGCCAGTAGAAAGTCTTGGGTGCCCTAACCCAATCCCTACTTCCTCTCTTGTTTCTCCATCCGTACTCCTCTATGTCCCCCTTACTCTTTACTCCCTCCTTTTCCCCCTACCCAAACATTAGAATACTTCCCCTGCACTCCAGTAGTATACGTCTTCTCTTTTCCCATGGTGCTAATGCTCTTAGATTGCTGCCTTCAGCCCTGTCCTAGGGTGCTACCTTAGCTACTCATCCATCTCTCTGCTGATGGTGCAAATCAGCAACATCAAAGGAACATCACCAGCACTGCCAGGTGAGGGATAACATTAAAGGTGCAAATAAGTCATAACTCTCTCAAGAGACAGGTCTTTAAAACAGCCCTGGTTTGCTGCAACAGCATCCTCCTGGCTGCAGAGAATAATGTCCTACTTCAAATCAGACAGCAGGGAGTGATGTAAACGCAAGGTGTCTGTTATTCTATCTCTTCCTCTAGGGACCAATTAGTTCACTTCTCTGCTGTGTCTTGTCATGACTCTTTGCTCAGGCTTCCTTCATTGTAGTTCAATTTGTACCACAAACTCGCGCTTCAGAATTGTTGTTCGTATCTAATTATGTCATGTACAGTTTCATATAAACCTCAGAGAGCTTTCTGGATACGAACAGTGCTACGCAATATCTGTTCCCTGCCATCAACTTCCGAAGTGAAAACTGACCTTATTTTTCATTGTAGACATCAAGTGCTGAAAGTACACCCTCAAAGGGCAGTTCATCATCTACAACATCCTTTACTTCGTTCATAGATCCTAGACTACTACAAATCTCACCTCCCAGCAGTCCAGCAGGGCCTACTTGTAGCTCTCGTGAGTATGCTTGCTCTTATCATAAAATGCATCATGCCTGGCTCTTTTGCCAAAAGCATCTGGCTTAATTCTTGGAAATGAAGACTGGAATTTTCTGGTGACTTTTTGAAACGCTAAATCCACGTTAATAGTGTTGGGTTTCATTGCACTGGCTCCTGATGAAGTGTGCATTACTCTGTTCTTGTGTGAGCCCAATGCATATTCATGAATATATCAGAAACTGTGCAGACATATGGTTCTACCTCATGCTACGTTAAGTTTTGCAGAAACTATTCCCTGGGTGTTGTTGAAACATGCAGCTCTCTGGACTTGCTTTCAAATTGCAATAAACAAGTCATGTGTGGGGTGTGACCAAACACTTACATCTTTGATGACTCTCTGTGTCTTTTCTTCCAGCATCTAGCCCCAAACCAGAGCCTATTAGAAGAGGGAATGCAAGGAAAGGCTCTGTTGTCAATGTCAACCCCACAAATATCCGGCCACAGAGTGACAGTCCAGAAATTCGCAAATACAAGAAGAAATTTAATTCAGAGATCCTGTGTGCTGCTCTGTGGGGTAAGCTTAGAAATAAAGAGGCATCTGTCTATTTAGAAAACAGGGACAGCATGTTTCTGACAGCATAGGCTATGCTGAGATTTTGCATTTGTATTGCACCTCATCGCAAAGTGACTAACCATTTACCTACAGCGGTACTTAAATGAAGCCACCTTCGAGGTGGAAGGTGACAGCCAGATGAATCTCCGTTGCAGAACATTCTGTGCAACAGGGTAGGAGGACATTTTGATGAAGGCACTAAATTAAAATCTTTCTCACTGAAAGAGCCAAGAGATCATCATTCCCTTCCAGAGCATCAGGACCTGGGTTTTTAAGGCCTTGCCAGAACGTTTCCCACACAGTAAACCGCACAATATTTTATGAATCTTCCTTAGCTGAATGAAGTGCTGAATTGACCGTGCCAAGCTTTGCCAAATTATCCTTCAGGTTCTGGGGAGTGGAAATAATGCCACACCTGAAGCTGAATGGGTTAACCCAGTGGCTCTCAAGCTTTCCAGACTACTGTACCCCTTTCAGAAGTCTGATTTGTCTTGCGTACCCCCAAGTTTCACCTCACTTAAAAACTACCTACTTTCAAAATCAGACATAAAAATACAAAAGTGTCACAGCACACTATGACTGAAAAATTGCTGACTTTCTCTTTCTTACCATATAATTATAAAAGAAATCAATTGGAATATAAATATTGTACTTACCTTTCAGTGCAGAGTACATAGAACAGTTTAAACAAGTCATTGTCTGAAATTTTAGTTTGTACTGACTTTGCTAGAGCTTTTTATGTAGCCTGTTGTAAAACTAGGCAAATATCTGAATCAGTTGATGTACCTCCTGGAAGACCCCAGGGGTATGTGTACCCCTGGTTGAGAACCACTGGGTTAAGCCATCCCCTCACATACGCTACATATTCCATAGAGCAGTGGTTCTCAAACTTTTTTTTTCGTGGATCACTTGAAAATTGCTGAGGTTCTCAGCAGACAACTTAATGCTCTTTCTAAATGTTGTTTTTAACGCTAGGTAACTATTATAAAGCGCTTTGGATAAAACCGCTATATAAAAAAACTTAACAATAATTAACTTTTGGGGTTCTACAAATAAAAGCACACAACTCATATTTTAATACCAGTAGTCTTACCTTTCTAATGTGATGGATGTGCCCTCACTCCCCTGCCACGGCAACCCCCAAGCTGGGGCTGGGAAGGAGGGGGGGTCTCTCCCTCTCTCCCCCGCCGCAGCAGCCCCCGAGCTGGGGCT
Source organism: Chelonia mydas (assembly GCF_015237465.2). NCBI lineage: Eukaryota > Metazoa > Chordata > Testudines > Cheloniidae > Chelonia > Chelonia mydas. Next base: position 89,482,542 of record NC_057855.1, read on the forward strand.
GGGAAGGAGGGGGGTCTCTCCTTCTCTCCCCCACCACAGCAGCCCCCAAGATGGAGCTGGGAAGGAGGGGGGGTCTCTCCCTCTCTCACCTGCCGTGGCAGCCCCCGAGCTGGAGCTGGGCAGGAGGGGGGGGGTCTCTCCCTCTCTCCCCCGCCGCAGCAGCCACAGGCCTCTTTCTCTGGCCGCTGCAGCCCTGCACATTCTAAATTCCCCCCACACCCTCCTCTCACCCCACTGCCCCCTCCCACCTACCCTCTATTCCCTCCCCAAGGCCACCACCTCACCTTACATGTGCGTCTTCTCCAGGGTCCAGGCATCTAATTAGTGGAGCCACGCCTGCGTGACTCCACTAATCAGGTGGGTGGCCCGTCATTCTTTTGTGTGTGGCCGCCCAGGCACGCACCTTAGAGGGAACTATCCACGGGCCACCTGAATGGAGCTTGGTCCACGGACCACAGTTTGAGAACCTCTGCCATAGAGTCTTTCTATGGGAATCTTCTCTAAAAGCTAAAACAGATCAAGACATCAATTCTCTCACAGGCTGAACTCCCTCAACTCCCACAGATTTTTCAAGAGGTACTCAGCACGTTGCAGGATCAGCCACATACAGAGAGAACCCAGTGGGTATAAATCGGCATAGATTTATTGACTCCAGGGGAGCTACTCCACTTTAGCCCAGTTGTGGACAGGGCCCGCATTTTCTAGTGCCTTCGCTCTGAAATGGTTTTAAGGAGAAGAAAGAAGATGAGCTCTGTGGAGCTGACAAAATATTTATCTCCAGTCAGCTTGAGTCTCGCATGAAAAACAAAATAAATGAATGAAATAGGGGAAACGCTATCCAAAGGAAATGCGGATTTCCCATTTACAGCTTCAGTTTTGTTTAATGCATGTTTAAAGGAGGCCAAGATTTTAAATTAAGAACAGAACAGCATAGCAAAGTCTGTAATTACATGTACACTGAGGTTGAACAACGCCAGGTCCTCATCGGAGCATTGCCAGTAGAAGCGATGGTTTTGTGCAGTGTGATACCTTATGCTGTTTTATTTCCACTACAACATACTGATTAGGAACCTTACCAATCACTCCAGCCAAACTGAATCCCCATCCAGTGGGTGTCAGTTCATGTCAGCAGCCCATTGGAGCCTTCACTTCGCTGGGAATAATTAGATTTCAGATGGATTCACTCCATTAATTTGGCATTCGAAAGCGTCTTTATGAAACACGGAAAATTTCACTCCTGAACAATCCACTTCCTAGCATCATTTGTTCCTTTTCTAGTGTGCCCTGTGCTTGGGACTGTTACCCCTCATTGAATTTGAGGTTGGAGTTGGAGTTGGTTCATAGATTTTTCAGGTCAGAAGGCACCATTATATTGTCTAGTCTGACCTCCTGCATAACGCAGGAGCTTTAGTGGAGTTGGAGGTTTTGCAATATTCATAGTCTGCTTTTGGGATCACAAACCAGTTTGAGTTCACAAAGCAGTTTAAATCCACATTGACTTCAGGGGGACTACTCATGCTTAACATTACATGTGCACTTAAGTACTTAGCTGGATTGGGGTTTTATTGCATTGTGAAGTGGTGAGAATTTTGTAATTCACTTTTCACGAGGTCATCTGCATAGTGCCAGAGAAGATATCAGAGGCAGTTAAGAGAAGGAAGTCCAAAGCAGAGTCAGTTATAGATAAGCAATTAATGCTGAAATATGCTATGACTCAGTAAATAATTGACAGTGGTTTTTATGTACTAACAGGAGTAAATTTACTGGTGGGGACGGAGAATGGGTTATGGCTGCTGGACCGAAGTGGACAAGGAAGGGTTTACTCACTGATCACAAGGAGACGATTCCAGCAAATGGATGTTCTGGAAGGACTCAATGTGCTAATCACCATATCAGGTTTGTTCAGTGTCTGTATCTGACCCACTTTATAAATTATAAAGAAGAATTAGGTTATGAATTCGGTTATAGACTTTCCTCTTGTAGGACAAAGCAGGACAATTATTTTTGCTAATAGGAAAGCACTCTTTGAATCTCCAATATTTGCATCCTCCTTCCAGATTTGTCTGTGACTTGGGATATGCCATTACATGCTTAATGTGTAAAATGGTTTGTGGGATATAAAAATGTGTTGAATGCTTAAAACATCATTCCATTGCTGCTAAGGAAGTCTGTGTTTGGTTAATTGCTCGTATAACATGTGAGCATCGCTCTAAGCAGATTTCCATCGAAAACATTGTTAAATCACATCCATGTATGGCTGGCAAGAGGGCAAATGAATCATGTGGGGCCCTACTCTGCAGGTGCTGAGGGCCTCAGCTCCCATTGGCTGCCAAGGCAGCTGAGGATGCTCAGCACCTCACAGGATCAGGCCCTTGATGGGAAGATTGGAATGGCTTCTATTTATACACAGGTTGGACACAGTGCATTTGGCATAGCTGAAGCCTGTGCTTCCCAGATTCGCTCGTTCCGACTTTCCACGTGACACAGCATCCCTTTTGAGCCTGTCTCTTGAATCTAGATTGCTATTTGCCTTATATAGGTCTAAAAACAAAATTAAAAAGACTTCTTGAGATAAGGAATTATGAAATAATGCCCCACCCTCCCCCCCCGCCCCGGTCATAGAGTTCACTCACTGCTGGTGGCGCCTCCTCCTGGTGGCTCTGGGGATTAGCTCTTGCCAGGCGTTGCCCTCCTCTGTCAGTGTCTCTATCCATCATCTCTTTTAGTCTGAGGCCCCTCTTATTCCCGGAGCTGCAGCTTCCTGTTTGTGGCTTGGCCCTCCAGCCAGGTCGCTAAGTTCCTCCCCTTCCAGGGAAATGAAAGTCCTTCCAGACTGGCTGGCTGGTGTCGCCAACGCACTGCGCCACCTCCCAGTGGCTGGCAAGGGAACCCAGGCCCACCCTCTACACTGGGTTCCAGGCCAGGGATCCTATGACAAGCAGCCAAGGTTTGTACAGTCCTACCCCTTGCTGCTGTTTCCCTGGGCTTCGTCCTCCTTATCTGGCTTCCCCCTCTTTCTGGGTTTGCCAGTCCAACCTCTCTCCTCCCAGGTAGTGATTGTAAACTACTTCCTTCCAGCCCCTTGCTGCTGTCAGCTTCTGGGCTTTATACAGGCCCCTCCTGTTCCTGCCCAGCTGAGATAAATTCCAATTAGTGGCCTGCTGCCTGTCTTCTTCTTCAGGTGCAGCCTGGGCAGTTAATTGGCCTGCCGAGCCCTTTAACCTCTCCAGGGCTTGTGTAGGGTGGGCACCGCATCACACCCTCCAACGGGAATCAAAAGAAAATAGGTGCCTACAATGAAGGCTGACAATTAATTGGAACTGACGAAGCTCCCCCATCCAGAATGGCTTTTCCAGATAATATCTGTAATCCTCCCTTCAGACTGATGTCAGATGTTCTACTCTCCCACCAGGCCTGGGTCTAGGGGCAGCCATTCTGTGGGTGTAAGGGAGAACCTTTGTGTGGAGTCTGAAGACTGGGAAAAGAGAAAAAAATAAATACAGGTGTGCAAGAGCCACGATACAATCGGTGTGTCAGTGCCGTGGCAGACATCGGCACCACATGGTGTCTACTTTTCTGCACTGCTGGCCTCATGTTTCACGTGACTTCGCTGAAATGACACAAGTCTCTTTGCACTCTGGGTCATAACAATCACCGAGGCTGAATTCAAGAGATTTGTACTGCTCGAAAGTAAAATGTGATGCCTTTTTTTTTTCTGATCTATGCATGTCAGGCAAAAAGAATAAGCTGAGGGTGTATTATTTATCCTGGCTGAGAAACAAGATTCTGCGCAATGATCCAGAGGTGGAGAAGCGGCAAGGCTGGGTGTCCGTGGGAGACCTGGAAGGCTGCGTGCACTACAAAGTCGGTGAGTCTCGTTCCTAGGCAGCCCTACGCAGTCGTCCTTTCCTATCTGATCACACGTATTGGCCACATTTTCCTTCACCCTTATTGAAAAATTATACCTGGACTTGGTCATTTCTTCACAGCCGCGTGCAGTACATCACGGACGCCCCTCTCCCTTTAATTCCACATTGCTCCTCCCTTTGCAGCCGTTGCCAGCAGGGTGTACTACTCTTCGCTGCAAGGGCTGGCTGAACTGAAAGGCAGGACGCTTCTTCTGCTCAGCCGGTGCTTTCAGCATTCTGGGGTTGGCTGGCATCCTCATTGTTAGTGACATCTTTCACCTCCGTCATACCAGTCTCCTCTTCTGGCCCGGAGTACCTGCACGGTAACGGTATCAATGGGATGCCTGCAGGTAATTGATCAGGATGGGTGTCCCACAATTTGTCCCTGTCTCTATATTGTATAAGCCCTAAATATACATATCAACATTCTACTTAAGTATGCAGTAAAATGCATTTGTGACCATAGCTGAAATATCACCTGGCTCTTATTCGGCTTCTGCATAGAGCACCTTTGAAGATGAACTCCAGTATGTGTGACAGTCATTATTACTTTAGCACTTAAGATATTTCAGTGATGCATGCTGTAGCAGAACATAAAATAGATTTGACTGTATTAAAAGATGCTATATTACAGTTGTGTTTTCCCAAGCAATATAGCAAACTAATGTGTGGGTGGATGGGTGGTTGGGATGGGGAGGTCTTTGCCTTATATTCTGTTTTATTGCTTTGCTTGTACAACACAGTGCTTTAAAAATTGGCATAGTTTAGAATGAAATCAGAGACAGAAAGCTAAATAGATCTGCGTGAACCTATAGTTATTTTCTTTGTAATTATAGTGCAACTGGATTTATTTTCAACTCTAATGGCTCATTTTTAGCTTTTGTAAAGAAAAGTATTCATAAATGTAAATGTACACTTGTTTGCAGCTTCTGGGAGGATGGGCATGAGATAGAAAATAACTTAAGTAATTTGACAAAATGGTCATACAAATACTCTCGGGGAGCCAGAAGAACTCTAACTTCTAGAGAACCCCCTGCAAACCTCAGACAAAAAGCCTCCCTGCACCTTGACATTTCCAGTTTACCAAAATGTGGTCATGTCTACAGGAGTTGTGCGGATGCCCTTGGACTGTGCAGACAGCATCCCCTTTAAACTGGCTTCTCAACTTTGACCTTCAGCAAAATGCAATATATTCCTCTCTCTCCACAGTCAGATAAACAGGGATTGTCTCTGTTGCTTTGCTGCTTTGGGCAAGCAGCGGCTGCTATTTCACTGTTTGCAAATCCTTGTGTATTCTAACCTTTGTCCTTACGGGCATTTTCCTGTATAGAGCAAGAAAAGGCTGTTTTTTATTTTCTCTGCCCAGGTTGGCCTTTCTCATCAGTTTTCCATCCTCGTCCAGCCTCGCCCCTTCACCGAGCTGCCATTATGTGTTGTGCCAGTGTGAAATGGTCCCGTTTGAGCGGCATGTGCTGAGCACCCCCTTACTCCCCCAGAAATGATTCTTACCTAACTTGTGTAACACCTGCATCTCTTTTAGAGAACCTGACTGTAATTTGCCACAAGACACTGAATGTAAAACAAGGCAGAAATGTGTAGGAAAGCAATACCCTTGTGGCGTGTTCTATTTCTGAGGGAAATGCTCATGTCTGGCAGAATTAAAATAAAACAGACCAAAAAAACCTTAATTTTCAGTGCCCAGCTCTGCGTTTACTGTTCATAAACCCAACGTGAGTTTAACCAGCTCAAAGAAACTGCTCCTCTCTGAAATGCTCATTCAGCTTGCACATGGGGAGGCCACTGCCGCCCGTATGCGTGGGGATTTAATTGCCAACGTGCATGCTGAGAAGAGAATAAAGTCTTTAGCGCTCCGCGAAGGAGCTCAGCAAACCGCTGGCCCTCCTTTTGTAGCCTAGAAGATATCACAACGTGTGCTTGATAGCATCGCTAAGTAATGCCGACGGGGGTCTGTTGTTTGCTTTTTGAAAGGATTTGCTGTCAATTGTCTATGGAAAAGTTTGCTCAGCTGTTTGTCTGATGATTTCCCCAGCCTCTAGCAGCGATTTGAGGCCATCTCGCTGGATAGAAGCAATAGTGGATGATCGAGACCATTATGTCAGGCTTTTTGTTATTCGTTTGTACGGCACCGTGCATGCTGGGCCTGGGACTCCATGCACTCCTGCAACACCCACACAAAACCAGATAACTAAGAAACAGAACCAAAAGAGTATGGAAGTGGGGATGGTGTCTTATGGCCATTGCCATAAAGCCACGATAGAGCCCTTAGCCTCTCTGAGAATGGGAATAATAGACTTGCTTAGTTGATGGGGTGGTGTGCAGACTAATTCATTAATTTTTTTATACTGCTTTGAGAGCTGTACAACAAAGGTGCTCTTTAATGGCCCAGCTCAGTGCCTATTGAAGGTAATGGAATGACTCCAATAATGGGCATTGGATCAGGCCCTCTTTACAAGGTATCAGTATTATAATTGTCAAGCATTCATGCCAGAAATCTGACTGTAGAGTTTCTTGTCCAACCCAGTAACAGAAAATTATCCTCTGACCTATATACGTTGAATCTAAAAGCTTTGACGTCCCATCACCAAATACTATTAATGAACTCCTTGCAAACACTGCACAGATCTTTCTGTGCCTCAGTTTAAAATCTTTAAAATACCATCTTTGTAAAGAATTTGAGCAGTAGATAATGGTATAGGCCCAAGTTTAGACTTCAATAAAATAATTTTGCATTGCTTCCTTCCTCTCTCGGGTCTGTATAGTGACCACACAAGCCCAAATCTTGTATAAATTTATGCATGTGAGTAACTTAATCACACACAAAAGTGCTTTCAGGAACAGGGCCTTAGATCGAGTGTTTTTAGGGCACTGACCTGTCTTGATTGTATGTAAGGTGGCTAGCATACATTTGGGTGATAAATAAATAATAAATATTAATAATAACAATAAGCATTGGCTGTGTTACTGAAAGTCATTGAACTGAAGGTTTAAAGGAAAGGAGAGATTATTTACAAGTTGTTAAATATCAAGGACCAACTTCTAATACCATTACTCAGTGAACAGCCCCTTGGAAAAGGATGTGAACCAGTCACTCCTTGATCTGCACAAGCTGGCAACTGACAAGAATGACCCTCATTTGTGTGACTTCATTGAAACCCAAAATAGTCCCATTGAAATTATTGGGTGCATTTAAGGGCATCAAAATCTGAACTCGAAGTATTTTTGATTTGCATGGGCCATCTGAAACGGAAATAATTGTTCCTTTTGTATTGTAGTGAAATATGAGAGAATCAAATTTCTTGTTATTGCGTTGAAAAGCTCCGTGGAGGTGTACGCTTGGGCTCCAAAGCCCTATCACAAATTTATGGCTTTTAAGGTAAGATAGACCTCATCTCAGTTTAAAGGTATCATTAGCACCCACTGTTTTATCCCCCACCGACTGCTCCAGATTTTGTTGCTTTGTGTAACATTTATTTTTAATTTAGGAGTAAATGAGTAAACTTTTTTTATAATTTTGATCATTTTGCTCACCATGCAAATGCCAGATGTCAAATTGTCTCTTAAACATTGCAGACGTGCTTTTACTAATTGTTTGCAACATCTTGTCTAAAATATGTGTTTGGATACACAAGCAAATGAACTGCCCCAAAAGTAAGGGGGGAAAATTCCAAAGAGTTGGCTTTTCAAAAATGCTCAGCGTTGGTCTAATTCCCTATAAAAATCTATGGGAGTTAGGGCACCTAAAGGAGTTAGGAACGTTATGCAAGTCATTAGGAGTTGGATACCTCACTCCCTTAGGATTCTTTAATCCTTAAATCCCAGCCCTTGAGGTCAATAAGAAAGCTTCCATTGACTTTAGTGGGAGCAGAATATAGCCAGCACTGAGCACTTCTGGAGATGTCAGCCGAAATTAATCAAATTTAGCACAGAAATGTGACTGATGGCCATCATGCTCAGCTGTATAATTCAGCTTCTAGGTTACAAAATCAGTAAGGTACTGTCAACAAAATTTAATTTCAAATATGAGGAAAGAAACACCTAAACCTTTCCTTGAAATCAAGATAATTGTGACAGAGACTGAACAAACTTTTGGGTTTCATCCAAAATAAACAGTAGAAAGTTGACTGAAGCAGAAGTTTACTCTGAGACAGGAAATCGCAAACTAAGATCTTTGATTAACAGAGAAATGAAATAAGAATGCTGAAGTACTAGAAAAGGGTAGGTAAGGGACCAAATTTTGGTTGATTTATCCAGCAGTTCGTAGACTTAAGTGGTCTTAATCACCTGAGTTAGGTAAACAGATACTAGCTGTAAGGCCAAATTCTGCCCTTAGATATAGAATCATTGGGATTACAGTTGTAATTGAGAAGAGATTTGACCCTGTTTCTGGTGTAGGGATGTATTTTTAGTAAACTGCCTCTTTACAAGATACGTTAGAAGTAGTAATTCCTTTGTCTTCAATATCTAACTCATATATCATTGAATGTACTCATTTACAATAAACTAGAGTCAAGATATCAAGTGCTGCCTGTGAATATATTTACAGCTCCAATGTCTTTTGAGGGTTTGGTATGTTTATCCTCACACCTTCCTCGGTTATTCTTTTACACTTCTCAGTAACTTGCACCTTTGAGTTGAAAAAGAAAGATAATAAGATTCCGTCATACCACAGGAATAGGGACGCTGAAGTAAATGTGACATATAATAGCCATTCGGTTTTTGAGTTCTAGTAAATATTGAAAAAGGTTCATATTTGTAAATGTGAAAATAACAAACCCAGAAACCGACGACTCAGGTAGCAGTTACTATATTCATAATGTGTTTATAATTTTATCTGACTTTTCTCTTTCCAGTCATTCACTTCACTTCATCACAAACCACTGTCAGTTGACCTGACAGTTGAAAATGGACAAAGATTAAAAGTGATCTATGGCTCGCAAGTGGGATTTCACGCTATCGATGTGGACTCTGGGTCTGTGTATGACCTGTACTTGCCAACTCATGTAAGATATTACTTCCTAAAGCTGAAATAATTGAGTTCTTTCCTTATTTATTTCTCATGGCTATAGGTTAATGGTGACTAGATCAGTGGTTTGGATCTAGGTTATCTTCTAAGAACATGTATAATTTAGGCTAGCCGACAAAATGTTCGTGTTCAAACACTTTAGAGACACCCCTGTGCTCACAGTAGGTCTCTGTGCAGAGACAGTGGTCCACTAGTATGGATTTCTGTGCAGGATTGGGGTCTAACTACAAAATGAGCCTAAGCAAATCACCTGAACTTTGGGGAGATCTGATTCCAGATCTAAACTTTATCGTCTGTGCTCCGAACTTTTTACATGTACTCCACCCCTCACCCTGCATCTTCCAACACAGAGAAACCCACTCCTATGGCGTCTTACCTCTGGAAACCCAGCTGAAGACCAGCCCAACTCCTAGGCATCCAAACAAGCAGTGCCCACCAAACTATGCCAGTGCAGTAATTCTTGTAGTTACAGTGATGTTCATTTTGTAAACTCATTTGCATTAAAACGTAACTTATGTAGATATCTAGTTGTTGAAAACAATTATTTCTATTGATCCACTTGCTAAAGACCCATGTTATTTTTATACGTAGCATAAAGTGGTTTCTTTCATCTAAAAGCTAGTCGCTTCTTTGATTATGGCACCGTTCAAAGTTCATACTAGTTTATAAGTCTAACCAGAATTGCCTGCCCACTGCACGTGTAATTTGGTTGCTAAGCATGGCAAATGATTTCTTGTCAAAGAGATAATTAGCACAATAGATAAAAGGCAAGGGACAAGGTGAACCCTTTTAAAGGATTTAGTTTTGCAACACACTCCAGATATAATGATGTACATCAGGAAAGATATTTCCCAAGTGAACACCCTGAATATGGGGCACCTGTAGAAGAGCTGTGACTCCCTTTGTGTGCACTCTTCCACCGTAAGTCAGCGTGTGCTAAAAATACTTTTTCCCTTAGGAGTCTTGGATCAGAAGTAAATGTGCTGCTACAGTGGGCTGTATCGTTATTTTAGGGACTGTCTCATAGACGATAATTATCACAAGCTGGTTTTCAGTGTCGGCAGCCCAGACTTACTTTAATCTAACAGACTGAGTTGAGACACGCTTGCTTTCTGTACCCTCTTTCCCCTGTTCCCTCTCTCTCTCTTTCTCTTTCGTCTGCTTCAATTGCTCATGAGAATACCAAGGCAACGCATTAAAATTGCTCTGCGACTCTGGATACCTGTTTTGGTGTTACGGATAGTAGTTGCGGAAGCACGGACTCAAGTGGTTGGCCTGAGTGTATTCAGTTCGGCAAGTACAGCTTCTGGGCTTCTTTTCTGTTTATTGTGCCATTACCATGTGCATAAATGTATTGGGCTGAAAAAGAAAAGATATGTGTGTTATTGGCTTGTGAAAAATGACCCTCCACTTGTCTGTCTCTTCCTGTGGAAATGCTGATTGCAAGGATATTTCATTGTTTACGTAAAGTGAAAAGATCCTGTTAGTGTTTTAGAAATGCTTAGTTATTGTTTTGTTTTTTGTCTGAAAGTACTTTCCATAAAAACCCACCTCCATAGTTATATGCTTCTTATAAATCCTTTCTCACTTGGGAAGTGTGTTGTCTGGTGTGAGAGAGATTCTGGGTCCTGTTCTGCTGTTGGACTATTTTATTGCGTGCAATGCATCGTTCCTGTGGCATGGGTGTAAAATGTAAACCCAATAGTGTTTAAAGTAGCACTTTCTTTGTTTAAGGACACTGTATGCGAAGCAGGGAAAGACCTTGCAGAGATGTTCACATTTAGAAAGCTCAGGTGATTCTTTCAAACTACCGTAAATATTGTCATCAGAAGTGCTAATGAATCATTGTTTTAGCTCATGAGTTATGCTCGGTCTGTAGCACAGAAAATGGAAGCGTTGGGTTCCTAGAATAGGGAAGTTGAGTAAGTTGTCTTCCATCCTCTTCTAAAATCATCTTTGCTCCTTCTGTCGCTTTATATACCAGCATTTCGTGAACAAGCCAATAAATCTCATTGTATCTCAGATGCTCCTTGGCTTCTTTATACCAAGTAATACTTGTAAATATAAAGTGAAAAATTGAACAGTGACTTCTATACAAACCTAGTATAATAATATCTAAAGGGGGAAATATAATATCCCTTTTCAGCTAGCAAAATATATAGCCCATCATAAACCAGGTATTTACTTTCTGTGAGCGATGAGTAGGTGGTTTTTTTTTGCTCTGCCAAGCTATTTAGATTGATATAGTCACTAAAATTGCAGTCCATTTTCTGATATAAATCTTAATAAAATACAATTTCAGATCCAGGGGACTATTCACCCACATGCCATTATTATCCTCCCTAATACCAATGGAACAGAACTTCTACTCACCTATGAAGATGAAGGAGTCTACCTTGATATATATGGGCACTTCACAAAGGAAACTGTTTTACAGTGGGGAGAAATGCCAGCATCTGTAGGTAAGTATGAAAAACAGCACTGTGTTGAATGTAAGATTCTGTTGTATGAAGTCTGAGTTTGTTATTAGGTTTGTGTCCACCTGAAAGGGCTTGTGTGGCACATTAAGCCATTTCTGGTTAAAACAGATTTCTAATGAGCAGATACATGTATGTGCATTTCTGTACATTCTTGAGCCAATCAATGATTATAAAAGGGTCTCTGCATTTGTTTGTATTCATTTCATGGTGTTTATGCCACAAAGGGTTTACTGCAGAGTCACAGTTCATATAATAGGATGCAGGCCTTCCAGTAGGTATATTCTTGTGTCTGGTAATCATTTTAGTGGGTTACAAAGGAATGAAAAAGTGCGGCTGTTTCCGACTTTGAATCTTTCATATCCACAGTATTTTGTATAGAAATTAATAATATGTAGAAAGTACAGTAATTTAATGGGTCTATAAACATAACATCCTATCAAATTGTCCTTTATTTTTATCATCATCCATTCAGAGTACAACAGATTAGATATAGCGTTAGATGGGTTGTCAGGCTATCCATGTTTTTCATCCGGCCTCACAAATGCTAAAAAGGGGGGTCTGATTATTTTTCATCAGGATGTTTTTTTTCTCTTAGGCTTCCAATTGTTAACGTTGTAACTAAGAACAAAGGAAACCCACCTCTAGCAGGTTTTTGCGTTTGTAAATTTCACCTGATTGGCTTTTTATTTCTGTGAATTCTTATCTTTCTTCATCTTTTTTTTTTAAGTCACAAGCAAATCATAGCAAAATTGACCTAATTCGTTTCTCAATACTGGTGTAAATCTGGAGTTACTCCATGAAACTGGTAGAATTACATCAGAGGCCCATCTTTTTTAGAGGGCTTCCAGCCACCCTTGAGAGCGTGAGACCCACCTCTGTCTTGAACTCAGATGTCTACATGGTACCATATTCATTGTGCTGCTCTGAGTAGCAAAACCACTTTAGGAATCATTTTAGGAATAAGTTCACTTTTGTACATATTAAAGGCAGGTCTACACTAAAAGTTGGGTCAACCCAGCTACATGGCTCCAGGGGTGTGAAAAATCCACTTAGTTAAGCCAACCTGACCCTGGTGTAGACAGTGCTAGGTGGATGGAAGACTTCTTCTGTCGACCTGGCTACCACCTCTCGGCGAGAAGGATTAACTACAGTGACCGGAGAACCTTTCGCTCTAGTAAGTGTCTACACTGCAGCTGCAGCATTTCTAGTGAAGGCATAGCTTCAGGCTTGGTCTACATTTATATCTGCATAGCCATGTCGGTCAGGGGTGTGAAAAAAACCACATGCCTGACCAACATAGCTAGTCCAACAACCCCCATAACCACCACCACCCCCAGCCTAGACACAGCTATAGCAACAGACTAGAAACTGTACATTCCTTCTCCTCTGGCAAATAGTATCCTCTTCACTTTTCAACCCAAATATTAAGCTGTAGGGTAAAATTACAACACGTCAAGTACGTCCGCCTCAATGCTGTATTAATGTTTAACGCCGTAGGATACACTGAGCCTCTACAGCCCACATTCTAACGTTAGTGTGAAACAATCACTGGTAAGAGAACCATTACCCAGTATGGTTAAGAAAAGAAAAGTTCTGTCTGTGAGTATTGAATCTAATTGGAAGCTGGATTGCAAAATGGAGACCGCAGCCTGCAGGAGATGTGATGCTTTGGAAAGTACATTCCTTTTGCCTAAATAGGAACTGCATGCTCTCAAGAAGGGCATAACATTACAGTTTAAAAAGCAATCTTAATGTTTCCTCCAAAGTAACATTGGTGCATATATGATCAGCTTAAATATTTAAGCTCTCTTCTCTTCTTCCTATAAATGCACTCCATTGGTTTGCACTCATTTTTCCCCCTTTGGGAAGCAACAAAATTTTAAAACTGGCTTCATTTGCCATCCTGTGGTGTCAGACATTTTCCTGGATCTTGTCTCTAACGATTTTTAAAGCATGGATGAACTTGTAGCTATTATGAGATTGTCTGATTGTATTATTTGAATGTGCAGTAAGTGCCAACAGTGTTTGGCTCTGTACAAGACATAGTCCTTGTCCCAAGGTGTTTCCTTTTAGAAGATGAACAAAGACCAGACAAAATTACAGAGGGAGCCCCAGAGGCAGATATACAAGGTGATATATAAGGAACTAAGTGTTTTGTTACCTTTAGCTTCAGAAAACTGGTTGCTGTAAGGTTTGCATATATGCCAACTGTTACGATATGCTCTGAAATGCGGAGTTTGTGATTTTGGGCATCAGTAGTCGTCTACAAGAATATTCCTGTTTAATCCAGAGTCAGCTGGAGATTTTCAAAGGCACAAAGAACAGTCAGTGGTAGCTCTGTGCCTAAATACCCATTGTGCCTTTGCAAATCCCCCTCCCTCATTGCTTAAAGCGCTGAGATAGCAAACCCACAGAAACGTGTTGGTGGCTTGTAAAGATCTACTGTGTACTGGGCATACATGGGGACTGCGCTACTTTGTCACAGGTTGGGATTTCAAGGCAGATCCCCCAAGGGTGTGAACTGAAGTCAGCGGAGCTAAACAGATTTACACCAGCTTCGTGGTAGTGAAATTGCCCTTGGCAGCTGACATTTCTTCAGGATGCTGTGCTGTGCACTAGAGCAGGGGTGCGCTGTCTTTTTCTTCAGGTGGATAGCATCGTGAGAGAAAGATTGCCCGGTGGCTATTCCCCTTCCTATTCAGGATCGCACAACCACCTCCCCTCCCCTTCACAATCACACAGCATCCTTTGGGTGTCCACAGGAACCGCTTACATGCAAAAAGTGACAGCAGGAAAGTATCTGAATGGATTTTTAACTTCTTTTAATGGAGTTTAACAGCCAGGAACAGCAAGGAGAACACAGCTCTGGGGGACTAACCAGCTCTCCACAGACCACCACCAAGGGCTATGCAGACAAACAGGGCTGTTTATCCTTGGAAGGAAGGCACTCTTTCTCTCTTCCCCTTCCGCTGGCCAGGGCTCAGCCACTGGCCTCCAAACAGTTCTTCCAGTCAACCTTAGGCCACCACACTTCCAATATTACTACTACGCCACTGTCTGCAGCGCTCTTGACTATCCCAGCCCAGGGCTTCTTGGAGCAGATATTGTCAATCGTAACAAGTTTGACAGGGGTCTTGTCACGTGGCACCAGATGTTCCACTTATGATTGGAGTCAGAGTTCATTTAAAGGCAAACTGACCCAAGCCTTGACTTCCAGCTCAAACCAAATCCTAAACTTCGGGGGCTTCGAAGAGCCCCATTTAGTATTTTATTTTAAGCGTGCATTTCCCACCAGTGCTCACTCATACTCTTGCTCCTCTGAAATTCTTGCCTCAGGCCAAAAGCATTGAAAAATTACGAGCGAAGCTCAGGTCACCACATTTCTTGCTTGGCTAAACCTAAGAAGAACTTGCAAGTTTCACTAGAGATCCTGTTCCCTTGAAACTTCCACGCTTAACCACGTTTTGACAACAATCTGTATGAACTGTACTGATGATTTTCCTATTATGAATTTTGACCTTGTTTTTTCAGAGGTGAAAGGCTTGTGTGTTAACTCAGGGTTCTAGCTAGCTGCCACTTGCTTGATTCTTAATATATGGTCTCATTCTTTAACAAAATTATTTTGGATAGTAAACTTCCCTGGTCTATTAGAATATCTTAAGTGATTGAGAGAGGTGGCAAATGCTTGCAATATAATTGACGGCTCTAGGGCAGGAAAACTAAAAATAGCAGCCTCTTGTAGTCTTTAGGGTGGGACCTGTGTGGCCAGTCCATTAATCAGAAATTGGAATGAGGACACTGAAATCCAGTGGGAAATTAAAATTGTAGAGCTACTCTATCTATATTTAATTGGTGAGATATTTCAGATATGTAGGGCTACACACAAATAGAGAGAGCATGTTTTCTTTATATAACACAAGATTTTTAAAAAGGTATAGGAAACATCCAGTTAATAAGATGCGGGGGGTACTTTTGTCCTCTCATATTAGTAAAAATTATTAAAAGCATGATTTTGGGAGTGGTTTGGATGTCCTTTACTGGGAAGCAGAAAGGATGTTGAGGCAGAGAAATGAAGCACTCTAGCCAAAGTATCTTATAATGACTTTGCTATGTCAACACACTTTATTGGTTCATGAAATAATTGCAGCCCAGTTCATGCTAAGAAATAGTCTGCTCATATCAGAGTGATTCTTATTGTCCTTAAGAAAACTATGGCTTGGACCTCATTTACAGCTGTTCCTGTACCCTTGGTGCAACCACAAAATTCCCTGGGTTTTATTTATATACACTCAACTATTGATTGAGGAATGAGCAGCTACTATAAGCCTAGAAGCTTGGAACATAGATACATAGATATTTACGTGTTTTTAAAAGTCTTATTTAAAACACACTAAGTTGTGTGTAACTTTGTTTTGGTAGGGACACGCTGCATGTCAGAGCATGCGCACCTTAACCTGTGCAGTGCAACCCAACCAGGACAAGAGCACGCTCTCATGAACAATGGGGGACAGATGGGAGTTTGTGGTGAAGCTACAAAAGCTTTTTCTCTAGATAATTTCACAGCACCAGCATTCTAGTCTAATGAAAGAACATTTCATCGTTAGGAAGAAGAGCCTGTTCTGCATGTTGGATATCTAGAGCATAAATAATGTGTTTTCACCTTGGAAATGCCTATGTACAGTAACTTCATGGCTTTCCTTGAAACGGCCGAATTTGAACTCCCATTGGAGTGAACTCCTTGAGCTCTGTGCTAACTTCTACGCCATTTGCCAGGTGTTAAGGGAATATTATGGCAGGCTTCCACTGTGCTGTACAAATGACCCTTCTTTGAGTATATGCTGCATTTCCAAAAGGAAATAATGGGCTCACAGGGAAACAGGCAGTAACCAGAAAACTGCTCAGCTGTGATTTAGTAACAGGATTATACTGTCTTTCCTCTGAGGCAGAGGCAGAACTTGTCACCCTTCTTTGCAATGGGTTTAGCTTTTTAATTTATGTACTTCTAAATGTTGTCGTCAGATACATGCATGCCATTACCCTTGTATCCGAAGACAGAATTTGGGACACAGTAATAAATTGGTGGCTGATAAATGGATGACATGTGAGTCTAAAACATATCCAACTGTATCATTTGTAGCCTTTTAAATGTGAAAGGCAGTGTCCTATGCCCCAGTAGGGTAAATTCTTTCCCATCCGAAATGCAGAGTCCTAGAAATATGTCTGCTTAAGGAAACCTTGGCGGTCCAGCGATTAACTTAGAAGACACAATCAAAATGTAAACTCACTTCTCTTCAAGGCTAACTCCGTTTATGCATGTTTGTGTGTATGTAAATAGACATGGAAGAATTAGATTTTTGTCTGTAAATGTTGGTGAACATCGATTTCACCATCACAAACTGACCCAAAAAAATAGTCCCACTGGTGATCATTGAAATGTCCAGATAGGCAAAGTAAGAAAAATGCTGCCTGACAACGTATTAGAGTTTGATTAAGGAAATTTACTTTGACATGTGATGGTGACAATTTATGTTTTAACTACTGTAAAGCTTTAACTTTTGAATCTCAACGGCTGCTGTCCTTAAATAATTCTTGTCTAACCCTCCCATAATTTCCACAGCTGTGAACACTTAAATCGACAAAAACTGAAAAAATGGCTTAAAATAAACATCAATATTATCCATCAAAAAAAATTTTTAAGAAAAGTCAAATTCTGCCAAGCTTCTATATAAAGAACACCAGATCCAGTATCCCCAGTGGGTCTACCTGAGCAAGTAAAGGTTTTGCAGGATCGAGTCATGAGGCAACATATTTTAGTTAGTGTTTGTCTTAAACAATGTGAGCAAAGCCCCGAGGGACGGATTGGACATGTCACCAAAATCCCAAGAGAACAACACAGCCATTCTTGAGGGAGTTAGGTATATTGTATCAGTCTTTTGTATGTTAGTGTGCTGAGCATGATAAAATAGGCCAGCAAAACACAAATTAGAGACCTTTCTACAGTGTGATTGTGTCTGTAGTCTTTAAACAATGAAGTACAGTAGCAAACCAGGGTACTCTGATATAGCTGCAGTTTTAAAAAAATTCTTTTAAAAATGTAACATTTATGTTGTGACTGTCCTATAAGCATGTACAGTAACACCACACGATAGCATCTCACACAGTGAGAGAAGACCATGTAAGATACCTCCGTATTTTAAATTCATTTAGAAAAAGACTTTCTGAGTAACTAAAACCACAGAGCTGGATTGTCCTCCCAGCAAGATGTGTGTGTGGAGGGAACCCTTGGTGAGTTGAGCACCCCACTTCCAAATGGAATGAGGATGCCCCTTCCATTCCACTCCCCGACCGGGCAATGTCCCTGTCCACGTAGCCCAGAATTCACAGAGAGAGGGACCGTGTTCAGAGTAGCAAAGCCAGGGGCATGCAAATCATCCCCTGCTGGCACCATGGAAATTAATCTCTGAAGGTAATACATGCTGAGGCTATATTATGTTTCCACAAACTCCAGCTAGGGTCTTGGGGGTAATCATTGTCGGAAGTAGGCACTGTTACTGGGGGGGGTGGGGACCAGAGCCTATGCAGAGGCACTAGTGTCCTATGAATCTCTTGGAATTTGCCACATTTGGGGTGAAACCTGTGGCATTTTCCATGGGGGCAAACCTCACGCCCTTCACAGGTGATGAGATCTGGCAAGGGGTTCCTCGCAGAGATTTCCTCCCAGCTAGCCTGTTCCCCATGGCTTTCCCACGGTAGGGGTTGATCAGAGCCAATATACTGCAGCGGGCATTGTAACAGTTCAGTATCTTTCCAGTTTATTTCTGGTCCTGCCCTCCATAATTCATTTAAGGATACGTGGAAGGGAAGTTCCATAGTGCATGAAAGTTTGAGCATCCTGTGGGTTGTGAAGGTCACTCTATCAAGAGTAAAAAGAAAAGGAGTACTTGTGGCACCTTAGAGACTAACCAATTTATTTGAGCATAAGCTGTAGCTCACGAAAGCTTATGCTCAAATAAATTGGTTAGTCTCTAAGGTGCCACAAGTACTCCTTTTCTTTTTGCGAATACAGACTAACACGGCTGTTACTCTGAAATCTATCAAGAGTAGAATTTAATTCTAATATACTAGAGTAGGTCCTTAAGTATTGATTTGTGTCTCACCAGCATGTTAATTACCTGGTGCTTTTCATTCATGATAAGATATTAGAGTCCTGTTATCTAAAAAGTCCAGGACCTGTTGTTGAATGCATAAGGGAGCCAACTTCCAATCTACCTTACTCCACTCGCAGCCCCCTTTCTGATGGTACTTTAAAATGAACCAGTGAAATCCATGGAACATCGGACCTATCTGGTGCTTCAATCAGCGAAAGGGATGAATGCTTGCCAGCCAGATGTTGAGTGCAGGGCAGCATTCACCTTCTTGGCCCGCAATGCGGTGACGTGGCCAGGTAAAAGAGGGTGTGACAGAGTATCACTAGCCCCCAGTCAGTTATCGATGACTGTTGGAAATGTACAGCTGGTGTCAACTGTCCCCTCTGGCTTGGTGCTACACAGATCATTTCCAGTTGCAAGCTGAGTTAAAGTTTTTCCTTTGTGCTGTGAGTTTTTAACTTTTCCACCAAATCTCAGTTGAAACATGAAGGGCCTGGTGAAATGCTTCATACTGAAATATGCTACTTGGCTTCACACCTACCTTTTATCCCCAATGTCAATAGATACAACAAAGATTTAGGGTGAAACCCAGGTCATATTGAAGTCAGTAGGGGTTAGATCCTCAAATGGAAATTAGGTGCCTACATGTCTTTCAGGATCTGGGTCTAGGGGGGTTGCCATTTACTTCAATGGGGCCAAATTCAACAAAATCCTCCGTAGCAACACTTATTTATTTTACATATATTGCCTAATTATAGGGTGACCAGATGTCCCGATTTTATAGGGACAGTCCCGATGTTTGGGTCTTTTTCTTATATAGGCTCCTATTACCCTCCCACCCCCTGTCCAGATTTTTCACATTTGCTGTCTGGTCACCCTACCCAATTACCATGGCACAAGTGGTAATCTAAGATTACCTACTTAGATTATAGTAATCTAAGTGCCATGTAATATGTGTATATAACAGAATTTTTAAAATCACGCCGTACAAGTATTACTGCCCCATCTTTCCAAAAAAATACCCTGTTCACGTGTTTAACATACTTGTAGAAGTCCAAAACTGCTCTGACTTTTTTTTAATGAAGTTTAGTTACAACTAAGATCTTTTCTGTAATGGAAGTAATTAGAATGAATGACCACTATATTCAGAGGCAGATTCTGATCTCATTCACAGCAGTGTATATTCAGAGAAACTCCAGTAGTGGTGGGGGGTCAGTGGAGTTACTTCAGATGTGTGTCGATGTAGCTGAAGTCAGAATCTGGTGCTCAACTGTAAAGTGGCTGTTCCATACATAGTTACTTTCCATAGCCTTCTAGCATGTATTTTGAATATCCCTAGTACACATTAGGCTGAAGTGCTGTTTAACCAGAGGAGAGGCTCTAATCTTTTGTGTGAACTCAAGTGGGGGGGGGGGGGGAATAACTATTAAAAACCTACAGGTATATTATTGAGTGCAGAGTGAATTTCTTGCCTTGTCATTCCACAACACTCTGCTCTTTTTTTCAAAGTGTAGCAGCAATAAAGGGCAGTGGAATGGCAGGAGTGGGGCCAGAACTGTGTAACCACGCTGACCAACTAAAGACAGAGGGCAAAGCAGGTGCAAATTCTGCTGAAGCTCAAAGGTTGTAGAGCAGCCACAGAGCAGCTGTACAGGCTGCTGTTTCTTGCCCTGCTGTTGTGTTCAGTGGAAGACTCTATATGGCCAACAATTGCCCTGCACAGGTCACTGTGGCAAAGCCTGATTATTCAGGCTTTGCACCCGAGGCCAGGATTTAATACTTTGAATGGTATTTGTTGTACAGTATTTCAGTGTACGGTTTGTTTGGGTGTACAGGATTTCCTTCTCTGAACAGATACAATCTAAATGGATTCCACTGGATATTTAAATATTGCGTGTGTCTGGATTTGGTTCAGTTATACAATCTTTATGTTATCGGGGGGGGGGACACGGAGCTGCCAACTTACTGCTAACAGATGAACATTTCAGGCTCCCTTGTGTTTTTCTAATGATCAAATCTGACTTTTTTGTTTAGCTTATCTGCAGTCTAACCAGGTCATGGGTTGGGGAGAGAAGGCTATCGAACTGCGTTCCGTGGAAACAGGAAATTTGGAAGGTGTATTTATGCACAAGAAAGCACAGAAGCTAAAATTTCTATGTGAAAGAAATGACAAGGTACCCACATGACTCAATTATAGTGATTTAACAAATATGGTTTTACAGTTGAATACGAAAAAAGTTGAGGCCATTTAATTCTTATTTAGCGTTTTATTATAGTGCATAGTACTTACCGCTCAATTAAAAGCAGACTTTGGCACTGATCCCACAAACTACGCTTTGTGGGAGGAATCCTGCACCTTCGCAGAGCCCCACTGAAGACAGCCAGATCCTAGCCACCTCTTCCACCTGCTTTGTGCTGCAGACGGAAAATCAGTTTAACCAACCTGTTGGCGAATCCCCAAGTGGTCTGGCTTCAGCATAGAGAATATGTTGGGGATGTGGCTAGCATGCATCTGCACTCCAGTAATCTCTGGCTACAAAAGTCTCTTAAGAACTGTTGCAACCAGGTATGATTTAGAGCAGCCTTGAGCAAAGTATCACACACCAATATTTGAGATGCCACCAGTATGAGTGCATTTTGTCACATATGTATGGTAATGATTTGTAAATATTCACTGTAGCTTGTTCTAGTCCATTGGTGTATTTAGAATACTGTAACCACAAACTGTTTAGTTTACCTAATTGTTTGAAACTAGGCTCTGATTTCTTTTCTGGTAGAAAATGTATACACTATAACTTATTGCCAGAATGTATACTTGCAAGCATTAACACTTCATTTTTCTAAGCAAATGTTACCAATGGGATTAAAATTGAATTGTGATTTATATGTCATAGTGTTCTGGATTGTATTTCTCTCTGCTTTCAAATATGTTTAAAATATTCTCATACATGTAAACTGACAGCGGTCTATTCTTTGTCCTTTTCAAGGTATTCTTTGCATCTGTACAATCTGGAGGCAGCAGTCAAATTTACTTTATGACACTTGGACAAAACGTCCTATTCAACTGGTAAATCCCATCAGACTGAAGGATGTTTTGAAGGTTCCCAGTAGATACAAGCAGTGTAAAATGCTGGAAGGTTATACACTTAAATTTGCACTTTTTACCTACAAGAAACTGGTCATTATTAACTTATCAAAATTCATATTCCTCAAGTTGTGGAAGAATTCCATTCTCTTGTCAAACTATTGCAAATATGTTTAGTTCTCTCTTTTAAAAATATGGTGCAAACCAAGACTGAATGCACAATGTAGCAAAGAGCAACTGTCATGGAAAATGTAGCCAATATAGCAGGTTGCTTGTACTCTGAAAAGCGTACAATTTCTTTTGCACAAATATTGTAATTTTATTATTTTGAACTTGAGTCTTTCTCTGTGGACAGCAATATCTATATGTAGATTTATAGTATAAAGTACACACATATGTTATGAGCTGGAATTCCTCTGATTTTGAATTACTTTTGCTTGTTTCACTTTTTTCTTTTAACAGTTTCACCCAAAGGCAATTGTCCAAGTCTGAAACAGTAACTATTCACAAGGAGTTAATGCAGACTTGGACAGTTAGGGATGGATTTGCCTTGAGAAGCATGGGTGTGCATCACTGTAGAGCTTGTAGAGTCAGCTACTGTATACATAGGCACCTGTACAGTAACGGAGTTTACAAAACGCATAAGGCTGATTCCTTGTATGCCTCTGGACAAGATTGAGCCCTTAGACACAGTTACTGTAGAATGTATTTGTAAAAATATTTTAAATAGCAATTTGTTCGAACATATATACACGAAGCATGATGGGCCTGATCATGTAGGTTTTACTCATACAAGTAGCCCTTACTCATGTAAGTTGATTTCAATGAGACTATCCATGTATATAAATAAGGGTGTAGGATCAGGGACTCTGTCTTTGCATGATTCCTCATTCCTGCTGATTCAACAACAGGCTTACATTTGTTGGCTTGTAAATACGCTCTTTCCAAAATGGATGGCATGGTTAACAAAAGTATTCTTAATACAGCTATAAAAATATCCAGAGAACCAATTAATTATAAAAGACTGAATTTCAGGCCCTCTTTCTATTCTAGTTACTTCAAAATAAATCTGCACCCCCTAGTGGCATTAATTTCTATCATAAAACACTGTTCTCAGGGGCTTAATATCAGAGACATGCTAGGGTTAAACGTTAAGGTTTAAATGTACAATCATTACTTAGCTAATGTTTGTGCAGTGCTTTGAAAATGTCAAGGGCTATATAAATGTAAAGTGCTAAGTATGGCTATATATAATAATAAACTCAATACACAAGATCTCAGTCTAGACCAAACTGTATGGAAAAAGAAAAAGGAAATCATTAGCTACAGTATTTAAAAACTATTACCATTTTTAACTTGAAATGTGTGAGACTGGAAGGGGAAGTGGTATTGCAATATCTGATCTTCTACCTCTACTATGATTGAAAATTGACCAAATGAAAGTTGTTAGCAACCGACGGCTCTTCCGCACCCTATGTGCAATGAGGTTAGTGGTCCCGGTGACAGGTGTTCACGTAGCAAAACCACCACCATAATATGCACCTTGTTATGTACTCTCAGCAGAGAACTAGATGGGCCTGGATGCTGATCAGCACTCTCACCCACTGCTGGTGATCCCTCGAAGGCTGAGGCATGCAGGCAGGATAGTGCTCATGGTGTGTGCGCACTTCCGCTGTCCATGTTCTTTGGCTAACTGGAGGACGGCAGTCTCCATGGCTGTCAATCCAGCTCATTTCGTAAGGATTAGTTCCGCTCAGACTGTATAGTGGAGTTTTAAACATTAAATATTCACATCTCAAATAGGTAGGTATTGATTTACAAGAGTTCAAAACCAAGGCCATGTCAAAGTTGGGAGGGCATCTGCACACCCAAATGGCCAATTGTGCGCCCAAATTTAGGCTCTGATCCACAGTGAGTTGGGACGGCTGTGCCCAGGCACAGCTGCATTTAAATCAAGGGGTCTCTGTGTGGGCACAGCACTCCACCCGTCTGCTGTCAATTGCAGGATTGAGGCCATAATAATTGCATGAGCAAAATAGCAACAACAACAAAAATGACATGTGGTCCTGGGCTTCTATGCCACTGAACATTGGACTCCGTTTACTCAGCTTTCAAAAAAAGAAAAGAAACAAAAAAAGAAAAAGCTGCAAGTTAAAATAAATATATATATATACAGGCTAATAGACCAGCAATAAGTCAAAAATATCATTTACTTTTCATGTCTTTTAAAAAGCTGAAATACTGTGAAGAGAGGACATCTTTCATCATGTATCCCATGGGTGTGCAAAACCTGTTATTAAAATGCTCTTGCTCTAGCACGAATCTGTGATCCCGGCTGCCCTGTATACTTCAAAATGTGTGCTTATCATATCAGCCTCTGCATTACATGAGGCATGTGATTTCTGAACATCTTGGTGCCAAGTGTTAGGAGGCAGGTTTTCCTGACACCAGGCACTAATTCAAAAGAGTTTAGCACATAACACTGGGAGCTTGGAACAGCCCATACTATGAGATTAAAGAAGCAAATGTGATTAAACTTTTTTCGCATGTATTGTAACAGAAAAATGTGATAGTGAGTTGACCTACTGTAAACCTGTTTAGAGCCATACAAAAAGAAAAAAAAGCTGATCTTTTGAGAGCGAGAGAGCCCATAGCTGTATTAAGTGTTTAATCTCACATTTTGTCTCCACTCCCTTAGTTCAAATTCTTCTATATGTGGTGGAAGACATTAACAGCCAGGTTCTCCTCTCTAAGTTGCACCCATGTCAATATGGAGAAAATCTGGCCCAAAGAGAGAAACATTTTTAAGGGATTTAGAAGTGGAATTCCAATTAATAATGAGAGCTAGGCGTAGCATGGAGAAAATGTAGGTGTAAGAGGTCAATCAAGACCAAAGAAAAGATTAGAGTGGCTGAAGAGGACAGAGAGTGAAGATGTCCAGAGCCTTAGTTGAAGAATGAAGAAGGGAAAGTAGCTGAAGAAAGTGAATAGAAGTAGCTGAAGAGAGGAAATAGAAGATGTCCAGAAAAGTGGCTAAAATATGAAGGTTTGGAGAGGTTTGAGTTAGTTAAGGAGAGGAGAGTAGAGTGTCTAATGATCAAGAGATATCCACAGTGGTTGGAAGGGTTTATTTGGAGGGAGATACTGAAAAACTGCTGAAGCTCAAAGCAAATAAGATTTAGGAGATTGGAGAGAAAAGTTTGAGACCCAAAGTAATTTTTAATGCCATGAATTTAACTATGCAGAATAAATCTAATTGTCAGACTCACTTTGTTCGGAGTTCTGTTTTTTCTCCAACTTCATTTAGTCATTTGCTTAATTTTATTAATTATATTCTTAAAAGCAAGGAAGTGAGCTGTTAGATTGTTTCTTTTGTGTAATCATTTTGTTATGAATAAAATACTGTAGGAGGAGATAGCCAACACATTAAGCTGTGCAATCTAGTTATGCCATCAGTTTTCTTATGACACATAGGGTTGCCAATATTCATATTTGCATACAGGAGTCTGAGCTAATATGCCATCAAGGCACTATTTTATGTGACTATAGTGTATACATTTTAGACATTTTAAACCATATTCTTCAATTTATACCCTGACTCATGACTTTAAAAACTGGGAACAACCAAGCTGACTATGTACTGTACATTGGGTATGTGGGTTTTTTCTTTTCATTGTTATCTTATGTTCAAATTGTACATTTGAAAAAGCAATAATAAAACAGTACACAGAAAAACAAAACAAATGTGACTGTGAAGTTGTTATGTTGGTGTAGACTGACATTAAAACATACTGAAGTATTTCCTTCAATCTCTTTATATCTATAGACCTCTCGAAAGGTCTAGATCTATGTGTCTATATCTGCCTATAGAGACAAAGTGAAATCGGTATTTTACATTTTGCTTACAATGGGAAAAGGTGTTTGGGCAATGAAGTGCGAGCCTAGACTACACAGAACTTTGGTAACAGTGACACTTCGCACATTGCTATGGGCCGTGAAGCAGCTACACAAACTCGCTCTCAAACCTCAGAGAAGATGGAACTAGAGTTTCCCTCCAGACGATGGTACAGCATGGAAACGTTAATACTGTGCAAAAATTGGTTTCTGCTTTTATGGGTGGCTAGAATTATTAATGCCAATGTATCCGTCTTCACCACATTTCTTTGAGATTCAGAGTATTGTCTTCTCTGTTACATCCTGTAAAATTCATTGTCACACATTACAGTACAGTTCCTGATAACCGGCTGTGACAATACCACTTAAATGCTGAAGGGCATAAAGGTGAAAGCCTGATCCCCCTCCCCTTGAAGTCAATGGAGTCATGCTTTTACCTTAAGTGTAAAAACAAAGGCAATTGGCCTTTCATCGAGCTTTGTCCTCCTATTTTGAATGTGCTTCTCCGACTAGCACAGCACATGCCTTCTTGTGTTTTTGAGCAGGGACTGCACCATAAACATCTGTCAACCCATCTGTTTGCAGATAGCCATAAGAAATCAAAAACTACCCTTGCCACTCACCCTCTATTTATTGCACAGAACGCTGTTTCCAGGCAGTGTCTCATGCAGCTTATAAACACAGGGGTCTCCAACCCAATTGATTTAAATGGAGTTACACCTGAATTACCGCAGCATAAGTGAAAGTAGAATCAGGCTGAGTGTCCATACAATTCTACCTGTGAACTGACTGCATTCAGAGACAATAATTTATTCTCTGTGCTTTTTGTTTGTTTGCTCCACAAAATTAGAAATGGTTTTAGCATGTACTGGGAGGTAAGAAATCTGTGTTCTAGTCCTAGCTTTGTCACTGACTGTTTGTCACCTTGGTCAACTCATTTCACCCAATTATAAAATGGGTGCAGTGATATACACCTACCTCACTGATGGGTTGTGAGATGTAATTAACATTGGGAAAGTACTCTGAGGGCTTGTATACACGGAAGGATAATGGGGGGGGATGATTTCTAAACCACACTAAGGGCACATTCACTGGTCTATGTGGCCCCTGCTGGTGTGCTCTAACATAGTGCTGTTTGAAACAGTACTATGTAAAATGCACTTGGGAACTTTTAGTGTGCACCAGTAGGTCTACATGGTCCAATTAACATGCAAAATGCTAGTGCACTTTAGAAATCACACTCCTATGCAAAGAAGTGGAAAGAGATAGGTGTGGGAGAGGGACAGGGTGGAGGGGATGGGATGGGATAGAAAGGGTCATGCTTGAAGGGATATGAGCAAAAGAATCTATGCCCACTAAAGCACTATCCCTCCAAAGCCTAGTATGGAACCCAAGATTCCTGAGTCTCACCATTGCTTTGCTGTCAGCAAACATCTGTGAAACCCACGCTAATGCTGGTACAGGACAACCTGCTACTGCTATCAGTTACTTCATTAATTCAAGTCAAGTGGCAGAAGTCCATGCGGTAGATCTAATGATTCCAATCCTGCTGGCAACCTGTGTGGATGTAAATATGATGCCATATGAAAGAATTAGTTTTTTCAGTTTGCTTTGTAAAAAACCTAGGAATTTACATATACAAAATCTATGTTACAAAAACTTTATTAGGGTTGAAAAATCAAGCACTCCAGTTAGGAAATATCAGTGTCAATTTAAAGGTAACTGTACCTGTATTGCCCCCCATGGTCCACTCCAGGAGTGCCAGACAGGGCTCAGGTCTCCAGCCATCACCTGAATCTTGGCAGAAATCCTTGTCCCTTTCCCTTTTGAGGGGGGGGGGGGGGTTTAAGGCTGAACAGGACCTGTACTAAACATGCCAGGAGTCAGCCATCAGTCTTATGGGTGCCTAATAGGCCAAAGTCCTTCAGCAGGATTGGGGCTCCCTTGGACAAAGTTTGTGTCCATTTGATGGATCAGAATGACCCTGTGTCAGTTGTAAATCAGCCTCTATACCAAAAGCTCTTTGTTTGTTTGTCACTGTAAAACTCAGTTTGAACTAGTAAGTGCAAATCTCTCCAGGGTGTTGTACCTGTCTAGAGCTGTTTAGTCTCACTGACTCGTTTAATCACCCCTGCTGTTTTTATTTCCTGGAGGAGCTGTGCTAAGCCTCCCACATGGAATAGAATATATAAACAAGTCAGAAATTTAATACAATGGTCCCCAAAGATATTGCACAGGGTTGTAATATATCTGCCCTAGTCAGAATTAATGTGGTCTGTGCAAAAATCTCTACAGCAGCCACCAAGCCAGAAGACACAAAAGTTAGTGTACGGGCATCTCCCCTTCCTCCTGCTGCCATCCCCTTACAGGGATATGCCTTCTGTGCTGTGCCTCTTGAATCTGGCCTCAATCTCTAACAGCAGCAGCAAAATGTAATCACGTCACTCCCGATCTCCTTTAACATGGGAAAGTATATGATGTCTGCAGCATTCCATTAATAACTTCTGCCAGCTGCTCAGCCAACCCTGCTAGCTTTATTCATTAACCTGCTTGCACTGTGCAACACCTTCATCCATGATGCCTACTTCAAAGAAGCTAGGTCTCTTGGATCAGCTCTTCTCTCTCATATAGAGAAACCCTTGGAAAGAGGTGAAGCAGGGGAAGGAAAAACCGCATGATGTTTTCTCTTGCAGTGTTTTCCACAGATCATTCTGCTGAGAGTGAAGGGGATGATGCCCATCTCCAGAACAAAGAGGGGATTCTGTCCCCAGAACCTGCAAATCCCATCACACACACAGAGCGTCCTCTGTACCTCCACTGATTCTAAAGCCCTCCAACCCCGCTCCCTCCATTTGCAATGGAACTTCCCTGCTAGGGTTTTTGTCCATCTGCCGCTGCACTGGGAAGTTCCCCATTGTATGGACTAAGTGATTTACATATATCTACAAAAAATATGCCTTTGCAAACCAAACAATGCAAGTTCAAAGTGAAAACATTTGTTTTTCATCTCAAAACTGGAGCATGCAAAGTACAAAAACCACAGGGAATGATTTATCATTCCTCTTTAATGCATAACAATTTGCTAAACAACATAGGTACAGATAAATACATATATTTTGTAAATTGCACAGTATATAGAACACACTGAGTATAGCTTACATCTAGTTGTAGCACCTATCTTCAGTGGAACCTAAATGGAACTTGGCATTTTAATTTTAATCTGTTTTATAATGGGCGGGGGAGTAGTTCTGTGGTGCTAAATTGTTCTGCAATGAGATTTTCTATAGGAAGCATCATACAATCCAGTTTCAAGTTCAGGTTCTGTGCTTTTACAACTGTATTTAAGTTAAATGAAACAAGAGCAAACCTGCAATCTAAAAAGACTGTTTTCTACAGATTCTAAAAGCTGAGCAATAAATCAAACTTTCACGTAACAAAAGTACAAGAGACCTTCCTGCTCATAGCCTGCCACTTTCTTAAAATGCTCTTCACAGTGCTGATTAAAGGGCAAGAGGGTGTCTGCTGGGTAATCATCTCGGATGATATTTTAGCATTATTTATGGTTTCCTGTTATTTTCGAGGTAGGGTCAACAAAAGGAGGAGATAATGGAGATAATGGTGGTAATGGAGGAGATAATGGTGAAACAAATATTGGGAAGGCTATTTTTTGTCCTCAAAATAATTTGCAACAAACAATTGTATTTTACAGTAGGCTTTATCATCCTATACAATAATAAGATGCTTTAGCTGCAACATGAAATTTTATCTTGTGCCTTTCATTGGTCCAACAGTACTTGTGTTAAAAGTGATTTCCCCTCCCCCCCCCCACAACAGATTTTTTTTTTCTTTTTTAGTGCAGTTTGGGCCTCACAGATTCATATGCATTTTCAAATGGCAATGAAAAAGGGACTCTCTGGCATTTGATCTTAGTGACGTATGCTGCACATGGTAACTAAGGGCTCGATCCTGCAAAGGGCCGAATACTCTGGCCCAATCCAGAAAAGTACTTAAGTATGGTAGCGCTGTTGACTTCGTTCAGCGGATTACTCACATGCTCAAAGTTAACACATGGTCAAGTGCTTTTCTGGCTCAGGCTCAGCACATTGCAGTTAGCCACAAGTTTCTATGGTCGAGGAGGTTGTTATTGAGGGTTTACTTCTCCCTCCATACTGACTGGGAAGGTGTTTCTGCAGCTTTCAAAGACTGTCCATTTCCCATTATGATCACAGACTCTGTCTAACGCACTTGTCACATATTGTATGGCAATCAGTCCCATGGGAATGCTCTTTGAGAAACTCAGGTATGATCACTCACAGTAACACGTTGTCCTAACATGTGGGCAGATTCTTCCACTGCTGACAATTTCAGCCAGCCAGGGGAGAGAGATAAAGGGTGCAATGGAATGCTAAACTGTATTATGCTGTTCAGCCATTAGGTGGCACTGTGTAAAATACCTTATTTAAATTAACCTCAGCCATATCTGGCACAGCATTAAAGGATCTTATTATGATAAACACACCTAGTGTGTATGAGGCAGCTCTGCCATATCTGGCGGTGAAGTACATGACATGGCATCAAAATAACAACAAAGGTTGCAAACAGAAGGAGTAAAACAACAAAGGTTGCAGGATCTCATCAACATAACCCCTCTGATACAGCTTTGACAAACATTCATAATGGAGAGACTGGAAGACAGTGCAAGATTTCAAATCGCAAACAAACTCCACAAAGAAACTGGAGATATACAGGTATCTTCTTTAATTTATGCTATAGGGAAGCAGGAACAATATATCTTTAGATCCTTAGACCTTTCTGAAGACAGTCACCAAAATGCTATAAAAGGGTTCTGGCTGTCTGATGCATACTTTAAACCTCAGAGAGGTGTGATTTATGAAAGAGCATGTTTTCACCAGAAAATTCAAGAATGAGGGGAAAACGCTGAATGTTTTCTAAAAGCTCAGCATACGTTAGTGGAAAACTGTGTTTTTGGAAATGCAAAACACAAAAATATTAGACACGCTCATTGTTGGGTTAACAGAGAAAAACCTTTCACAGCACCTGCAGCTGAAGAGAGATTTAGCTCTATAGCCACAGCAGCAAAACAGCCTGAACTGGTGAAACAGCAAAACCAAGAGAAACTTGACAAACCTGAAACTAGCTTAGAAACTGTAAACAGACACTTTAATGTTAAAAGTCATTATCATAAAATCACTGAGGCAAGGAGAGAGAACTCCCAAGCTAAGAGGGACAAATTCCAGCCTATGTGCACAAAGTGTGGAAAAAGTCATAGCCCAAGAAATGATGCATGTCTGGCCAAAGGTGCACAGTATTATACATGCATGAAATATGGGCATTTTGCAGCTGTTTGCTGCACTAAAGCAGTCAGGGAGTTGACTCATAAGCAATCAAGAGCCATTGTTTCTGGGATCTATTGCTTCTGATGACACAGAATCTGCCTAGAGAATAAAACTGAATATTCATGGAAAGACTATACACTTTAAAACAGATTCAGACACTGATATCACAGGCACCTCAGAAGGGACTTAAAATCACCTCCCAGAGGTGAAATCACCTGACACCTCCAATTCCTCCCAGAGCTGAAGTCATCTGACACAGCTCTGACTATCCCTAGAGGTATTCTGAACTGCATAGGCCAGTTCACCACAGAAATAACTTACAAAGACAAAAGCTATGCATTCAGAGTGCATGTGATCAAAGATTCAAAGACCAACAAACTCCTCAGTCACAGTGTGGCAGCCATGACGGGCCTAGTGAGAAAGGTGGAAGAACTCAATGGAGGAGTTGATGATAGTGAGCTTTTGAAAGGAGATCAAGTACAAATCAACTTAAGAGACAATGCTGAACCATACAGTGTTCAAACACTCCTACTAGAGAGACCTTGAAGAGATTAGCTGCAGATTTATGCAAATTCAGAGGACATCATTACCCGGTCATTATGGACTATTTTCCAGGTAGAAGTAATGTACTTGAAAGACATAACATGTCACAGTGTTATCAAGAAACTTAAATGCACTTTTGCTCACTTCAGTATACCAGAACTTCTAGTGATGAACAGCAGACCACAACTCACTGCAGCAGAATTTAAGTCATTCCAAATAAACTATATATGATT
This sequence comes from Chelonia mydas, assembly GCF_015237465.2. NCBI lineage: Eukaryota > Metazoa > Chordata > Testudines > Cheloniidae > Chelonia > Chelonia mydas. The sequence goes on from NC_057855.1 coordinate 89,514,234, forward strand.
TTGTTCACATTATTAGCATCCCACATTACCCACAAGCAAAAGAAGAGACTGAGAGAGCTATACAGATGTCCAAGAAAATCCTATAACAAGACCCATTCCTTGTTCTTCTGACTTACAAATCAACACCAGTAGCAACTACTGGATATAGTCCAGCACAGCTCCTGATGGGAAGACAACTCAGAACTATTGTTCGAACTTGGGAAAAGAATCTATCTCCAAAGTGGCCAGACACGAAGAGAGTCGCCAATCGGATAAAAAGGGTTAAAAAAGCTTATGAACACTTTTACAAAAGATGTCACACAGTTAGAGAACTGACAGGTCTAGAACCTGATGACTGTGTTCATGTCAAATTAGATGGAGAAAAAGGATGGACAACTGCAGCTGTTGTAAAGAAAAGAATTCAGATCACCTGTGATAGAAACCAACTGTGGACAGTTTCAACAGAAACTACAGTTTGTTCCTCAGAAAGAACAATCAACAGAGTAAATTCTAGAAATGGCAGATACAGAACAGTAAAAAGAAGAATCAAGGGTTCCAAACCAGCCACAGTCAGACGTAACAAATGGACAGACTGATGACCAAGTTGTTACAAGTTCGGGTAGAGTAATTAGAAAACCAGTATGATTCACAGACACTTAACTGAATGAGATATATTAAACTTCAAAGACAGCATGATAGTGTAAATTTTGTAAATGGTAAGGATGTATAACTTACTGTGTGGTAGATTTCAGAGTAACAGCCGTGTTAGTCTGTATTCGCAAAAAGAAAAGGAGTACCTGTGGCACCTTAGAGACTAACCAATTTATTTGAGCATAAGCTTTCGTGAGCTACGGCTCACTTCATCGGATGCATACTGTGGAAACTGCAGAAGACATTATATACACAGAGACCATGAAACAATACCTCCTCCCACCCCACTCTCCTGCTGGTAATAGCTTATCTAAAGTGATCACTCTCCTTACAATGTGTATGATAATCAAGTTGGGCCATTTCCAGCACAAATCCAGGTTTTCTCACCCTCCGCCCCCCCCCACACACACAAACTCACTCTCCTGCTGGTAATAGCCCATCCAAAGTGACCACTCTCTTTACAATGTGTATGATAATCAAGTTGGGCCATTTCCAGCACAAATCCAGGTTTTCTCACCCCCCCGCCCTTTTTCCAAAAACCACACACACAAACTCACTCTCCTGCTGGTAATAGCTTCTCCAAAGTGACCACTCTCCTTACAATGTGCATGATAATCAAGGTGGGCCATTTCCAGCACAAATCCAGGTTTTCTCACCCCCCCACCCCCATACACACACAAACTCACTCTCCTGCTGGTAATAGCTCACAAATCCAGGTTTTCTCACCCCCCCCCCACCCCCATACACACACAAACTCATTCTCCTGCTGGTAATAGCTCACAAATCCAGGTTTTGGAATGCTAAACTGTATTATCAAAAAGAAAAGGAGTACTTGTGGCACCTTAGAGACTAACCAATTTATTTGAGCATAAGCTTTCGTGAGCTACAGCTCACTTCATCAGATGCATCCGATGAAGTGAGCTGTAGCTCACGAAAGCTTATGCTCAAATAAATTGGTTAGTCTCTAAGGTGCCACAAGTACTCCTTTTCTTTTTGCGAATACAGACTAACACGGCTGTTACTCTGAAACTGTATTATATTATTCAGCCACTGGGTGGCACTGTATGCAAAATACAAGAGTTACAAACACGTCGGGAATGGAGGTTGTCGTAACTCTAAACAAAACGTTATGGTGGTTCTTTCAAAAGTTTACAGCTGAACATTGATAATACAGTTTTGAAACTTTACTATGCAAAAGAAAAATGATGCTTTATTTTTTAGTAGTTTAAGTTTAACACAGTACTGTAGTGTATTTTCTTCCCTCCACCCAGTCTCTGCTGCTGCCTGATTGTGTATTTCCGGTTCAAAATGCAGTGTGTGGTTGACTGGTCAGTTCATAGCTCTGATGTTTGTAACTCTGAGATTCTACTGTACCTTATGTAAACTAACCTCAACTGTACCTGGTGTGTATGAGCAAGCTCTGTGACCAGTCCATATCTAGTACAGAAGTATGTGACAAAGGGGACTTGAAGCCGAAAGTAGCTTCCCCCAGTTCAGTTCTGAAACTGGCATGTCAGTCAGACCTCTGTGCCCTAAAAACAGCAGCTGGTGAGAAAGGAGCCCTTCAGGAGCCAGCCAATGGGAGAAGCGCCCCTCCTGCAAAAACATACGTGTAGATTCTTCCAGAATTAGAAATTGTGAATTCTGCCTTCATGGCTAGTTTTCTTTAGGTACTTTCATTGTGTGGAGGCTACATTCTCATAGTGGACTGTATTTTTGTGCCATATCCTGATACATAGAGTGATGTAAATCCTAAGGAAAGATGTGCACATAGCACTTGGCATTGCCATAAACAAGACACCCTGGAGGACAACTGCTTATCTCCATAAGCACAGAAAGTATGTAACTGCAGGCAATCTGGGAATGACCTGGAGATGTTCTTGTTATAACTGGTGAGCCATTTTCTAGTTGAAAATTAAAGTAGCAAATCTCTGGGAAAGATTTGGTTTTATTGCTTGTGAGGTGAAATCCTTATCTACAAATGTAATGAAAAGGCTCTTTAGAACAGATTCTGTTTCATCAGTCACATCAGTATAAAGATGTGCTTAATAAATGCTTTTGCAATCTAGTTTAAGTGTAAAAACACAGAACATGTCTGATCTTGTTTTTAAACTCTCTAAGGAATGTATTAGACATAATCACAGAAATCATTGATAGAAAAGACTTATTAGGACTAGTCCAAGGGCAATACAGTTTTGATCTCTTTTTCATGGCCCCAACCAAAAAGCTTCCACTATTTCCACAAGATGAATACTCCACTATCTCAAAGGCAAAAGGCAGATATATTTAACCATTCTCAAATCGCGGTTCACTGTCCCGATGTTGAAGCACGTTAGTCTTCAAGCAGTCATGCCTGTGAGCAGCAGTTACAGCCAGAGGAGCTAGTTGTTATCCAGGGCTCAGTTGTAATTTGCCAGTTTTAGCCACTTTGTGCTGCAGCTTTATGTGATGTGTGTGAGGTTTCTTTGGTGCAAATTCATCTGTGATCAGAACTGCAGATGGCACCAAAACAGAAGGGATAGCAAACACAGAGAGACTGCATAGTGACCATGTGAGATTAGCCCATTAAAAGTTGCAAGCAATATGGGGAAATTTTATACTAAAAATTCACTACAACCAATAACGTCCTTTGCCCTAGGAGAGGAAATAAACAGCACAGATACAAAATGGGGAGACCTAATGAAGCTGTTGTAAGTGCAAGTTTGAGAAGCATGTTTTCCCCAATTACTGAATCATGCTGACTAGTATTGTCTATGTTCTCTGTTTGTCATATCGACCTATTGCCTCTTGTCTTATACTTTGATTGTAAGGTCTTTGGGAAAGGAACTATCTTTCTGATGTAATTTGTACAGTATCTAGTAAAGTGAACCATGACTAGGCCACCCAAGTGCAACCACTATACAAACCAATAGTAATAATAATAGTAGAAGTTCTATACGACATAGGTTCCTATACTTCTCTCATCACTGTAGTGTCTGAGCACCTTCCAGTAGTGCATTAAATGATGCAATAAAAATGGTCATATGTGGCTCATTCACTCATCCTCAGCGGGAGACCCACGTGTGCAGTGGAATATACTGTTAGTTTTTGTTGGTGGTGTGTGTTTTTTTAAATGTACACAGTGCTGCGTGGTTATGACCTTGCAGGCAAGGTCAAAGAAATGCACCTTGCACTTGGGACAGAAGGTGATGAGGTTTGTGATGCTCCTGATTTCCTGGGGAAATTCATTCCCCAGTCTCAGATAGCTCACACCCCCCAGAAAGTTCTGTCTCTCACAGATGAGGGTTATCCTTATTGTTGCAAGTCCTATTGTGCCAGAGGAGCAGAGTTGTCAATCGTGGTCTTCATCCCCGAGTTTTAGGCTCTTTTACATATCCTGGGCCCATGCCAAGGAGTGCCTGGAAAATAAGGACACAGCCCTTGACCGTGACTTAATACGCTATGGAAAGCCAGGTTTCATGTGCCCCAGTAGCCCATGTCACAATGAGACATGCTAAATGACTTCCCTTTGCCATATCCTTTCACCCCCTCCTCCCACCTTTCTCCTACTTGTCCCTGCTTCCCCTTCCAAACCTTCCAGATCCTCAGCCTCTTCCCCAGTACCAAGATCCTCCCTCCACCTCTTCTCCCACACCAGATCCTCCCAACCCTCCGCTTCCCAGAACCTCCCCCTGCCCCACCATCCTTCCTTCCCCTACCAGAACCGCGCCCTGCCCCACCCCCTCCTCTTCTTGCTCGCTGCCCCGCCCCACCCCGAGCCCCGCCCACGGCCTGGCCGCCTGCCGCGCGCTCTCCCCTCCGTATCTCCCGGCGCAGCCGTTGGACTCTTCGAATGGAGCGCGCGGGCCCTGCGGCCGCCTCCGGGAACCGCCCCCTCGCGCGTGCAACATGGCGGCCCCCGGGCTCGCCCAGTGACAGGCGGAGGGAGCCCAAGCGGGCCGCTGCCCGGGGGGCTCCGAGGTGCCCAGCGCCATGGAGGCCGCGGCCGCGGGGCCCAGCGCCCCCCGCGCTGAGGAGGGGGCTGGCCCAAGCCCCGCCTCCTGGCTCCAGCGGCTCTGCAACGAGGTGCTCCGCTCCTCCCAGCTGAGCCTGTCCCTGGCCGAGGCCCCGCCGGTGGCCGTGGTGGCGGTGGAGCGCTACATGGCGGAGAGCCCGCCGCCGCCCAGCAGCAGCGGCGGCGCCTTGCCCAAGCCGCCCGCCCCGGCCTATTGCTACGACGTGACCCTGGCGGACGGCAGCCGGCGGGAGAAGTGCTACCTGGCGCCGCCGCTGAACGCCCTGGTGCAGCGGGGCGCGCTGCGCGCCGGCGGCCGGCTGCGCCTCACCCGCTGCTCCTACCTCTACGACGAGAAGAAGCTGAGCTCGGGCTTCCTGTGCCTCGAGCGGCTGGACGTGCTGCGGGACCCGCCGGACCTGCCCCCCGGGGGCCGCGAGCCCGACGAGCAACGGCGCCTGCCGCTCAAGGGCGGGAGGAGCCATTACCTGCCGCTGTGGAACAACGAAGATCCCTACGGGGACATCTGGCTGGCGAGCCGGCCGCCGGAGCGCGTCGATATCGATGGTAAAAGGGGGTGGGGGTCGATGCGGGAAAACAAGGAGGGCGCGGGGGGGCTTGTTGGCCGTGTCAGGCCTGCGGGCGCCTGGAAGCTGACCTGGCCCCTTGGCCCAAGCCCTGGTGTTGTGTTTACCTGGCGAGGGGATTGGGCGGTCTAAGCCAGGTCTATGCTACAGAGTTTTGCTGGCTGTGTCCGCTCTGTGTAAAGAGATGTGATCACTGACCAAGGTAGCTGTACCACCAGAAGTCCTTAGTGTAGATGCAGCTCTACTGGCAAAGCTGTGCTTTTACCACTGTAGCTTGTTTTGCCTCTGGGCTGGTTACTACACTGGAATAAAATCCAGTTATGCCGGTAGAGGTGCATCCATAGTAGGAGTGCTCTGCCACTGTAGTCTACCAATATTCCTATAGCGGCAAAGCAAGCCTAGTGTAGACATTGGCTAATTCCCTCACAATTTAAACAATAAACATTAGTAAACATTAAACAATTAGTAAGCAGTAAACATTCTAAATATTGCAAAAACATGTTAAATTAAAAAACAGCTGTGATAGAAGTATTTTCTCAAAATACAGGCCTTAAGTAGGGGCCTAATTTCAGATTTGAAGTGAAATCTGAGCAGAAATGTAGTTCCATGTCCTGCACTAACAGGCCCCTGCAAACACACAAAAGCCCGACAAAAGTGAACAATGCTCTGTTTAGGTGCAGGAGTCTGCCCAGGCACAACTTGCTGCAAGACTGGGGGCCCTAGTTCACTGAAATCTGTATTTCATAAAAGTTTCCCACTGTTCGTTTTTTTTGTTTTGTTTTACTTACATGATAAAAATGTAGTCGTCGTACTTTCAACATATATGCCACTACTGCTTTTGGAAGAAGAAAAAAAAGTTCAGTACTTTGTGCAGATGACTGAGAACTGAGTTTGTTTATATAGCATTAGCAAACAGTTTTAATTTTTATGAGAAACGTTATAAAATACATATGAAATCCTCAAAAAGAAGAGGAGTCCTTGTGGCACCTTAGAGACTAACCAATTTATTTGAGCATAAGCTTTTGTGAGCTACAGCTCACTTCATCGGATACAAGCTCCTGAAAGCTTATGCTCAAATGAATTGGTTAGTCTCTAAGGTGCCACAAGTACTCCTGTTCTTTTTGCGGATACAGACTAACACGGCTGCTACTCTGAAACCTGTCATATGAAATCCTGTCTGCCTTAATACATTTCTATAATCTGCTGATACAAATCATGCAGCAGCACATGTACCACCAAAGAGGTTTATTCAAATTCAAGCATGCGGACTGTTTTATCACTTGATTTTTTTTTTTTTTCCTGCTTTCTGTTTTTTCACTAGCATCCAAATTAACTTCTCTTGGTCATCTGGAAATGAACTGGAGGAGCAGAATACACTTCAGTCCATTGCTTGTGAGAATCTTGCATAAGGCTAGACTAAGGTACTATGGGAAACCTGACAAAAAACTGGATATACCGTATCAGGTAGGGGGAAAAAATCCAACTTGTCTGAGTAGTTCTGAGGTGTGCAGATCTTATTTCCATACAGTAAGGGTACAGCCAAGGGTCCTACAGTCAGCAACAAATAAACCCTAAAATTGTTACAATTGTAAAAGCTTAACCATTTAAAAGTATGAAAATGATAAATCCCATATGTGTATATGTATATGTGACTGATCCCAGTTACTATAGAGCTTCATGGTGTCAGAACAGTGTCAGTGTTGTTTTTTTAATTGTTTGTCTTTATCTCAAACTGAATTTTTCTTGGTAACTATATCATAAAGAGAAAAGGAGTACTAGTGTCACCTTAGAGACTAACCAATTTATTTGAGCATAAGCTTTCGTGAGCTACAGCTCAGAGTTAAGGTGGTTGTAGTTAGGGCTGTTGATTCATGGCAGTTAACTCACACGAGTAACTCAAATATTAATCACGATTTAAAAAATTAATCGCGAGTAATCGCACTTATAACTGTAGAGTAGCAATTGAAATTTATTAACTATTTTGGATGTTTTTCTACATTTTCAAATATATTGATTTCTTTTACAATACGGAATACAAAGTATATATTGCTCACTTTATATTATTTTTATTACAAATATTTGCACTGTAAAAATGAAAAATAGTATTTTTCAGTTCACCTTATACAAGAACAATAGTGCAATCTCTTTATTGTGAAAAGTGTAACTTACAAATGTAGATTTTTTTTTGTTTGTTTGTTTTTGAGTGCAGTTATGGATCAATGTAAAATTTTAGAGCCTACAAGTCCACTCAGTCCTGCTTTTTGTTCAGCCAATCGCTAAGACAAACAAGTTTGTTTACATTTATGGGAGATACTGCTGACTGCTTCTTATTTACAGTGTCACCTGAAAGTAAGAACAGGCATTTGCATGGCACTTCTGTAGCCGGCTTTGCAAGGTATTTACGTGCCAGATATGCTAAACATTCATATGCCTCTTCATGCTTCGGCCACCGTTCCAGAGGACGTGCTTCCATGCTGCTGCTGATCAGATTTAAAAAAAAAAAGCGTTAATTAAATTTGTGACTGAACTCATTGAGGGAGAATTGTATGTCTCCTATTCTGTTTTACCCACAATCTGCCATATATTTCATGTTATAGCAGTCTCGGATGATGACCCAGCACATGTTCGTTTTAAGAACACTTCAGCTGCAGATTTGACAAAACGCAAAGAAGGTACCTTTGTGAGATTTCTAAAAATAGCTACAGCACTCAACCCAAGGTTTAAGACTCTGAAGTGCTGTCCAAAATTTGAGAGGGACGAGGTGTGGAGCGTGCTTTCAGAAGTATTAAAAGAGCAACACTCTGATGCGGAAACTACAGAACCCGAATCACCAAAAAAAGAAAATCAGCTTTCTGCTGGTGGCATCTGATTCAGATGATGAAAATGAACATGCTTTGGTCCGCTCTGCTTTGGATTGTTATCGAGCAGAACCCATCATCAGCATGGACGCATGTCCCCTGGAATGGTGGATGAAGCATGAAGGGACATACAAATCTTTAGCACACCTGGCATGTAAATATCTTGTGACGCCGGCTACAACAGTGCATACGAACGCCTGTTCTCACTTTCAGGTGACATTGTAAACAAGAAGCGGGCAGCATTATCTCCTGCAAAATGGAAACAAACTTCAGTGATTGGCTGAAGTAGGACTGAGTGGACGTGTAGGCTCTAAAGTTTTACATTGTTTTATTTTTGAATGCAGTTATTTTTTTTTGTACGTAATTCTACATTTGTAAGTTCAACTTTCATGATAAAGAGATTGCACTACAGTATTTGTATTAGGTGAATTGAAAAATACAATTTTTTTACAGTACAAATATTTGTAATAAAAAAAGTCAGCACTGTCCACTTTGTATTCTGTGTTTATAATTGAAATCAATATATTTGAAAATGTAGAAAAACATCTAAAATATTTAAATGAATGGTATTCTATTGTTAGTGCAATTAATCGCGATTAATTTTTTTAATCTCTGGCCAGCCTTAGTTGTAATGTTTGCAAATTTTTACATGTGTACTTTTTTCTTAGAATGTACATGTATTTAAACATCATGTACATTACTTTATTTGGTTATTGCTTCCAAATGTTTAGGTGCTTTTATATTGTAATATTAGTTTTTCAAGTGTTTGTTTTTATCATAGAAATCTTGACTTTAAGTTTTAAGGGTTGTTTTTGAAGAGTATGAATTAGGCCTGCATGGATACTTTCAAATGAGCATCACTACATAACATTTTGCCTGATGACGGATCTCTACACTCCTATTGTTCTAAGCTGTTGTTCCTCCACCCAGATGAAAAATAAGTCTGGATCTCTTGTTGGTGCTGTATTTCAGCAGACCCAGTCCAGGTGGTGCTCTTAAACTGCTCAGGAACAAGGGTGGAACATCAGTCACAGTCCTTGGTATGAACTATGGGATCAGTACCTAGAGTTGATTCAAGTGGAGGAGTCAATGGCAGATGAGGAAGAGGAAAGATCCAGCACCACTTGCTCTTTACATCTTTTTTTAATTAATATTCTGCATTTAGGCCATAATGCACTGAAGTCCTCACATAGTGTAAAATGTTATGTGCCTAAAGCTACATGTATTGAATTATTTTTAACACACAAAGATGTGTGCATTATTCTGCATGTAACGAAAATATTCTGGCACATCATAACTTGTCCCAAAGAACTTGCAATCTGAGGACAGATGGACAAGTAATACAGAGGTCAGGGAAAGGGAACCAGAAAAGGAATATTCTGTGCTGATCAACAAGATTCGCTACAGGCAGAATGGCAGAAATAGATTTTTAAGAGGGACTTAAAGGGAGAATGTAGGGGCCTTGCAGGTGAGTTCATGGGCAACCATGCGTAGGGGATTGTGTGGAAGAAAGCATAATGGTGATTTTTGGAGGCTAACAAATAAGTGGATACAGGTGGAAACATCAGTGGAAAAGAGGTTTGTTCCACTGAGTTGCTGCATTCTGTAAGTATCCTGGAAGATCTGAGAGGCATTATGTGGATTGGGTCACCTGCGCAAACATGGTCCCTGGACAGGGTTTTATCTGAGTAGAGGAGTGGCAGTGGGGAATCATTCAGTGTATGCATTTTTTTGTATGTGTTGAAGTGCATTTGTAGACTTTGCCTAAAATGTTTTTCGAGCTCTAACCTGCTGGCATGCAAAGTTTTCCCAATTTGGCATATGAAGATTTCCCTGTGAAAAGGGTTCACATAAAGTTTTCTGTCAGAATATTTTGTTCACAAAATTTCCACATGAAGGGGGCTCTTACACAATTTTATATATTAGTTTTGATGACAAAATACCCCTCTGCTAGTAATATTTTTTTTTCTTGAAAAGTAGCCCACACACAATATTATGACCCATGCTGTTTACCAAATGATTCCTGAGTTATAACTTGACAATTTTTAATAGAGGTTCTTTATACAGGCATTTTGAAGTGTTACCTTCTTTTAAAAAAAACTTCTGGGTTTTTTTTTCCCCCCTATTTGAAGGGTTACCTTAACATTGTGAGAAATGTGAACATTTTCACTATAGGAGGTGGGGGAGGAGAGTGGGAGAGGCTCAAAATTACCCTTCTAATAGAGCTCTGGAGGGAGAACCACTCTGCTAATTATGATTTATTATTATGTATTTATTTGAAAAAACTGGTGAAGATCCCACATAAGTAGCAAACTGTGAGTTTGACCCTGCAAAGACTAAACATGCAAGTATCTTTAAGAATGTGAGTACTCCCACTGATGTCAATAGGGACTACTTGTGCATAAATCTTTGCAGGATTGAGATCAATAGAGAAGTGAGATTCCCTGATGAGCTAGTAATACAATTCTAGCTTGGATGCTTCATCTCTTTTCCTGTAGTCCTACAGCTCTGGCCCATAATATTTTCTCAAGGTTTATATTGTGAAACTGATTCATGGCATTTTCACGGCACTTAGAAATGCTGAACAGGATCAGCTACATAATTGGGACTGTGATGCAGGAAAATATAGGATTCTTGCACTCCCATGTTTGAATTTAAGCTTGTGGAGCATACATGGCTTCAAGTTTATAATGAGTATCAAAACTACTAGGGAAATTACTGTTAATTGGGCAGGCATTTTAATAGTTATCCAAAAAGAAGAACATTTGTTATCTATGTAGTTAAAGGTCAAACATATGTTTGGTTTTTCTTTTCTAGGCTTATTTTGAAGTTGCTGATAGTTCAGGCATGATGTCGATGGTTTTGTGGAATTCTTTATGTCCTGAGTGGTATAACAGTATGAAGATTGGTACAGTACTTCTGCTTGAACAGTATGGTATCAAAACCAGTTATCCATTTAAAACACAGCCAACACCAGGGGATTCGCAGATGAAGAGATTTACTACGATTGGTTAAGTATTCCAGAAATCTGATTCCAAGTATTGCTGTTAAAAAGTTAGAAAATACCATTTCAGCTGACCAGTTACAAGAGCTACAGTGAAATTATGTGGCCTTTCAATAGATTTACCTTCAGTTCCCATTTAAAGGCAGGTGAAATACACTGTCCATTTTTGGGATGGTGTCAGTATGGTCAGCGAGAGCAGTGGGTCTTGGCGCTTCACCCACTTGAGATGAATGAGGTAATGCATACCTCTCTCAGCTGTTGTTTCAGGCTGTCTGCACACTGGGGTAGGTATTCCTGCTTTGGTTACACTTGGGTCATGTTGACAAGCTTTTTTTCCCTCCACATTAGATGAAAAACTATCATTTTTTTGTAAACGAAAGCTGAGTCTGATATGATCACATAATTCCAAGCTTTGGAGCCCTAGGTACAGGGCTCTAGTGCCTATGTCTTAATTTGGCCTTCCTTCTAAATTAGTGTCACAAACAAATATAATTAATGTACTATTTCCATCCTCATCCGGATCATTCAAGGTGGGATCTAAGAGTCACATTCTGTAACAATCCATACCGGTGCCCATGTGGCTCCCCACTGAAGTAAAAGTTTGGTGCTTTATGATCTCATTTTACATTAATGATTGCTATCAGGTGCACTAAACAATAGTATCACGGTCCTTGATGTACTGATTCCTCAACACAGAGGAAAGAGGCTTCCTTTCTGCTGTTGGAAGGTGTGACAGAGCCAAGGCAGCCCTAATACAGGAACACTAATGCCTTATTGAAAGACAATGGCCTCCCCATAACAGGCCTTGTCACCAACACTTCTTTCTCCCTGAATGTGGACTCGCCTTCCTTACGTACTCATATTCTGAATTAAACAGCAATCAGAAAAGCCATTTCCTTGACACACACAAAAATACATCTCATTTTCTTCTTAGTAATGACAGTTTTGCTAAATTAGTCACTACAGTGCATGAAAATAAACAATGTGCTGCACTGCTCAAAGCCATGTGTTCTGTCTCATGCATTTTGCTTTAAACCCTGTACTTAGCATCTGAAGTGTTTATGATGAGTTGGCAGGAGAGAGAAATGTTTTGCCAGGCAGGGAGACTTGGGGGGAAGACAGAAATGAAAACTGTTAATGCTTACAAGCCAGCATAACAGTAATTATACTTGCCACAGACCTGCCTGCAGCAAAGAGGCGCTGTCAGATATGCTAGTCTGAGACTCCTTTTTGTGTAAACAAAAATCACTCAAATTTTTAACGCTTATGGAAATCTTCAGTTTGGTGTCACCACACCATTTATTGGGGTATCAGTGGTGATGAGATTAAAAACAACTTGGGAAGTAAGGCTACATATAATATAGGCTAATAGTTGCACAATGCAAGAATAAAATTGTAACTCAATAATGAAGTGTCATGGGGCATCTGCAGACTATAGTTGTAGTTTGTTTTTTAAAAAAAAAAAACTATTTTTCTCTTATCCAAAATGTGTACATTATTCTGTATTTTTCTCTTTTTGACAAATAGCTCAAATACTTTTCCCTGGCATGAACTTAACAAAAAAAAAAATTACATATCATGTGTCAATGGATGAGCTATATTCATGGATGTTGTAAAAAGACAGAGTAGTGTTGTAGACTGCAAGTATATAGAAAAATTCTGTAGGACAACAGATATCCATTTTATATAACTATTTCAGCATGCACTTGCTCTGTATTTTCAGGATGACATTAAAAATGAGATGCTGTTTCAGTAAATTGTCTCAGATGGTATAAAAAAATAAAATGTATAAACAAAGGCTTGATTTAAATACTTTGTCAGCCACAAATTCTGCTATATGATATTTATTTATTATAGAACATGCACATACTGCGAGTGCCCTTCCAATAGTTAATTGAAACACAATAATCGACAGTTACATTGAACTGCTAAAATCACTGACCACTGAAATAATACACTTATAGTCCGTTATATCCCATCTTCTAAATAACCAAATATTCTCTAAAAGAAAAGGAGGACTTGTGGCACCTTAGAGACTAACCAATTTATTTGAGCATGAGCTTTCGTGAGCTACAGCTCACTTCATCGGATGCATACTGTGGAAATCGCAGAAGACATTATATACACAGACACCATGAAACAATACCTCCTCCCACCCCACTCTCCTGCTGGTAATAGCTTATCTAAAGTGATCATCAAGTTGGGCCATTTCCAGCTCAAATAAATTGGTTAGTCTCTAAGGTGCCACAAGTCCTCCTTTTCTTTTTGCGAATACAGACTAACACGGCTGTTACTCTGAAACCTGTCAAATATTCTCTCCTATCCTCATTCTCAGATTCCCAAAAATGAGTCTGTGTGTCTGAAAGATTAAAAAAGCCATGTTTTGTCAGACCATGAGGAAAAATGCATCCCATAGTTGAGGGACCTTCGCAGAGAATATCCCGATAACAACTTTCTAGATTCTATCAAGTGAGCGCTAGCTTGTGTTCCTGTGCTGGTTGCAATTGTGGTAGTATAGAACAAGGACTGTGGTGATTTCTCAGGACCCAAACCATTTAGGGCTTTAAATGTTAAAACCAACACCTTGAATGCCACCCAGTAGCCCAGAGGCAGTGTGTGTATCTTAGTTCAATGAATTTATGTGGTCCTAATGAACATAGCTCAGTGTGCTTAGCAACAATCTTCAGCGTCTGAATGGTCATAAGGTATAGAGTGTATTACAGTAATCTCAAAGTGGCAAAGACAGGGATGAGTGCAGCAAGCGCAACTGAAACAGATGATCGTACCACACCAGATGCATTCCCCAGAACTACTGCCTTTTCAGCCCAGGGTATAACAATACCTCTAAATTGCAGACCTGAGTTGTTAATAATAACCTCCTGCCATAAATTTATGGAGCTCACATAACTATATAATAGTTTGGGTTACTTCCAAGAATCTAGTAATTCTCTATCTTATCTGGATTAAGCTTCAGCCAAGTAGTCCTCACCCGAGCCCAAATCTCTGGCATACACTATCAGTCACTGTATTGGACCTGCCGAATTGCTTATAATGGAAATATACAACAGAGTTTCTTGATCATAATCGCTTGGAGTCAAATCAGAACTTCCACCACTGGCACTTCAGCTGTCTTCCCTCCTATTTCATCCTTTAAAAGTGTTCTGTAAATTATGGTGATCTTTGAGAGTGTTTAAGAACCTGTCGATAGTGGTTGACAAAAGGTTTTTAAAATATCCAACTGGATCATCAACAGACTACCCCATGGAGGGAGCTGGACAATCCAGCAAGGTTCTTCGTATAATTTGTTACAACCTTTTATGACATCCTTACATTCCTCACTTTATCCATGTAAAAGTGGCAAAGAGTCCTGTGGCACCTTATAGACTAACAGACGTATGGGAGCATAAGCTTTCGTGGGTGAATTTCGTGGTATTCACCCACAAAAGCTTATGTTCCAATACATCTGTTAGTCTATAAGGTGCCAGAGGGCTCTTAGTCTGGATCTGTAAAAGCGGCAAACACATGGCTGCCCTTCTGATCCTTTTATCCATGTAGTGACCTAAAATCAGAGACACAAATTTTATTCGTACTTGCAAAAGCAGTGGGCCAAAGTAAGAGTGTTTCATTTATTCAGCAAAAATACCACTTATTCAGATCTAAAGAAGAGCACTATGTGGCTTGAAAGCTTGTCTCTCACCAGCAAAAGTTGGTCCAATAAAAGATATTACCTCACCCACCTTGTGTCTCTACCTATTCATAAAATCAAAGTAAAGGTTTCCTTTGAATACATTTTTATGCTTAAAATGCTATTGTTTTTCCCCAGAAATTAGCCTGAATGTTCGAGATCCTCCAACTAAAATTAACATTATTCCAGAAAAAATGGTTAAACCGGAGTGGAGATTACCTGAAGTTAGATATCGGTTTGTCACAAGGTAAAATAAAGGTTTGTGTTCTGTTATGTGTGGCCTAATGTTTTGCTAATTTTTATTGAATTTTAACTGGGAATATTACAGGAAAACATCCATTATACCTTGTTATGTCTTCACAACTTTTCTGCTCTGGGCACTATTTAGGAATTTTTCAGAGTGATTTAAATTTCAGGTCTTTAAGAATTATCAACCATTTCTCTTTAATTTTGTTTTTAGGTCAGAACTGGATAACTTACCGAACAATCATTCCTGTGATATTATTGGTCTTGTAATATTTGTAGGAAGGGCTGAAAGAACAAGAAAGAGAGGTTTTTATAAAAATTCTTTTCAACATTTATCGAATTATTACAATTTGGTGGAATATTATTTAATTTAAAAAAAATTTTGTCTGTGCAGAATATAGTGAAGATTTTTGGATACATCGCTGGGCACATGTTGTTGATGGGACATCTGACCAACCATTCATACTGGAATTGTTTGCCACTTCTCAGCCGGATGTATTTGAACATATTCACCCAAGTATTTATCGTACAATAGTCTGACTATTTTATTATTTACTTGTTTATTTCCGTTTACAATATTTTTCTATCTAGGCATCTTTGCCATGAATTCAAATTATCACTAAAACTTCTCATCCCAACTCAGAAAATAAATGAGCAGTAATGAGAACAGACCCAAACAATGCCTACCTCAGCAAAAGATGGTAGCCCTCATCATAGCAGACCTTCCCCAATAACCCAGGTAAATAGATGGGCCTTACAGCATACCCTAAAATTGAGCTGATCTGGCCTATTTTTAACCAAGTTTGAGGGAATTCCAATTTTGAAGCCCCTTGCAGAGAACACCCAGTTGGTAACCCCCTTTCTCAGCTCAAATGACTCCCCAACTGTAACTGTGACAGTATAGTACAGGGAAAGGGGCAGCCTCTCAGGTAGGCAAGTCCTAAGCTGTGTAGATCTTTACAGATAAAAACTAACTCCTTAAACTCCACCCAGAAACCAACAGGGATCCAGTAGAGATCACAGAGCACTCATGAAGTGTTCTCAGCATGCCGCACAGGTTAATAAGACTGCTGGATTGTGCATAATCTTCAGTTTCTGGATGAAGCCCAATGTACAAGACATTACGATCTTGAGGTGACTGAGGCATGTATGATGGTATCGGCATCTGCATCCAGAGGAATTGGTCGCAACCTCCTGGACAGATGGAGGTGGAAAAAGGCCTTCCTAGAAACTGCTGCTTTATGAGTGGCTAACAAATGCTGTGAATCAGATTATACTCCCCATATTGTAACTTTTAATATCAAATATGCAGGTGCGCACCCTCAGTTCAATGGGCCATATATTCTAGTTGCTATCAGCATCTCCATCACCTCAGTTTTATCTGCATTGCAGTTCTCATCCATGACCCAATTTTACTTAAACTCTGGCATTTGTCAGAATAGGCTGGGTTCAGCCAGAGAGCGCGCTGAGTATCAGGGTGCGTGCATTACGTGCTTCTTTGCTAACCCTCCCAAAGGACTCATGTACAGATTGAATGGGAGGTGAGTCATGTTGAAACTCTGTGGAAATGGATATTTGAGCATAACTAGGGATGATGAGCAATTTCCTAAAACCGCCATCTGGGATCTCTGAGCAAGGAAGGAACGGCCCTGTCCACTCAGGGTACTTGGGCCTGATCCAACACCCAATTACATCATTGGGAGACTTCCTTGACTTAAATGGGCTTTGGAAAAGACCCCTAATCACTAGAAAATAGTGCCTTAGTATTTAAGGATAATACTCTGCTCTTTCTCTCTCTCTTATTCTAAATGTTTTTAAACCAATACACATTAAGGCCTGACTTTTCAGTGATGTTGAACACATATAAATCCCATTGAAGTGAATAGGTGGTGCAGATGCTCAGCACCTCTGAAAATCAGATATCTAGGTGCATAAATATGGATTTGTGTGCCAGACTTTAGTTTGAAAACTTTGATGTACTTGTACTGAAGTATTAGACTGGTAATAGGATACAAAGCATTTTCATCTTTGAGTTACTAGTTTGTGTATAGAGCAGGTTGGGAAGGACTGTTAATTGGTTTGTGTGAAATGAGTTGGTGGCTTTAATTCAGTTGCTGGCAGATAAGTGTCCACACCAAACACAAAAAAACCACAGTCACAGTTGGTATCCAGATTAGCTGTATCAACAAAGTCCAAGGATTGAATGAACATTAGGAGTTAACTATGCATTCACCCCAACACGTTTTTTTCCATGCCAAGGAAGAAACACCTTTGTAGGGCAGCATGGGAAAGCTTGCTCATATTGGTTCTGTGGATATAGGGCTTCAGTTTTATGTAAGATTGTATTGGCTTACCTGATATATCTTATTGATGATCTTTTTCCAATTGCTTAGTCAAGATTTTTCAGACACAATCCTAGTCTGTCATTTCTTCATTAAAGATTGTGAACTGTATATTTTTTCAGAGAGTGATGCTATTTCTGTTTAGATCATTGATTGTAACATCTTTTCAGAAGAAATTTTTTTCTCTAGTGTTTGGTACTTGATTTGTTTCTTCCGCTTTGAATGCAGCTGAAATTGACATAACTTTTTGTTATACTATATCAACTTAAATAACACTTTCTTTCCCATAGCAAAAGTGATTAGTATGTATCACAGAAACATCTGTGATGAGATCACACCTCCAGCCACAATAGCGTGAAACCTTAAGAATATATGGTGTTACAGGTGGGGGGAGGGAGAGAAATTAACTACTATTTCTTGTACTCTGTGTGTTTTTTGGTTAAGGGGAAATAAGTTTGGAGGGGGAGGATATTCTGTGATGAAGTTTAGAGGAAAAAGCTGGAATGGTATCACAATTAAGCCCCTTTTAACTATCATGGTTGTTTGGCCTTTTTTGCAGAATACTTGAAATATCAAAGTTGAGGAAATCAAATGTAGAATTGTATACGACCATAGTTGCTGTTTTTAATTATTAACACTGATAGATTCCGTTGTGTCACATAATGAAGAATTAGTAGGGCTGGCTGGAAGACAAGAAATTCTGTTCTAATGTGGAACAAAAACGAGACCTTTCAGAAAAATTTATGAAAAAACATGAGCAAGGCTGATCCAAGAATAGCCAATAGCCTGGTGCTTAAGGCGCTCCATCTGGGATGTGGGAGACCCAGGTTCAAGACCCAGGGAAGTGCCTGAACCACTGGTCTATAATCAGTCTCAGTCTCTCTCTCTCTCTCTCTCGCCTTATTAGGATTTAATTATTTATACAAAGTGGAACAGTAGCTCCAACATATATGAGAGAGAGAGAGAAACTACTCTGGCACATAGGAAAGTTTTTTTTATGCATAGTTCTAATCTGAACGCAAATCTTCATGAGACAAAACATCTGTGATGTTCGAATTGTGAAATATTAACTTAATTGTAGCATGGTTTGCCAAGGCCTGAATCCTGCCAATACTTGTACAAATGTTTAACTTCCATTGAAATCTTATTGCTTTGTTTAACAGCTATGAATCCAATTCCATCCCCAAATTGTGAGCTCTGACAACAAAAGAGTGAAGCATTGACCACATGGTTAAGTTTTTGCAGGATCAAGAGTTAAGATACTTTTTTTTTTTTTTAGTGCATATTTAAAACTACTTTGGTATGGGACAGCTTTGGAATCTTGATATACCAGAAAAAACTGAAATGATTTTTTCTCTCTAGTGACCTATTTGGTGTGCACACAGATGAGAGTGGTGCGGGACATCACTGAGAATACTCCCAGAGCACTTTACCTTACAACTTCAAATGAGAGTCAGATGTTTATTACAGGTAAATAAAATATTATTTTTAAATTAATTTTACATGACAAGTACTGCATGTTATATATTCCTTGGTAAATGAGGTATTTCAGCTTGAAGATGTCCACAGTATTTCTAGATACAGAGCAAAAACAATTAGCTTTTAAAGCAGATTCCAACATCACACTGTAGCATACCTTGCATTGCTTCCTTCATTCAGAGATGTTATTTTACCAAAGCGCCACTTCTTAAATCCTCTGGAGAGTCAGTAAATTTTATTTTTCCATTTAATAACTTCAGGTTCCTTTTTGTGTCTCTCACTCCCACTCCCAAACAAAATACCCTCATATTTAACTCCTATTGGCCTGATTATAAACTTGAGACCAGTCCAGTTTCCGCATTCATAATTTGGCCTGTCCGGAAAGTGGTTAGGTTTCCTTCCTGTCTACAAGACGTGCACAAGAAGACAAAAAAAGAAAGAAGGAAATTGAAGTTATTGAGTAAAACTATTAAAACTTCATTGAGCTAATGTCAGATGGACTCTAAACAAGCCAGGATGAGAATATATGAGCTAACTGATATTGAAAGGCAGATCAGGACAGTTATGAGCTGAAAATATTGAGATTGTTACAAAAGTAAGAACACTGCAGTATGGTAACCGAAAGATGTAAGGTGTCTTCCCCTGCTAAATCATCATAGTATATTTTAAGAAATTATAATAATATATCCAGTGTTTGTGCTATTGTTGGGTTGGTCCATATGAAGACTTGTTAATTGCTTCATTACAGACTATTTTAAGAACTTGACACTCCTACATCATATGCAACAAGGAACCTTTATAAAAACTGTAATTCCATCAATTGCTTTTTTCATAGATTCCAGTGTTCCGTTCTATTGCAAAAAGGTCCTGTATAGCTTTTAATCTTAAATTCAGCCCAGTAAACATTCTTCCCCAGACATATCCTTGTTTTACTATTCAGTTGGTTCTTCCTACAGTATTCCTGATATGGTATGTCAGCCCAGACAATGAGTACTGAGTCCCTTTATAGGCAGATGGAAACAAGAAAATACACTTTTATGTCATTATAAAAATATCTGGATGCCTCAACACACTCAGTTGGGTCTGCAGAGGAGCTTCTGATTGGCTGAATCAGGATTAGCCACAAATCTTCCTCTTGGCAGAGGTATCTAGTTCTAGATTTCAGTGCTCCCAAATGAAGGACTTCTGATTTTTAGTGTCCTCCTCACTTGCTTCCAGTATGTTAGCTATTCTGCTTTATATCCACCTTGCTCCTAAATCAGAGCATCAGCTAGCATCTCAAAATCATCGGCTGAGACTGTTTTCAGCTCAGCAGCCTCTAAATTGGTCTATCTTGCTGCAGACACAGTGGTAACAGGAGAATAGGGTCTCCTCTGATGAGGAAAAGATAACTTCTTGGTGTGAAATGCTGCTTCTTGCTCATCTTTTTTACACTGTTGTGTGGGACAGAATATAACTAGCTAGTTCTAAAAAGAGTGTTTAACTGTTTTACTACCCAAATGTTAGCATTTAGGGTACCTAAGAGTGTGTGTGTTTAAATCCAAGTGCCATATAAGGGTCCCATTACACTTTTTCATAAAGCCACTATTGACTGCTAGAAGGGATATTGTGTTAGCATCTCTGACTTGGCTTTTTGTGTATATTGCTGTACAGTGTTCAAATGTAGCAGTTTATAAAAAACAATGATTTAATCTATTTGATCCTTTTATTTCAATACCCAAACCTTTTGTTTTAACAGGGTGGCACAAAGGCCAACCATATACCAGAGATGCCAAAGTGAAAAACTTTATCCAGTGGATTAAAACTCAAAGTGAAGCTGATCAAATGAAGAAAACTGTAATTGGTGGATACTGTCCTTTCCCACCAGCACCAAATACTTTTTTGAAGTATTGTAAAAATAATAAAGGTATCCTGCACCATACCTAATATCCCCATTACATGTGCCTCAATCTATCTGAGATGTCATCACAAGTATTCAAAATTAGCAACTCTGATTGCTTTGCACCTGGATTATATCAATGGTTAAATACTGGAATGTCCTTCTAGGAACAAGTATTATGTAGCTGCTGAAGATAGACTCTGAACCAAGGCCTCAGCTGGTATAAATTGTCATAGCTCTATTGATGGCACTGAAGTTTTGACAGTTTACATCAGCAGAGAATCTGCCCCTCTGAATGTATACTCCATAGATGTTCTGTTCTGTACCATCTGCTTCGGCTACATCTTCAGTCAGCTTGAAAGTCAGTGTCGTATTGAAGAACATAAGATTTGATAATGATAAAGAACTGCCGCAGTAGTATATTAGGCAGAGCCTTGAATAACTGTGATAATTCAGTATTAACTCTGAGCTTGCTGAAAAGCTTTGCTCCCCAAATATTCTGAAAATGAGAGATGAGAAAACAGGAGGATTTAATTACTGAGAATTTCAATTTTAAGACAATCTAAATTTAGCAATAAGGTCTTTCCAATTATTTTTTATGAATCCAACATTGATACTTTTTAGTAGTTTTCTATTTCTTTAAAACTTAAATTTGTGGGAATTGCTCTTTTGCAGTTGAATCAGTTTTGAAAGCCATAAGCGAAATGGAGAGGGAGATTGAAGACCTGCACTACAGGGAGCACAAGCGCTTTGCTGTTCAGGGGATAATTAGTGCTATAAAATATGTCAGCTATGCAGCTGAAGATGCCTCAGGAGTGGAACCAATTCAGGTACAGTGCTTGAGGATTAATAGTATAGCACTTAAGATGCTGTGATCATAATTACAATTGAGATCTCTTGCATTTGAATTCAGAACCCACATACATTGTCTCTTGATTAACTGAATTTACCATTCTGAGCGCAAGAGAAGCATGAAAGTCATAGTTTAACTTTTAAAACTTAATGATTTACTTGTTTTCTGTTACAGTCCTCAATAAAAGTACCTGCTGTATAAAAGTTACTGATTTAAAAACTAATTAAATAGCATAGTTAAAGTAAATTAGGGACTGGGAGAACTGGCTACTTTAATATAACCTGTCACTTTCTAAGCAGAGGTGTTTTCTTTTTTTCTTTAAACTTGATTAGAGAGGATTTTCTATAAAGCAAATCTGCTCGACACTATGATGGCGATACCCTAGTCTCAAATCTTGTATCCAATTCCTCATAAAGTTATTGGAGGAAAACTAACTAGAGATCAGTCTGATACCTTTTTGAAATTGAAGATGAAATAGCTTTAATTGTTTAACTGTTACAGGAAGATAGAGACCAGTCAGCATCTCAAACAACTATAAAAAACACTGGTATGTCTAAAGATTGTGTTACGAAAGGGAAAAAGCGAAGCCATCGAAATAAAGAAGCTAACTCCGTACTTGATTCACAATGCGCTTCACTGGAACAACAGCAGCATCCACGTATGTTAACCAGAAAGAGTCGAACCAAGAGAAAGATCGAACACCGTACAGAGCCTGAAAAGTAAGCCTTTTGAATAAAGTGTGGTTATATTAATTGTTCCATTTCACTGATCTACTATAGATATATAGAGTAAGATTTTTAAAAAGTACCTAAGTGAGCTAGCAGTACAAGTCCCATTGAAAGGCAACTGACTGAAACTATAAGCAGCCCAATTAAAAATGGTAATCCTTGTTCCTTATAGACCCAGTCTTGCTCCCATTAGTCAATGAAAGCAGGATTGAAGAAAACACCTTACTGACTAGAACTTTGTAAGCCATGGAAATGATTCTGCAGAAAATCATCCTCCTTACCTCTTGCTATATTCTTGCAGCTATTATATTAATTCTCAGTCATCTGAACCACTGGTTCTGAGTTTATTTTCTCCAAAAACATAAATTTCATTGGATTGCCATTCTTGATTAAATACTTGTGACATTATCCAGGGTACAATCTGTACAGCCCTCCGCGGATACAAATTGATATCCGTGGATGCGGATAGAAATCGGTATCCGCTGAACCACAGAGCTCTCCTTGGAACCGCAGCGACCAAAGGAGCAGAACGTGGGGCCACCACTCCCAGGAGCCAGCGCCCTGCACCAGCAGCTCCTCCGGCACGGCTGTACAGACCTCAGACAGGAGACGCAGTCACTCAAACAGCTGCGTGGAAGGGACAGGGGCGGGGCTGAGGGAGATACAGCTGTACAGGAGGAGCAGTCAGTGTGGGGCACTGGCTCCTGGGAGTGGTGGCCCCACGTTCTGCTCCTTTTGCCGCTCTGGTTCCCAGGAGAGCCCTGCGGTTCAGCAGATATCGATTTCTATCCACAGATATCCGCATCCACAGATATCAATTTTTATCTGTGCAGGACTCTAACAATCTGGACTGTTGAACAGCTGTGTCCCCTCAATTCTCCAAACTGGGGTGCCTTTCACACTGTTTCTCTGTGAGAGCAACCACTCCTAGTCTGCTTTCACAAAGCCTCCAGAATGTAAATTACTCCCAGCTATACTGAATGAGTGCTATGGCCAGCCACTCTTGAATAACACTGCAGAGTAACACCAGCAAATTCCCAGTCCCAGACTTTCCCCCAGAAATATGAATATTGTACTGCCCAGCCCTCTATGATATGCACAAATCCTGTTATCTCAAATGGTGTTCCCCAAACACTTCAGTCCAACCACAGAGGTTTAGATAAAACAATAAAACAAGTTTATTAACTACAGAAAGATAGATTTTAAGTGATTACAAGTAATGAGGCATAAAAGTTAGAATTGGTTACAAAGAAATAAAAGGTAAAATGCATCTAATACCTAACTTAACAAGCTAAGTGAATTCAAAGCAAAAGTCTCTCTCACCACATGCTTCAGCAGGATCCCTCCTTCAGTCCTAAGCTGTTTCTTTGTTCCTCAGGTGACATGGCTGCCATGGGTAGAGAGAGAGGGAGGAATAAGTTGGGGCATCTGTCCCCCATTTTTATACTTCTTCTTTGAGTATTATCTCCAACTGGGGTTCAGGATGCAGAAAATGTGTTGGGATGGGAACCTCCAGCTATTTCTTTGCCAAGATGTAAATTTCTCCCTCACGCCCTTTTCCCTGCCAAAGAATGGCAACTTAACCAGATGAGGGGTCATTTGATTTTGTTGATACCTGGCTCAGGCATCAGTTTGCCTTTTGTCCCTAAGGAACTGGTTTGTGGCTGCTTTTTTAAACTTGGAACATGTCTCAGTATGTCATACAGTAGAATTTTATAACTTTACATACAATGTTGCCACACTCGTTTTACCAGGACAAAAATGATCAGCAAATTATGAGTGTCAAATGATACCTCATAAGGCATACTTTGTACAAAATGTATCACAGTCTTGTAAAAGGGGTGAGCATACGGGTACAGACTGTCACAATACTCCAGCATGCAGACTTGGAAGAAACTCTCACAGCTCTAAATTTCTGCACCGTTGGACCTAGCAAATGGCATCATGAATGCTCTAAGAATTTTCAGACATGTGGCTTCCACTTGCCCTGATTAAAACAATCAAGTGGACCACAGTGCTTTTTATATACAGGGAGAAGCAGGATGATACCTACTGTGATGAGAAACAAACTCTGGTGTGAGAAGAGTCCCCACAGGAGACATTCCTGGGGATTACCAACCTGTCAGGAAAAGCAAATGCTAAATCATAGAAAGGTTAAGCCGGTGGATTAAAGGGCATACGCAGGTTGTGTTGATCAACTAGCAGTGATCAAATCTTTCTGGAGTTGGGTGACAGTCAAGCTAGATCTCTTTAGACCAGGGGTCTTCAAACTTTTTGAATCGCGCACCCCCAGGGCCAGCTCTGGGGAAGCAAAAAAAAAGCTGCCGCTGAAGACGGAGTGGGGAGAGCTGAGCTGCCGCCAGCATGCTGGCGGCGCTCCTCCTGCCGTGCACCCCCACGGATGGTCTTGCACACCCCACTTTGGAGGCCACTGCTTTAGAGCATAATACTGATGTTCTGAACAAACATTTCTGTGTTTGTTTGTGATGGGAGGATTCTGTGTGCCTTCCAACCCGTATCTGTGGTATCAGGAGTCCTGGCTAGGGTTAGCAGAAATGAATGTCGGCAGTAGCTACTGCTGTGAGCTGGCAAACGTGCCTCCACAGGTAGTTGTGACGGCACACTCAACCAGAGCACAAACGTCGTCAGCGGCCTTCCTGGCACAATCCAAGAGATCTGTAAGGCCACTACCTGGTCGTCTGTCCACACGTTCGTGTCTCATTATGCATTTACCCAGCAAGCTCAAGATGACGCTGGCTTGACACAGCAGTGCTGCAAGCTGTACAACAGTGAACCCCAAGTTCACTGCCATGGTCACTGCTTGTGAGTCACCATGAATGGAATCGACATGAGCTAGGGCTCGAAGAAGAAAAAACTATTACCTACCTTTTCGTAACTGTTGTTCTTGGAACTGTGTTGCTCATGTACATTCCATTACCCGCCTTCCTGCCCCTCTGTTGGAGTTGCCGCAAGAAGGAACTGAGAGGGCTTAGTATAGAAACCTGTTTATGGGCTGTGCGTGGTTCTCAACCCATTTACTATTGTGGGCTGTATATGCAGCTCTTTGTGTTATGTGGGCTGCATCCACAATATACATACTACCTGTATGGCCCTGAGGTGGTTACGTGGGCCGCAGCTATGTGCTGTTTGGGCTACAAGCAGCCCGTGGGTTGAGAACCGCTGGTCTATGACATTCAGCTCTGTTTCTGCCAGGGCTACACATGTCGTTTTCAGCAAGTTTCCACTAGAGGGCGAGAAATGCTGTTTTTAACGTAAAACATTTTTCTGTAGATTTCACTGATTCACGTGTCAAGAAATGCATTTAGCCTTGAACTTTGAGAAGGTTTATGCTGAGAAAAATGATTCTAGTTATCTCAAATGTTAATTTCTGAGCTCAGTGTTAGTGATCCTTATCAATAAAAAGAACTCTTATCAAGGTCTGGAGTTTGTGCTTTAGAAGTTACAGGTTTTTTATAACATAGTCACCAAACACACACACACTTTTATGTGACGCTTGAAAACCTCAGAATTAACTATAATTTTTCCTTTTATAGCTTGCATGAATTTCAGCAAGAAGATTCTGTTCCAAAACAAAATATCTTGACTGAGCCTGACACTTCACAACCCGATAGAGGTATGTGGCTAAATATTTTGTTCGGCTGTGATCATTCCAGTATTTTACAAAAGATGTAGATCTAGACTTTCTCCGCTCAGGCCCAAAGTAGGGGGACAAAGGTGGTAGTATACCACCTTTACGTCCCCTGTCCCCACCATCCTTGAGCTGGTTCAGCCCTTAATACAATGTAGAGAAGCCCCAGGACTGTTCTTATTTGCATCAAGCTGCAACAGCCTCTAAGGAACCATTCTGGCAACTAGGTATCAGCATCTTTTCCCCCTGACACATGCTGGGGTGGCTGTATGAGTGGTAGAACGCAACTGTATTGCTCTATGCCACTGTGTAAGAGGAATCCTTAATGTCTCTTTAGCTGGCTTTGAGTCCGTGTTGCATCTCTGGAGCAGGGCAGAGGACCTCGTCTCTATTTTTGTTGTTGGTGTTGCAGTAGTGGTCCAAATGTGGTAGTGTTTCCAAAGTCAGGAAAATCTTCCCAGATGATAAGTACATTCTAGAAAAAGTCACACTCTGAGGAAAGGTAGTAACATACAAGCAAGTAATCATGGTGATGAGAGTTACACATCTTATTAGCTACATGTTTGGACTTTTTTTTTTTTTTTTTTTTTAAAGTTAAACTCATTAGAATTTCCCTGTCTTGTTCTTCGTCTA
This sequence comes from Chelonia mydas, assembly GCF_015237465.2. Lineage (NCBI taxonomy): Eukaryota > Metazoa > Chordata > Testudines > Cheloniidae > Chelonia > Chelonia mydas. Next base: position 89,540,801 of record NC_057855.1, read on the forward strand.
TATTTGAAAGTTAAGTCCAGATGTTTTAAACAGATATCTCAAATTATATCTGTTCCTAGTGTGGGCTTCATTTGTAAGTTTACTATCAATACATGTAAACTCTATCTTATTCCATGCGGAATCTGCGTTATTGTAATTGTTTATAGTGGGAGCTCACGCAACCAGATGTTCATGATGGCGTTTATATATATTAGACTGGCAAAGAAAGTGTGGTGTCGGCTGCAGAGAGCTCTCTCCAGCCAGCTGGGCTTCAAATACTTACTTTGTTTCCTTTTAAATACCATCATTCTCTTAAACATGGATTTCAGCATCTAACTTTTCAGTAGCAAAAGGCTGTAACTTCTGCTGTCCTGTCCTAATTTCACATCTGTTTGTGTTGATTCAAATATGAGTGTACAAATAGGACATGCAAATTACAGCCCCAGGATATAAAGAGAGGAAAATAAGAGAAGGCATGATTGATGTTTGAGAAGGAGAGAGATATTTAATCCTGGCATTTATATCCTAGCAATTTTTAACTTTAATACCACAAAATCCTGCAAATAAGGTCTTAACACTTATTCTAGAGGGTGGCAGTTAGAGTATTTTTCTTTCTTCTCTTAATGTAATTATACAGAATATCCCAGTAAAATTTCTTTTCAGCCAGCTATCTTTCTAACCAGATATGGATGTTTAGTTGCTCAAAATTAAAAATAGCAGTAGCATGAAATTTAACACTTGGTATACTGTACCACTGATATAAGGCAGCGCTACCAAAGAGTTGCAGTTCTAACAGCCAGCATTGTTATGGAATGCCTAATAATGTACACTTTCCCAATGATGATATAACATGCTGCTTATAAATTTAAAAGATTAAAAGCAACTGTTACATAATCAAGCAGCTAAGTTTTTTCTGTTTTAGTTTTTTGAGATGTCATTGTTTTCAATTTCATTTGACTCATCTATATTTAATAGTAATTTCCCCCTATCTAATGCGTGACCACCTTAATCATCCATATAGTAAACTGAGAGAGTGTTTATGAATGGGGGAGGATGGTGGTTGTAAACTTACTATACACACCAGTTTTGTGAGATAAGTCCTGCTCCATGCTCTGCACAAGGGTTCTCCAGACAGCACTCAAATGCTAGTGCAGTTTCTTAGGCCCACCAGTTTTCCTTACTTTTCACTATAATTCCTTGTGTCTCATCCAATGCAGTAATCCTCGTGTACTCTGCTTGTTTAATGTTCTTCCACTTGGGTGTTGCCTTTTCTAGTTTAGCCATATACACCCGGGTGTCTTCAGTTCTTTGGGACAGCTAAAGCTCCGTTGTAATAACTACCGCCGTGCTTCCTGCGAAGCAGTGAGGAAATTTGCACACACAATTCATGTGACTAAACTGGAAATAGCAATGCAAGTTTTCATAGTATAGTATCAGGATGGGGGCACTATTTGTGGGGAGGGCAAGACAAAATAGGGATAACTGGGAAAAAAAATAGGCTGGTTACATTTCGGAATGGGCCTAGTGGTAAGCTCACAGAACGGAGATTTGCCTACAAAATTGGAAAAAATGGTTTCTTTGAAGTTTTTCCAGTTCTTAGTTCACAGGTTACATATAATGGTAGGCATAGGGACTTACAGTTAGCTATATAACTGGGACTCTGCACAATATACATTATAAGGGAAGGGTTCTCAAAGTGGGGGTTGAGACCCATCATGGGGTCGTAAGGTTATTACCGGGGGGGTCGCGAGCTGTTAGCCTCCACCCCCAAACCCTGCTTTGCCTCCAGCATTTTTAATGGTGTTAAAAATGTTCGGGGGGTCGCACTCAAAGGCTTGCTTGTGATAGGGGTCACCAGTACAAAAGTTTGAGAACCACTGTTATAAGGTACAGCCAGTAGTCTTCATTGCATGAATATACATTGTACAGAAGATGGTAAAGCATATCATCATAAAGTACCTGTTTCCTTTTTATACTTCCCAAGTGTTGGTAAAACAATGTGACTGGGGAGGTGACTGATCCTTATCCACCCAAAAGCAAGCAATGAATGGCACCTTCCAACCAATAATTATTTTTATGAATCCGGTCTTCAAACTGTAGCTGGAAACAACATACAGTATTTACTAACAGTCCAGCCTTAGCTTAATTCTTTATGCATTCTTCGTTTTGATTTTTCCACCTATATTTTCACATTTGACTTAAATATTAATCTATTCATGAAATTTTTGCTTTTCCTAATACATTGGGGGGGGGGGTGGTATGGTTTTGTCTATGCATATTGATCAACTAAATGTTTAATGTATTTATAATAGCAGACAAACAGGGAGTGAGTGATGCACCTGAAATAGAAGAGATGGGAAGAACTTCTCATGATTCATGGCAAAGTGATCTGTGGGTAATGGTGAAAGACAACTTAATAGATCACTTGCATTACTGCACTGTTTTCCCAGAAAGCATCCCACGTAAATTTGATTATATGCACAAAGAATTCCTTATACAGCAAAACAATCTACATCCAGCTGTGCACAATCCAAAAGAATACATAACAAATAAAGAAATTCATGAATTTAAAAGTGCCAGTGGCCCTGGGCACTATGAAGTGACTATACTGGGTAAGTGACAATTAGTACTTTAATTTTTTTTAGAAAGAAATCCTAGCAATGTAAGGTTTGTTAGCATTCTCAATGTTTAACAAAGAACTGTTTAACTTTCTATGAAGTTGAATGGATACTTTAGTATAATTTGGGCATTATGCTAAATTGCTAAGTTAAAAAATGAATGAGGTTCTTTTTATATACAATCTTGTTAAATGTACAAACTGATTTTTTTTAAAAAGATAATATTAAGGAGGCACCACTCCAAACTCCATAGTTAAGTCTGAGTTGAGTTTTACACTAAAAGCAGGTAGTCTCCAGACTTACAGCACATTTTGAGTACAGCATTAATTTTCTAATGATTTTCAAATTTCCATGTAATTTGAGTTAAGACCTATTTTAAAATTAATTTTAAAGAAAGTTAAAATTTGGTTTTGGATGTTTCCTTACTTTTTTTTTTAAATAGAACAAAAACAAACTGTTCAAAATATCAGTTTGAAAAACAGCATTAAATTTTTGTGGAAAATATCCTGCCCGCCCCCATTCCCACCTCCCCTTTTTTTAGCTTAAATTGTGAATTTGAAAGTTGCTTTCTAGCTGTACTTTCTGTGCAGTTAAAATTCACTTAAATCTGGTTTCTCAGCTACATTTGAAGAGACTGGGTTGTAATTAAGCTATTAAAATTTCGTTTTTCTGTAACTGTTAAGATTATAGACAAGCATTGTTCGGTAGGTCAGATCATTCTTAAGTGGAGCTATTTTGAAAACAGCAATAACCAATCTCCACCCTTTTTCTCCAGCTATCTTATATGCTGGAGATGTGTTTGTTGAAATGAGTCAGTGGTGTAAAGGGAACTGTACGTATGTTTCAAGAGTACTACTTCAGCCTCATCTATAACTGGACTGGTTCCAACTGCAGAGTGGATTTGATTTAAATCATGATTTAAATCACTAGTCAGGAAGACTCAATTTAATAATGAATTTCTACATAAAAGTGCATTTTTTGTTGGTTGTTATAACTTTAATACACATTCTTCACAACGCAGAGATAGATGTAGGTTTCATCTATCTATTTTAGAAGGTACACACTATACCTTTTTAAGTGATTTTGTTTTGAAAACTTTTCAGATTAGTTTTACAGCTATATCAGAAAATAAATGATTGGTTATTTCATTTACCAAAGGTAATTGAAGCAGATATTTATGAAGTCACTAGGAGGTGAACTATCTCCAATTCAGCAGGTTAATATTTGGAGGATTTTCTTGCCATGCTGTATTAGGAGGAGAACATCACCAGACAGACATTTAAATTGTTTTATTTAACTAAAACAACAACATTATGTATTCTTTGGATTTTTTTTCTTCAACAGCAAACATATCATATTGTAACAAAACAAGCATATGAATTTTTGAATCAGGTTTGTTAAAATTGTTTTGAACTAAAATAGTTAAATGAAATGTTAAAAAAAAAAAAAATGAAATAGACTGTGTCAGCCAGGTCAACATGAGAAACTTTAAAATATTGGCTTCTGCAGCTAACTCAGTCATCGTCACCTTCATTTTCCTGTTCATTCATAATCTGGAAAAGAAAAACAAGCTTTCCTGCTTTTTCAGGTCCCAAACGATTTCTCAATTTGGAATGAATTAGTCCAAAGGAAGAAAATATTCTTACCACACCAGCAAAAGAAGCTACTGCTGTTAAAAGTGAGATTATCACTTCAGCAATCTCTGAATTCAAGTGCTTAAGTGACTTCCACCAGTTCATTGGTATACCTTTCTTTAAAACATCATCAGCAAATATATATTTCTTGAATGATTCACCCTTAGCTCTGAAGTTTATTATGGTTGGTATTATGGAGGGATGATTGCTGGATGTCCATGTCATAGCCAGCTCCTCTTCTTCAGCAGTTAAGGTTTGACCCTGGTACCGAGTATTGAGAATATTTGCAAGAAAATGAGCTGGAGATAGTGCTTGTCCCATTCATTTTTTTAATGCTTGCAATTTAACTCTGTCATTGTATATTTCTCTCTTTAAGATCTCACTCCGTTCCTTCCAAATTTCAACAGCATCAGCAATAAAACAGCTATTTCCCTGCATTTTGTTCAAGACTACAGAAATTGGCTTCAGAGTACTCAGCATGTGTTCAACATTTCTCTTAAGCCCAATGTTGAGAACTTTGCCATCTATTTTTTCACAATTTTGTTCACAAACTGTCATCGGGTTAGGCCAGGTCTTGATATAGGGCTCAAAACAGTCCACTACTGAGTTGCATCGTACATCTTGTAGGAAAGTTAACTTGGTTCCTCCCACTTTTTTCAGAGCAGCTGCTGCAAAGTGGTTGTTATGGAAATATTTTGCAATTTCAACTTTAGCCTTTATTTCTGGAACACTGACGTCTTTTGCTAGGAGGTGCATCAAATGAGCACTGCAACTGTATATTATTAGCTTGGGACTCTCTTCTAAATAATTGCATCTCATCTTGGATACATTTGCAGCATTGTCTGCGTACTAGACATTTGAATTTTTTTCAGTTTGTTATAGCTTTTTGTAAGTATTCTGTTGTGTGCGCATTTCCTGATGTATCAATTGTTTCTGTAAAGAAGACCTTCCCTTCTTCTGTTGTCACACAAGCACATACAACAGGATCATTGTGGACATTGCTCCACCCATCAAGACTCAGGTTAACAATTTTACGTTCTAGACCTTTTGCACACTGCTCAATTTCTCTTTCATATGCTTTATCCAGCAATTTGCCTGCAACATCTGCTCCGTTGGATGGACTGTATTCTGGTCTTAATGACTGAACCATGTTAATGAAGTGTGGGTTCTCAATCATACAGAAAGGAGAGTTTGTTACATAAACAAACTGGGCAATTTTTTCATCAATGACCTCTTTTTGTAATCTGCTAGTTTTTACCACAAACTTTTCTACAGTTGTTTCTGGATGATGGAGATTTTTTTTTTCTTTTTGCTTCGGGTGATATACTGTGGCTGTGTGACATACATGATGTGACTGAAACAGTATCATTGGCAGATAACTCTGAAAATATATAAAATGATGGTGGTCTTGAAGGTGGATAGTCTTCAGAATCCTGTATGTTGAGGATGGATTCTCCTAAACAAAATAAGTCAAGGCAGTTATTTAATTATTATTACCATACTGCTCATTTGGTATTACTCATTGCATTCAGTGACAGTACTACTTTAAAGGTGAAATTTTAAAAGGAAGATCTGCCAATTTCAGCTGTCTATTTTTGATCACAACTGCATCTAAAATGATAGTACCATAGAGTAACAACTATATTTTTTGCTCAAACATGAGAATTCAAGAACAGTCCAGAAGGAAGACAGGCAGTCCTTAAGAAAGAAGTATGAAATAAACGTTTACCAACCTGAAGATCCTGCATGTTCAGACATGTTCCTTTCATCATCTTCAATGTACCTTCCTCCTGAGAAGGAACACTTCTCATGATGTTGTTTCATTTGGGCATCCAGGCCTTGCATTTCTTCGTTGTACTGTTTGCATTTTGCAGGCATGCCTATCTTACTTAAGGTAGAGGAACTTCATTAAAATATTCCCAAACTGGGTCTCTCTTATGGCCTGCTGCCATTATAGGTTTTCCTTTCTAGTGAGAGAATGGTATGGTAGATCTCAAACCAATGAAGGCTGCGCTCAAAGACCTCAAGACTTCTGGAATATGCTGCTCAAACAGTTTCACTTTTGTTTCTACTGCCTGTCCCTCCCTTCTCACATTTATCTCCAGACTTCTTCTCCTTGTCCAAAACTATTCCACCCCCAACAATCTTCTATTCACTGAACTTTCTGAAACTTTGCACTTTTAGAGAGAGGTAAGGGATTGACTCTGTGTACACAAATTTGCAGAGGGACAATAGAGTTGAGGTCTGTTATTTCTCACCTCTGTATATTTATTTATTTAAGACTTTTTTGCTGTTAACAAGCATGTTGTCTCTGGAGACACAAATCCTCAGTTTGAGAACTGCAAAACTAAGCATCTCTAATGGTATCTTCTAGACTGAGCACTGAGTCCCGTTGTGTAGATAGGAAGATTTAACCTAAATAATCTATACAGACCCCATAAGATTGGGTCCCCCCTAATCCATGAACTATTGGAACTCATTTACAAAACTTTTTGTTAAATATTATGTGAATATATTGTCTCATACTCTAGAATTAGAATTTATAATTCCTATTCCATGATGAGCTATCTATGAGCTATAATGTATCTTTAGATAGGTTTTTTCTTCAAAAAGCATTTTATCAAAAAAAAATCCAACTTTTGTGATTTTTTTTTTTAAATCATTGATTTTTATCCACTGTCCAACTGTCATTGCTCTGAATCATGGCTGCATGCTAGTAAATTAAGCTACTTTGTGCTGCTTCAGAGTAGCACAAAGCAGCCAAAGTATACTAGTGAATTGGTCTTGAATCATTTAAAATTAAATATTTAAATGTCATCCATATCTTCAGTTCATTAATAGTATCGTGATGTTACTGTTTTTGCATTTATTCCATGTTCATGTATTACATTTATAATAATTGAACAAGGAAATTTCCAGGTGAAAACTGTTAAGATGGATTTCAGGCTGATCATGTATCAGTAACTTAAGAGTGCAAAACATAATAGGTTTTGGGGTTACTACAAGCATTACAAACCTAGGAAATTCAGGTAAGGTTACATTTAAAAGAAATCCAAACACGTTATGGGCAAGATATGTACAGTTAAGGCACCTAAGCAACTTAACTCTCTGTCCTATAGTGACACCATGGGGACAGAGAGGAAAACCTCTTTAAAAATTGGTTTCATATACTGAAACTACAAATACTGTAAAATCCCTTTATCATAAAAATATGGTTATTGCATGATGTCAGTTTAAATATATGTAATGTTAGTATGCATGTGTAAGTGTACATGTTTTCTGTTGAAACTTAGTTTATCTGAGATTGTTTAGTACGTAATGGGAACAGAGGGGTATGGGTGAATATCTTATGACAACTTGCATATGTTCACATTGGAATAGCTGGGTTTAAATGCGGTAATTGGTAAAAGAATTATTGAAGAGAAATAAACAGTATACATTAAACTATTACAAACCGAACGTGAAATATTTTGCTGAAGTAATTCTCTCTCTTAACAGGGATAAACCATGATGTGGCTATAGATGTTGCATTCCCACCTATATTTTGTCCTGAAGATCCTCATTTATTTCGAATAGAGGATATTCAGAATGATATGTTGTTATCCTGTATGAGCTGCATCTCTGTGTGTCAGCAGGACACCACTAGCAATCAAAAGCTTTATGGCACGTTTCCACTTTCAAGTAAGAATTGCTATTATTGGTATTACTCATGTATCGATTTCTTTTTTTATCTCTGAATGTAAGCATTAATATTGTATACAGGTCCCTGTTTATAAGTCAGGCATTCGGCACCCCTTCTCATAGGATACATGTATGCTTTCATTTAACACCTTTACTAGATACTGTAGACATGAGGTTTGTCTTTCAGGCCAGTCTTCACTAGGCCTACCTTTCTGCAGCCATAAGTTAGCAGGTGTAAATAAGAATGCTACGAAGTTGGATATGTAAGTACCTGCTACACACACATTGAGTCACTTCTGGATTACCTGTATTGTGCCTGCAGTTATTTGTTTGCACAAAATTGTACTAGCAGAGAGACCAGGTTTTTTAATATTTGGCCCAGAGTCTGGTCCATAAATGAAACACTGCAGCTTTCAATCATTCATTCCTATTTCACTGATGGCATTTCAAGGAGCCAGCACTCAGCTAGTGCAACTTGCAACAAGTAAAAGCTGAAGTTTTTGTGTACTGTTAATTGTCTTTTAAATTATAGTTCCATGTAATGGCTGCCCACAAAAAATATGTTAGAGGGAGCTAATGTTTGTACCACACTTCAAATGTGTAAAGTGCTATGTAAATGCTGGAAATTATCCATCAGAAATAGAAATACTTGATTTTAATTAAGTCCATTTTTTTGCTTGCCCCATACCAAACTGCTTGAAGAATAGTAAATTTTTTTTTACGTGGACTAGCATGTAAATTGTCCTCGTTTAAGTGCTTGCTCATGTCCATTCCACATTAGGTGTGTGTGCTCGCCACATGCACCGGCGCCGAAAGCTTTTCTCTCAGCACTATGCGTAGGGGACCGGCTCTGGCATCCTCTGGAGTGGCGCCAGCATGGTGTGGTATAAGGGGCGCCACCGGCTCCTCCCACCCTCAGTTCCTTCTTGCCACCAGTGATGGTGCTGAAACCTCTGCTGCTTCGGCTTGAGAAACACCTCTTGAAGTACACCAGTTACGTTCTCGGTTCTTGAGAACTAGCGTTCTCTAGAGTTGTTGCGTTCTCAGTTCTAGCGAACTTTGAAAACCTGTAATATAGTTGTACATAGTTAGTAGTTCTTAGTTACCCTTAGTAGTAGTTCTCAACTCTTTGTTAGTCCCAAACGGGACTCAGCCGGGGGACGGGGCATGCCCTAGGTTTTAAGCCCTGCAATCGCTGCAAATGGCCTATGCCAGTCAGTAATCCACGTACCAGCTGCCAAAGGCCTGGCCTACACTGTGTGGGGGATCGATCTATATTACGCAACTTCAGCTACATGAATAACATAGCTGAAGTCGACATACTTAGATCGACTTACCGTGGTGTCTTCACAGTGGTGAGTCGACTGCTGCCGCTCCGTGCGCAGTGCTCCACAGGCCGGCACCGGTCCCCCTCCACGGCTCCGGTGAAGAAGCCGAAAAAGACTGAGGGTAAGATCTCCTACCTCCCGAAAGCGAAAGAAGAGGGCTGGGGGCAAGCCACAACCTGTGCCGGGCAGCTCCATGCCCCCATTGGGAACTTGAGCCCCAGCTCAGGTCAAGCGGTGCAGCCCATCCCATGCTTCACCTGTAACCCCGGATAGCGGTGCAGGCCCAGGCCAACTTCAGGTGCTGTCGATGCCTACAGCCCTTCAGGTGGCTTAGGAGATCCTGACCCTCCAATGGTACCCCAGTCTCGGGGAAAATCCGCGTTGGGACCTATACATGTGTCTCCACCTCAACAGCACCATTCCCCATCGAGAAGGACGTCCTGCCATCGCTCACCTGCCTGAAGCCATCACACCTTAGGACTAGAGAGGCGGGCTCAGCTGAGCCGTCTGCAATCCCAGCACCGGGGACACCAATCAAGGGATGTCTTTGGCAGCCTTCCTGGCACACATCCCTATCCAGAACATCTGTAGAGCCGCAAAGTGGTCCTCTGTCCACATGTTTACTGCTCGTTATGCCGTCACTCAGCAGGCCAGAGACGACGCTGGGTTCGGCAGAGCTGCGTTGCAATCTACACGTCCGTGAACTCCAACCCACCTCCAGGGGTACTGCTTTGGAGTCACACATAATATGGAATGGACGTGAGCAAGCACTCGAAGAAGAAAAGACAGTTACCTTTTCTGTAACTGGTGTTCTCCAAGAGGTGTTGCTCATGTCCATTCCACAGCCCGCCCTCCTTCCCACTGTCGGCGTTTCCGAAAAGAAGGAACTGAGGGTGTGGGGAGCTGGCAGCGCCCCTTATACCACTCCAGAGGACCCCAGAGCCAGTCCCCTATGGATACTGTAGAGGGAAAAACTTACGGCACCAGTGCATGTGGCGAGCACACACGCCTACATGGAATGGGCATGAGCAACACCTCTCGAAGAACACCAGTTACAGAAAAGATAACTGTCTTTTATCCTAGGTGAACATGTACAGCATACTGCATGTAAAACAAAATGCTAGTTAAATATTTTTGCTACACACACACACATGAACTATCTGTGTTTGGCTTCTAGATGAAACTGTAAAAGCAGCAGTTGACCTAGACAGACAACATGTCATCTGTATCCTGGACATCTGTCGTTTAGGTGAAGATAAAGTGGAAGTTTTTCTGAACAAAATTTATAAGATAATGGAGACTGATGTGGTGAACCTTGTGTAATTTAATAGCTTGTTTTATTGACGTTATCCGTATATTGTTGGAGGGGAGGGAAAAAAAAAACTTTTGTAACTTACAATACACCCTCTGCATATTGCCACTTTCTAGAGCGTATAGAGCCAGCATATCCAGTGTTATGAAGTGTTCTGATAGAGCAATTGTAATGGTAGTCATTACAATTGAGAAGGAAGGTTCATTACCTTTATATCTGAAGGCTTTGGAGCACAGTATTATAAATATGGCTGAGTGCTAATTATTTTTATACCTCTATTGCTTTAGTGTAATGCATTGAGTGCTGCAGGCAGCTCCCAAGTGTCAGGTGTTTTGTACGTGTTCCATCATTAAGCAAAGAGACTGGATGGGGAATGGAATGTACAGCCAGATTCTGTCCTCTGTCAGTGAGAGTTGCCTGCATATATGCGTGGGAAGAATTTGGCTGTAAGTCACTTGTGTGACTCTCTCTAGTTGGTAGAAACCGAAAATCATTGCCATCTGACAGCTCATCAGGATGGTCGTGTGAAATAAAATGGTGGTCTCAGTCCAGTTTCTAGAGAAAACATGGCTGCATCACAGAAACTTGCCACCTCACTTGTTCCCTTGTTTGTAGTTTCAGTAGAGCCAAAAGACTTAATTTCAATAGATTGAGAACAATCCTCTGCTTTATAGAAGGGTCCCTCTGAGCAGTTTGAGAGACGCATTGGCTGTTGGTGGGGAAAAGTTTGCCCAGCCAGTGGCATACTGTGAATGGAAGCCACAGAAGGTTCTGTGAACGGAAGCCTTCAGTTTTAAGTGCTTTCAGTTCTGCTCCATAACATTAAATTAATTAAAAAACAAGGCACTTCTCTGCATTATTTGTGTTAGATTTTCTAGAAGCATTATTGGATACAGGGCCAAAGTTTGAGTGTTGTCTGGTCACTTAGAATGTCATTCTGTGCTTCTGCATAGATATCCAGTAAAGTTTTGGTGTGTCTCACAATTTTTAACAGTTTACTAGTAGAAGAATATTAATGTAAATGTCCTGATAAGTGAAAGTTAATACCGTAAAACATTTGTCCTTTATATCTTTCTGTACTGTATTTTGTATTTAAATGTATGATATGGTATAGGCTCCAGGGTCTAATAAGAGAGTCTGGCACCCGTACTTGCTATTCCAAATTGAGCCATGCTGACTATGCCAGCAGATATTTTAAAGTAGATATACCTCAGGTAGAAGCTTAATTTTAAGGAAACAAGCATTTCAAGATCAAATGTGTAAGGTAATTATGTTTTTGTAATAGAAATGACACAGACACTTGTACAGAGTTACCGTATTTTATTATTTGTTCTAGTCACTCAGCCCTCTTCATTTTGTTTTGTTTCTCAGTGCTCCCATTACATGTAGTAAAACCCAGCAATGGCTCTGCCTGCTTTGTCTCACTGCATAGCAGTGTATACTTAACATTGTTGTTATCCCTTGATGCTTGCTGTCTTAAATCTTAACAGCAAATTCAGAATTAGGTAGACTCTGGTCTTTATATCTGTGCTATTTGAAACGTATCAAAAGACAACTAAAAAAAAAGTATATAATATATATACTGGCAAAAATGAGTAAATTCCATTCTTTGCAAAGAATCCATTCACTCTTTTGTTTCATGAAGTATAGCTAACTGTAAGATTAAAAATGCTAAGAAACTAAGGTCCTGTTGATAAACATCATAACATTTTGTTATGCCTCTCATTCTCAAGAACAGGGCTTTGTAAAATTTTTTCATACTATAGGGATCACTCATCCACCACTGGAATACAGCCATTGCAGAGGTGGATTGTTACCAGAGCCTTGTGTATTCCCTAATCCTGGAATTCACACCCTGTCAAAGTATTGTACTCCAGAATCTTAGCTCTTATTTTCTTTTTATAAATGTTTCTACCCATCGTAGTTTCAAAGAAAACCATAGAAAGGACAGTTGAGTGTAAACCAGCGCAGTGATGAATATACAGAGAGCCTGAAACAATAACTCTAACAGGTGTAAACTGCTCAGATTTATCTGTGTGTGGTTAACTCTGAAACTTAGACTACAGTCTGTGGGATATTGAAAATGAGGACAGCTTAAATAAAAGAAATAACAAATAATACAAAGGCTTCTGTTTTTATTTCATTTTTATGTATAATTGAATAAAACAATCTGTTTTTTAAATGTATCTGAAGCTGTTGCAGAACTTCAAGAATTTCCACCAGAGTGCGGCATAACCCAATGATCTTGCAGCAGAATTTTAAGTCTCTCTTGCCTCAGAGTATGCAAGGCATCTTGTATTGCAGCCATTCTGGGCCTGCAACACTAAACTTTTTTTTTTTTTTTGGCAATGAGTTCCAGTGGCTTCATCTGTTTTTTCCTCCGGTTTCATTGCCTTCATTTTCCAATAGACCACCCTTCGAAGAAAGCACTTTTAAAATCGTTTATACATGCATTTTCCCATGATGGAGGCAATCCCCATTGGAGAGCAGAGCGTGGGATATATACATAACTGCTTCTTGTAATTCATATGACTTGGGTGGGTGGGTGGCATTGATTCTGCCCCCTCATTATACATGCAGTACTTCTCCATCCCCTATTGGCTTCAAAGGGAGTTACGTAGATTTATCTGAGGTCAGAATTGGCAGGTGAATACTCCCTGAGATTGGAACTGGAAAATGGGAACTTTGACTAGCCATAGTACTTAGGGACAAACCCTGGAGCACACCACATAGGAAAGTGGAGTCTGATATGATAAAGCAAGACACACAAAAAATTATAAGGTATGACAAGGATGTGAGAGAGATTGTGGTTTAAAGGAGGAATAAATTATTTTTAAAAATTGGTTCCAGTACATCTACATTAGTTGTCTGCACTGTTGCAACTAAATAGACCTTTTTTCCCTTTTTTTTTTTTTTTAATCAATACAGTTTTACTAGTGTCAGCTTTTTAATATAGACAAGCCCTGTATCTTGGACAGGCTAAGGAGAAAGGGAGAAATGCAAGACTAAGGCTGTGTCTACCCTTGCACTTTTGTCGGTATAACTTATGTCACTCAGGGGTGTGCAAAAACCACCCCTCTTAGCGACATAAGTTTCACTGACAGAAGCACTGGTGTGGAAAGCACTACATTGGCGGGAGAGCTCTCTCCTGTCCTCATAGAACAGCTACATGAGCTCACTAGTGTAGACCTGGCCTTAGGTTAATCTTGGATTAATTCTATCTCACTTAATTCTTCCACTATATAAGATTAGAAAAATTATGCAGACCCTTTCTTTGTTAAATCTTATTTTTAATGAGAGTCTCAGATTGTTTTGAAATGAGGTCACTCTGTTATATCCTTGAAGGGAACAAAATTTTCTGACCGCTGGCAAGAAGCATTTCAGACTAAATAGGAGCCTATCCTGGATGTGAATGTGGCCTGTATGAATTAAACTGTCCTCTGGCTACTGCTCAGGGGCTGATGCAGCCACCTACAGAGTGCCACCAAGATACAGATGGAAGCCTGTAGAGAAATGAAAAAAGCTGATGGACCATAAGGAGTGGCAGGAATATGGGGCCAAAGTTTACATTTCCAGGCACTCATAGTAACAGTAACCAGGTGTGGATTTTTTTCCCTGGATAAGCTAGTTGTAATAGAGCTGACTCACTGAGGACTTATATTTCTGTGGGTGGTATCAGTTACCTTCTTTGACCTGAAATTTCAAACTCCTTAGGGAAGCAATGGACTAACAGTGGTCATTGTTAGTTGAAAATATCTATAGACCTCTTAAATTGTATGCTTCAATTAATAAGCAATGAAGGAGAAGAATAAATCCAGCTATTCCTGCCTCCTGGTTGTTGCTGTTTTATTCAGAGCTGCAGAGACTGTTCCAGCCTATGTGAATCTATTCTATTTCAACACTACTAACAACAGCACGGTGACCGAGCAATGTGAATGTGGCGAGTTTGGAGGAAACTCTCCTTTGGGTACGGCTTCGGGGCTGGTGGGCATTCCTAAATCTGCTAACCTTCAAGCCTGCGATTCTCACACGGAGTTCACTGTCACGGAAGCACCCTGGATTGCACTGATTGAAAGAGGCAATTGCAGATTTTCAGAAAAGATTCACCTGGCAGCCAAAAAGGGTGCTGAAGCTGTTGTGATCTACAATGCCCCAGAGAGTGGCAGTATTCCCATCCGTATGGCACACTCTGGTGAGTACTACAATAATCAACTCTGGGAGCCTGCTAATTTCTGTCCAGTTCAATATGCCATTTCCACTGAAGGCAACCTGACATGTTGAAAGTATTTCATGTGTTTATCTTCTGTTCTTGTGTTGGTTGGTTGCTATTTTTATGGAGAAGTTTTTGGGACCCAATCCCTGCAAGTCCTTACTTGCAAAACTTAGCCTTTCTTATTTACCAGACAAGTCCCATTAAGTAGTAAGGGTTTGTGGCACCAGGACTTTTGCATTTTGATAGATTTCACTCAATTTGTATGCTCTCTTCTGAGGAATAACAGTATGATCCAAAGCCACCCTACTCTTGAGGGAATTCTGCACCACTGCACATGCACAGAATTTATGTCCCCTGCAGATTTCTTTGCTTCCTGACAGAAAAATGACTTTCTGACAGGGAAGCAAAGGGAAGCCACAAGAACGGTCATGCAACCCTCCCCAGCAGTATGTTTTGGGTGCCCAGGGCAGCCGGCGGAGAAGTAAATCATTGTGGGGTAAGAGGCAGGACTGGGAAAGACCTGGCTGGTGGCTTCTACCGTGCGCCAAGCTCAGCTGCTCGTCTGGGCTGGAGAGGACAGGGCTACTTCTTCACCTGCATGGCATCTGGGGCCCAGTCAGACCCATCCCCTGATTTCTCCTCTGGCTGCAGGAAGCTCTGCAAACATCCCCTCCCCCTTGCTTCCTGCACCCCATTGCTCCTCAGCTGCAGAGGGAGGGATCTCTGTATAGGGAGCTGCTTCCCCATCCACCCAACCCCCGTGCATCCTCCTCATACCCACACCCTCACACCGAGCCTCACTGCCCCTGCAATCAGAACCCCCACGATGAACCCCACTCCCCCTGCATCTGGACCACCCTGATGAGTCACTTCACCCAGATTCCCCACTGAGTCTCCTGCACCCAGAGTGCCCCACACAGAACCTTCTCAATCCACACCTGGATCCCCCACATTAAGCCTCTCCACACTTGGATCCTGGCTTGCTGAGCCTGCCTCCTCACACAGATGGGCAGGGCCCTGGGGTATTTCTGGGGCAGGCCGGGTCCTTGTGCTGTGTCAGGGTTGGGTGCAGCCTCACCGCTGAGTCCATGTCCCCCAGGGGAGGGGGAGAGCTACATAGTGATCTCCCACCTCTGTGCAGGCAGTGGCCTGTGCTCCTGAATGCCGTGCTGGAGCCTCCACATTTATTTGGCAAATAAAATTTGCAGAATTCTAAAATTGTGTGCAGAATTTTTATTTTTTGGGCGCAGAATGCCCTCAGGAGTACCACCTGGATCAAATGGGAGCCTTTCCATTGATTTCAGAAAGATTTGCATCAGGTCCTGTTTGTGTCTAGATTTTGTTGTCAGACACTTTTATAGATGGGATGTTTTGATAATCTAATTAATGTGAATAATGTACTACTTCCGTTAAATTGTTTCTAAGGTGTCGCTTACACTACAAACTTATGTCAGTATTATTACGTCTCTCAGAGGTGTGGAAAATCTACACCCCTGAGCGACATAGTTATGCTGACCTAACCCCCAGGGTAGACATCACTATGTCAATGGGAGGGCTTCTCCTGTTGACATAGCTAACACCTCTTGGGGAGGTGGAATACTTACACCTATGGAAGAAGTGCTCTCTTTGGCATAAGTATTGTATTGTCATACAATAGAAGATTAATTGTATATGATGTTGAAAGCAAATTACATAATATATATTTATAATACAGTATATAATTCCCTTACATGCTACTAATATTATGATAGTGTTTATAGTTGGAATTTAAAATATTTAACCTAACATGAAAATATGGCCAATTAACTGAAGATTTTCTTTTGTATTGTTACGGGAAAGTGATTTATCTAATCAATCTAGAAAAACTGGCTGGTACTGATATAAAGGATCTTGTATAGCTTTGTTAGTTTGTTTGGAGATAGACAAGTCAACAATCTTTAAGAAAAATATATTGTGTTTAGCTGTAGGTAAGGTTTTCTGCTCAATTTCTAATGGAACAATAGAGATCCCAAGAGGCCAAATGATCTAATTCATCTGAAGTGAAATCAAGAGCTAGATTTGCCAGCCAGAATCTCTGAAGCACTCTTTGGCCTGGTCTACACTAGGGTGGGGGGTGGCTAGCTAAACCGGTCTAAGTTACACAACTTCAGCTACGAAAATAGCATAGCTGAAGTCTATGTACTTTGAGCTACTTACCGCAGTGTCTTCACAGCGGTAGGTCAACTGCCAACGTTCCCCTGTCAACTCCGCATACACTACTCGCGCTGGTGTACCGAAATCTATGGGAGAGCGCTCGGCGGTCGATTTATCACGTCTTCACTAGACGCGATAAATCGACCCCCGCTGGATAGATCGCTCCAGAGGTAAGTATAGATGTGCCCTTTGAATGGCATTTCCATTTAAGTGTGTGGGGCGGTCTGGGCATGGAGCATTTCCCGGAGACAGTCCTCATTCATATACAGTACTAGTGGGGAGGTCACAAACGGCACTCTGAGAAAGAAAAAAGAAGCTGAAGTAAGATGAAGCAGAAAGCAGATCCTATTTTCATTCAAATATTTCTGGTAGTTTAAAAAAGAGATAAAAATACATTATAAAAAACAAAACAGGAAAGGAGCAGAACTCTCTGAATAATATTCTCTCTGAGATCCACACAGCCCTTGGACTTCATTGCATTTACTTTTCCAGAAGACAAGTTCTGATATATTTTTTTTTTTAGCATTTCTTTTCAATAAAACATAAAAAGAATGTGTATTTGGTGGTGATAATGAAGGTTTATAAATCAATGTAATTTTCAAATTTAACATTAAATACAGCAAGGGCTAAGTACAATAACTCAGCTTAGGATTCAGAGTAGCAGCCGTGTTAGTCTGTATCTGCAAAAAGAAAAGGAGTACTTGTGGCACCTTAGAGACTAACAAATTTATTAGAGCATAAGCTTTCGTGAGCTACAGCTCACTTTATCGGATGCATAGAATGGAACATATAGTAAGATAGATACACATACAGATAAGTTGGAATTTACCATACAAACTGTGAGAGGCTAATTAGTTAAGATGAGCTATTATCAGCAGAAGAAAAAAAACTGTTGTAGTGATAATCAAGTTGTCCCATTTAGACAGTTGACAAGAAGGTGTGAATCATAGAATATCAGGGTTGGAAGGGACCTCAGGAGGTCATCTAGTCCAACCCCCTGCTCAAAGCAGGACCGATTCCCAATTAAATCATCCCAGCCAGGGCTTTGTCAAGCCTGACCTTAAAAACTTCTAAGGAAGGGGATTCCACCACCTCCCTAGGTAACGCATTCCAGTGTTTCACCACCCTCCTAGTGAAAAAGTTTTTCCTAATATCCAACCTAAACCTCCCCCACTGAAACTTGAGACCATTACTCCTTGTTCTGTCATCTGCTACCACTGAGAACAGTATAGATCCATCCTCTTTGGAACCCCCTTTCAGGTAGTTGAAAGCAGCTATCAAATCCCCCCTCATTCTTCTCTTCCATAGACTAAACAATCCCAGTTCCCTCAGCCTCTCCTCATAAGTCATGTGTTCCAGTCCCCTAATCATTTTTGTTGCCCTCCGCTGGACTCTTTCCAGTTTTTCCACGTCCTTCTTGTAGTGTGGGGCCCAAAACTGGACACAGTACTCTAGATGAGGCCTCACCAATGTCGAATAGAGGGGAACGATCGCGTCCCTCGATCTGCTGGCAATGCCCCTACTTATACACCCCAAAATGCCATTGGCCTTCTTGGCAACAAGGGCACACTGTTGGCTCATATCCAGCTTCTCGTCCACTGTCACCCCTAGGTCCTTTTCTGCAGAACTGCTGCCGAGCCATTCGGTCCCCAGTCTGTAGCAGTGCATGGGGTTCTTCCGTCCTAAGTGCAGGACTCTGCACTTGTTGAACCTCATCAGATACTTAGCTTAAGGAAATAGATTCAATATGTGTAATGACCCAGCCACTCCCAGTCTCTATTCAAACCCAAGTGAATGGTATCTAGTTTACATATTAATTCAAGCTCAGCAGTTTCTCCTTGGATTCTGTTTTTGAAGATTTTCTGTTGCAAAATTGTCACCCTTACATCTTTTACTGAGTGGCCACAGAGCTCACGAAAGCTTATGCTCAAATAAATTTGTTAGTCTCTAAGGTGCCACAAGTACTCCTTTTCTTTTAGCCTCTCACAGTTTGTATGGCAACTTCCAACTTATCTGTATGTGGGTGGGTGGGTGGGTGGGGGTGTGTGTATATATATCTTACTATATGTTCCATTCTATGCATCCGATGAAGTGAGCTGTAGCTCACAAAAGCTTATGCTCTAATAAATTGGTTAGTCTCTAAGGTGCCACAAGTCCTCCTTTTCTTTTTGCGGATACAGACTAACACGGCTGCTACTCTGAAACCCGAGAATAATTGTTTATTAGAATTACTCAGCTCATTTATTTATTAGGCCTCTGCTGCTGGTTTTGAGTTCCTCCTCTTACATCCCACTGACTTTTCCATTAAGTTAATGGAATTTATGGTAGAATACATCTCCTGTGCTAGAGAAAGTACCATAGTGTATGTATGGTCTGCTGAGTGACCCACTAACTGAAACAGGTATTTTAAATATAACAGATTTAAATTGGTGGAGAGGGCAAGGGGTTCCCCTCTCTGATTCATTGCCAGCTCCCTCCTGCTCCTCGTCAATTTCATTTGTCAGTGGGCATTAACGCCAGGGTGACAGGGTAGAGCACATCGATGTAAAGTGAAGCCAGTACACTCACTGCTGTTAAGAAGGAAAAGCTTAGTAACACAGACAACGAGAGAGCATTTCTGCTGTCCCCAGTCTGATTACCAGACTCACTAATTGTAAAGCAGGAAGTGTTAATAGTAGTGTAGTTTTGAAATCCTACAGGCAAATTTTGTATGTGATTTGTGTAAAATTATACTAACATTCAGTTACACAGGGAAGGAGCCCTTGCTTAAAGAAAGATACATATGTAGGATCTCTCTCTCTCTTCAGCACAATCCATTGAATATATTATCTTCTGTAATAATTTTCAAAAATGGCTCCCTTTAGGTTCTTAAATCCATATTCAGTCACCTAGGGCTCAAAGCTCAAAATCAGTTAGGTGCCGAAGTCCCTGTTTTAGGTATAAGAGTCTTAGTTTCGAGATCCCTGCAATCCACAAAACTCCAGCTGAAATTCTGTAAGCACCTAAACTCTGTTTTACAGTAAATGTTCCGTAGGCACCTGTGTTTCCGCCTCCCTTTAGTGTCCGGATGCCTATCTCCTGCCTAAGCCCCAGAATGATTCACAAATCAGTGGTAGATGGATGTTTGGCCACCTAACTCAGAAGCGTGTGCCTAATAGATGAACTTCCACGAAACAGCTGGGGGGCAGGGAGAAGGTGGACTTCCCTCATAACTTTTAGTCCATGGGTTAAGGTACTCATCTGAGATTCCCAGTTCAAGTCTTCCCTCCACCTAGGGGGAGAAGGGATTTGAACAGGGATCTGCCACCTCTCAGGTGAGTGCTCTAACCACTGGGAGATGGGGTATTCTGATGTAAGCAGTCCCTCAGTCTCTGTTGAAGCTGTTGCACTGTGGATAAATAAGGAAAGAATCATTGGAGCTTGGGAACTGTATCCTGAATCTCTCTCATCCTGGTTGAGTGCTCCAACCACTAGGCTATGGAGTCATTCTCATGCTTGTGCTTTGAGTAGGTGATGAAGAACATACCAGGATTTAAGGAGGATGCTACTTCTTAAGTAAAAAAGATAAAAGCATTTCTTGGTAATTCAGGGCAAAATAGGCTTTACAAGAGCATACCACTCGGCTGCAAAACAACTCCATGAAATTCAACCAGCATTAATAGTCCTTTATGGACAACGCTTCTCCTGCACTGTGAACAGGGACCAGCAGAGGGTACTAAGCTCTTGTTGATTATCTTTCCAGTTATTTTTACAAAGATCCTTTTCATTTTCAAAATAGAATAGGAGGACACGTATATAGAACAGGAAATCAGAGAATTTGTATTGCTCACTTCTGAAATCATTCAAATATGTTGGCTATGGTACAGGTATTTACTGTGTTCTGAAATGTTTTGCTGTGGCAGATACATTAAGCCTCCGTCTATGAAAACTAAATTTTGTAGTAGTTAATGCGTCCCATACTAATAAAGTAAATCACACTCTGGCCGACGTATCTTACATATTTAGCAGCAGTGCATTCCCCTCAGTTCACACAGCTCACCTAATCTACAATTGAACTTGAAAAAGTTGGTGTTGATTTCCCTCCCCACCCTCCCCCCCAAACTTTGCATTCAGAACAGTTCTGCAGCCTCAAAGGCTAATTTGTGTTCTCTCGGAGATTCATTCAAAGAAGGCTGTTACACTTTTTGATACAGTGCTAGAAACTTGTGGACTGAGTGTCTGCCACTGGACTTTTTGTTTTGTCTTTTGTTTTGAAGGCTAGTATAAACTTATCTTCTGATTCACTGAGTTTTCCCTTATTCTCCCCTTTCTGGAAAATACCACTTTCCAATGTTCAGTGTACTGTATATGTTGCAACATACATTGATTACCTGAGCTTTCACCGGAGTAACAGCCAATTGCTGTATTCTTGTTTTGAACAGCTGCAGTTTGAACAGCTCACCCTCTAAGGGTATACAACATTCAGCTGATGGATTTACATTTTCATTAAATCCTGTTTCAGTGCAACAACCCATTTTACAAACCAGGGGCCAAATTCATCCCTGAGGTCAACAAAGTCATAATAGGGATGAAATTTGTCCCCCTTGTCAGTGAAAATGGCATAAGTGGCCTCGTTTACAATGAAACAGCTGCTTTTTTCCATGTGGACAGCATCCCAAAGGACACAACTTATTTTCATAATCAGAGTTAAGAGCTGGTACGGCCACATGGCAAAGCACCAAGCTAACAAGGGTCCTGTGTGTTGAGAGTTTATCCCCAGATGGTCCAGAAGAGTGGCTAGCCCCTGCTTCCCATGCTGTAGCATGTAGTGTTACAGCTGTGTTGGTCCCAGGATATTAGAGAGACAAGGTGGGTGAGATAATATCTTTTATTGGACCAGCTGCACAGAACTCTTCTTTAGGTCTGGGAAACTAAGGCTATCACTACGCTAGAGAGCTTACACTAGTGCAGCTGCACCAGCTGCTGTAAGCTCTCTGTGTAACCGACACAGCCGGTCGGGAGAGCTCTCTCCTGTCAACTTAATTACTCCAGCCCTCCCGCTCCCCCACCATGAGAGGCAGTAGGTGTGAATTAACCAACCTCCTGAGCTGCTCCTGCAAACATAGCACTTGCCACTCTTCTGACAGTGGCCAGTGCCAGGTGCCCCAGAGGGAATGAACAGAACAGGTAATCACCATGTGATCAATCCCCAGTTGCTCATTCCCAGCTTCTGGCAAACAGAGGCCAGGGACACCAGCCCTGCCCATCCTGGCTAACAGCCATTGATGGACCTATCCTCCATGAACTTATCTAGTCTTTTCATTGACTTCACTGGGCTTTAGAGCAGATCGTTACTGCACAGCTCCATTAATTCCAGGACTGGCGCAGACCCACCTGCAAAAATGAACTCTAAGTAGTGTAGTATTTATTAGGGCTGTTGATTAATCATAGTTAACTCATGCAATTAACTCAAAAAAACAATTGTGATAAATCACAGTTTTAATCACACAGTTAAACAATAGAATACCAATTGAAATTTATTAAATATTTTGGATGTTCTTCTACATTTTCAAATATATTGATTTCTATTACAACACACAATACAAAGTGTACAGTGTTCACTCTATATTTATTTCTGATTACAAATATTTGCAATGTTAAAAACAGTTTTTTTCAATTCACCTCATACAAGTACTGTAGTGCAATCTCTTTATCGTGAAAGTGTAACTTACAAATGTCATTTTTTGTTACATAACCGCACTCAAAAACAAAACAATATAAAACTTCAGAGTGTACAAGTCCACTCAGTTCTACTACTTGTTCAGCCAATCGCTAAGCCAAGCAAGTTTGTTTACATTTACAGGAGATAATGCTGCCCACTTCTTATTTACAATGTCACCAGAAAGTGAGAACAGGTGTTCGCATGGGACTTTTGTAACTGGCATTACAAGGTATTTACATGCCAGATATGCTAAACATTCGTATGCCCCTTCATGCTTCGGTCACCGTTCCAAAGGACATGCTTCCATGCTGATGATGCTCATTTAAAAAAAAAAATGCATTAATTAAATTTGTGACTGAACTCCTTGGGGAGAGAATTGTATGTCTCCAGCTCAGTTTTACCCGCATTCTGCCATATATTTCATGTTATAGCAGTCTCGGATGATGACCCAGCAAATGTTCGTTGTAAGAACACTTTCGCTGCAGATTTGACAAAACACAAAGAAGGTACCAATGTGAGATTTCTAAAAATAGCTACAGCACTCAACCCAAGGTTTAAGAATCTGAAGAGCTGTTCAAAATCTGAGAGGGATGAGGAGTGGAGCATGCTTTCAGAAGTATTAAAAGAGAAACACTCAGATGCGGAAACTACAGAACCCAAACCACAAAACAAAGAAAATCAATCTTCTGCTGGTGGCATCTGACTCAGATGATGAAAATGAACATGCATCAGTCTGCTCTGCTTTGGATCATTATCTAGCAGAACCCGACATCAGCATGGACGCATGTCCCCTAGAATGGTGATTGAAGCATGAAGGGACATATGAATCTTTAGCGCATCTGGCACGTAAATATCTTGTGACTCTGGCTACAATAGCGCATGTGAACGCCTGTTCTCACTTTCAGGTGACATTGTAAACAAGAAGTGGGCAGCATTATGTCCTGCAAATTATAACCAAACTTGTTTGTCTGAGTGATTGGCTGAAGTACAACTGAGTGGACGTGTAGGCTCTAAAGTTTTACGTTGTTTTATTTTTGAATGCAGTTATTATTTTTACATAATTCTACATTTGTAAGTTCAACTTTCATGATAAAGAGATTGCACTACAGTACTTGTATTAGGTGAATTGAAAAATACAATTTCTTTTGTTTTTTACAGTACAAATATTTGTAAGCCGAAATTAACGTAAAGTGAGCACTGTATACTTTGTATTCTGTGTTGTAATTGAAATCAGTATATTTGAAAATGTAAAAAAAATCCAAAATTATTTAAATAAATGGTATTCTATTATTGATTAACATAGTGATTAATTGTGATTAATTTTTTTAATTATCCTTTTATGTATCCATTCAGAAGTTGTATTCTTATATCTCAGTTGTACAAAGGTCCCTAAAGAAAGGTTCTATTAACGTTTCCAGAATCCAGGTCAGGTTGGCCTTTGGAAAATTTGGCTATACACACCCAAACATTGCAACTTGGGCCTGTCACTGTTTGAAATAACATTCCTCCGTAAGTCAGCAAAAATGTGTAACAAAAATCATTTAGTCTGAAACGGGTCTTTGATTTAGACCGCTCCAGAGCATTATCAAAGAGAGAGAACGCTGTTTAAGCATGGCTGTGTGCCACGGCCAGCTGCTCGTGTTCCATGATGCTGAAAATGTCCTCTGTTTGAACCAGGGTGCCTTCCATAAACAACTCAGTGACACTGCCTCTCTGTGTGCAGCAGCCCATATGCTGTTCCGGACCGTGGTCACTTGCCATTGGAAATGGTCATGGTTCCTACTTTAGTGATGGGTTGGCTTCGCACATACTTCTTATGCAACTGACAAATATACATTTTTATTTATTTGCATTTATTAACTGCACCTGTTTAAAAGTCTAGGTGGTGGACAATGTTGCTACCTAAATCAGAATTTCAGTAAAATTATAAGTATGTTCCTGCAAGGGATATAAATGTAAATCTGGGCAAAGGAAAATAAGGTCCCCCCCAAAAAGCATTTCCCATCCCTCCTTTCTCCAACTTCTCCATCCTCTCCAGGTAATCCTTTAACCAGTCACTTGCTCCCACCACTACTGCCACTGAGATATGCTGGTACAATAGGTACACCTTGCAATGTGTCACCTGATCTTTGGTCTGGTGGGCCAAAGAGAAAAACAAGTTCCCACGTTAAAGACTCTGGGACCAGTGAAATCCCAGTCCTATTGAAGTCAATGGCAAAATGCCAATTGACTTCAGAGGGGCCAGAATTTCACACTCTGGCACCAACCACATCCCATTTATGCCAGGGAAGTGGGCTGTTAGCTTGAGCGCTTAAGCTTCTGCGGTCATATGTTTTAAAATACCTGCTTTCAGAATGAAAGTTCCCTTCTTCAGCTTTTAGTGTTTTATATAAAAATCTCTAGTGCTGAGCTACACACATTTAAGTCCCTACAGGTTTTCTATTGAAATCAATTGTGATTTCACAAGGCGTGAGGCAGTGCTGAGTTATGTCCATTTTGTATCGTGGTAGTATTGAAATATCTGCACTGAGACCGGAATTTGACTATGCATATAGCTCCAGCTCCTGGTCCAGCAGCTCATGTATGGGTGTGTCTGAATTGGTCCCAAAAGTGATGCCATTTTGTACCTTACTCATGTGTTCTCAAACCTCATTCATTTTTTTCCAAGGGCCCCCATGTGCAGTATTTTCTGCTCATGAGGACACAATCAGATTTTCAGTCACTTGGTGCCCTTTAACTGAACTCAGTGTCACAGATGCATTATATGGAAATTCTAGATCCCAGACTGGGCAGGAACTTGCACAATCTGTTACTAAAGAGGGAAGTAAACTGCACTGATTCAATCCCAATGAATGGAAACTCCCCTACCACTGAGGAAAGACCCCAGTGAATCAGTGGGCTTAGGCCTGATCCTGTGTAGTGCTGAGTGTCCCCAAATCTCAGTGAAGTCAAGAAGGATGGAGGGCACTTGGTATGTTGCATGATCTGGCCCTCTTTAGCCACGTCTTTATAAGAGCTCCTATATGATTAGTTAGTTTGTGTTACATATGTTTTCCTAGCTAGAGGCAGCTTATAATTGGTGTCACGGATTCAGCTTTCAGTTTAATTCACTTGCTTCTCCCAGTCACTCTGTGGATCTTTTTATTGACCCCTTCTTTTAAGTGGCAAAAAATGTAATCCCTTGAGGTCACACATTTTGTAGAAGGGAGAAAGCATGCTGGAGAAGTCTCATCCATTTACGACTGTAATGATCTCATACTGCCCATATGTCAGGGTGACAGAACGTTTAAAACATATTGCCTGGCCTGTAGCAGGGACGTCGAGTGCTGTCATAGCAAAGAGCTAACCTAAACTCCCTTTGGTATCTTAAGCCAAAACCACAGCTAAAAACAATGCTTGCTTTACTGGCACCTAGGACGCTTGTGGAAATCTCATTGTCTTGTGGCAAGAGCTGAGCAAAACTAATTGGTTCCAACTTGCAGGGGGATCTGATGCATTTTTTTCCATTCCAGTTGATGTAGAATTTCAACCTCATTTCCAAGTTATTTGAGTTTCAAACAAATGCTAAAGCAGTGAAAGTCAGCTGGTTTCTGTGTGAATTTGTAAGCCAGGATGTCCCTTTCCCTCAAATCTCCCGGCACCTCGGAGACTTTTCTTCTGGGCAGAAAAGAGGGACAAGCAAGATGCACTGCAACCTCTACCTCATCCTCCCTGATGTCTTCAGGCCTGACCAGCTGGCCTCCAGGTGGAGTCACTTAGGACAACAGTCTAGTCCATTCTCCCATCTTAAAACTTGTTTGAGGGGTGTCACAAGATATGGCCCCCTCTCCAGCTTAATGCCTAGAAATCATCTTCAGCAGAGCAAGCTGCCTGCCCATCCCCATTCAGCAGCAGCAGACTCCAAAACCTAAATTCTGGTCCTGCTGCTGCTAACCACACCGCCCCGTACAGTATTTGGTGACACCCCAAAATGCACTAGGGTAATGGAAAACCTAAGCTAGGGTCCCGCAGGCAGGACAAATGTGGAATCTTGGCCTGCCTTTTATTCGTATAGGATGCTAGGAAGCTGATTAAATAACTGCACAGCTGCGGGTGAAAGTATGGAATTGCTGTGGCATTACTGATTCTCTCTGACTCCTTGTGAAATTGTTGCAGCTATTATGCCAGGCATTGTTCCAGTTTTAGACAATGGGAGAAAATTCCCCCACCCCCACATTGGTGCAACTCTTATTGTCTGTTAGAAGGCATCTTTTTTCAGTGTTTGTTCCTGGATGTTTATCTCATTTTTTCAGTCCTGAGTTTCATTTATGACTATAATTTTGATCACTGTGGGGTTTTTTGTTTTTGTTTTTTTTCATTTTTAAAAGTTATTCAGTGGAGATGGGCTAAGGTTGCAAGGAACGGATCCAGAGCTGCTGGGTTCAGATGCAATGACCCTCACAAACTGGGCTCATAAAATTTTGGCCTAAAGAAGCATGGCATGAATGGGGTGGATTCAGATCTGGGTATCTGACTCTGAAATGCACTGAAGTTTGAAGAGGTTTAGAACTAGATTTAAGGTTTTTGGTCTATCTAGGATCTATTGATAAGAACATCAAGGTGGTCCATAGTAAGGCTTTTTACAACACAAACTACAGGTTTTCAAATGATGACATAGTCAAATCCATACAACAAATATGAGGAAGAATTCACCAAAATAGGCTGTCCTGACATTAGCGCCATCACTATTTGGCAAGCACATATTACATGTTGGAAAAAAAAGGGCTTAAATATTTACTTCAGTAAGATAATGCTTCAGATAAAGAGTGTGGATGAAATCTCAGCCAGTGGCAAAACTCCCATTGACTTCACTGCAGCCAGGATTTCACTTTGTTTAACTGAAAGTCAAAGCACACTTTATAAAACCTTCTCAATGACTTACTCCAAGGAAAAAAAAAAGGGGAAGAGGAAAGTTACACAGACTAAATCCTTCACTTAATAAATCTTACAAAGAAGTCAAACAAATACAGAGCTAGGACAAAAGCCCTTCTATTGCACACCCAACCAACTTTAAACCAATGTCAGAGAGAGATCTGGAGAATGAATGGACTTCTGAATGCTACCAGTGCTTACTTGCCACATCATTTTTGCTTATGCAATGGTAAAATGGGATACTGCATTTTTACAGTGCCTTGCCTCTAAGCAGCTCAAAGGCTTTTTCAACAAATCATCACAACTCTCCTGCCATGTAGGTATTAGCTTATCCCTGTATGTAAGTGTTGCTGGACCCATTTTACAGATGTGTAAACTGTGGCACCAAAAGGTTATGATTCTTGACCGAGGTCACAGTCAGCAGTTCCAATCCACTACTCTAACTACTAGACGAGCTCCCTCTAACATGCAAAATGGTCCTTTCTGTGGAAAGGGAAATAATACCAAAGAACTCCTTTATAGTACTGCAGAGGTCTCAGCTACTGCTTTGGGCAATTATCCTTTTTATTGGTTATGGATAGATGGTAACTGGGCTGACAGTCAATGTAGAGGCTGTTTTTCTAGGTTACAAAAGGGGAGTATGTAGTGGTGGCAGGGGGTCACACCTTAGTAAGGTTTCAGATCTGTTTATTAATGCATCATCATGGAAGGAGAATTAATTCAGCATGAAATGCGAACAGGAAGGTTTCTAACATTTAGGCATGTAACATTTTTTTAAAGTTATCAATTTAAATTGTGCATTATGTTTTTAAAATTTTAACTGCTAGAAATATGTCCTTCTGATGGTTAAAGACTTGATTCTCCACTCTGTTACACCAGTATCTTGGAGTGGAGAATCAGCCCTGTATGAGTTTTGTACAAGGAATGCAGAATCAGGCTTCTGGTGGGTAGCAATGTTGACTCTCTAAGTTCCAAGCAGTGCTGAGATCCTCCAACAAACACTACTTAGGACTGAATGTTATCAGCTTCAATATTCCTTCCCCCTTTTCCAGCGCAAATGATCACTAAGCTGAAATATGTTCCCCACACAATATGAACAAAGTTTCTATTTGTGCTTAGCCTTTGCTTACCCTGCCCTTTTAAAGTCAGGGGAATGTTGCCTGAGCAGAGAGCGAATCACGTGGCCCCAAGTAAAATAAATGTTTGTGAAATGTCTGTAATCATAGCCATAAAGACTATCTTAGAGAGCACATGCGGCAGAGCTCAAGTAACAGTGCTGTACCTCAAGCCTGTGCTAGCTGGTAAAGCGGGTGGACTTGTGCTGTGGATATTTGGCCACCAGGAGCCAGACTGAGACCACAAACTCATTTCACATAAGTTGCCAAAGAACCATAACTTTGTTTATTACCAAGCTGAGCTAGTTTTCAATGGGTGACCTACAAGTAAAGGGTGCAATAGCCAACTGTCAGTTTCCAAAGCCATACAGTCCCTGTGAAAGATTCCCTCCTAACTTTCTGCTGTATTTCACAAGAACGTTGTTCACACAAAATAACAACACTGACTAAAATAACATTAAAAGCTGGATTTAATCAATCTTCTAGTCACACTATCACATTTTTAGAATCAAATTAAAAATTGACGTAAGGGGTGCTTTTAGGACAACTGGATGTGGACCAAAAGATCGGATCCAAACTCCCCTGACCAAGTTTTGTAGCTGGTTCCTATCATTATGAAATACCCAAATCTGATTATCCCCAAAACTTGGAGAAAGTCTGGATCTCTGTTAATGTTCTTTCGTAAGGCCCTGTCAGATTTTTCTAATCTTTATGAGCAGATCTTTGCTCCCATGCAGAACTGATTGCAGGGTTGGGCCTTGGCATGTTGATTACCTTCATATAGACTATTGCTTTTATCTGAAACTTCAATTTTGAAATAATTGATCTGCTTTAACCAGAAAAAATTGCCTAGGGAGGTTGTGGATTCTCCATCACTGGAGGTTTTTAAGAGCAGGTTAGACAAACACCTGTCAGGGATGGTCTAGAGCAGGGGGTCTCAATCTTTTTCTTTCTGAGGCCCCCTCAACATGCTATAAAAACTCCACAGCCCACCTGTGCCACAACAAATGTTTTTCTGCATATGAAATCCAGGGCCGGCATTAGGGGGTAGCAAGCAGGGCAATTGCCTGGGGCCTCACACCACAAGGCGTCCCACAAAGCCAAGTTGCTCAGTCTTCGGCTTTGGCTTCGGCCCCTAGGTGGTGGGTCTCAGGGGCCCGGGCTTCTGCCCCACATGATGGGACTTCGGCTTTCCGCTCTGGGCCCCAGTGAGTTTAACACTGGCCCTGCTTGGCAGACCCCCCTGAAACCTGCTCTTGGCTTCCCAGAGGGCCCCAGACCTCTGGTAGAGAATGCTGGTCTAGAGTCCTGCCTTGAGTGCAGGGGACTGAACTAGAAGACCTTTCAGGGTCCCTTCCAGTCCTACAATTCTATGATTCTATGCTTTCATGTGTAATAAGAAATGAGACATTTGGTTAGCATAGTTTAGAAGAAAAGGATTTGCTCAGTGAGCTTCGAATGTTCCTTGAACTTTAGGACAATATTCAGCTTCTCTATATAGACATATAACAGGGCTTCAGTACCTACTCTGTTCACTACCCTTTCACCACCACCAACGAAAAAGGTCTTCTAGTCTCACTATGGGTCTAAACCAAACCAAGCCAGCCAGCCACACTGGTCTGAGGCAAAGCCAGTGAACAATGTCACACGCAATCATGTACATAAATGAGGATGCTCTAGGTCACAGACTTATTTGATTGGCAGAAATATGTGTCAACCAGAAGTGACCAGGGTACTTTTGCGCATTGAGTCATATTTTCTGTTTTTTTAACTGCAGGTTTCCCCTCATTCTGACCTGTTTAGTATCCTTGCATCAAAATATTGTAAAAATCTGTAAATGTTCATGGTTTTTTTTAATCACATGTAGCATACAAACTGCTGAATTCCTTACCAGGAGAAGAGTGTAACTGTGTTAGGATTTAGCCCACAATCCTGCAAACACTTGGAATAAAACGAGTAGTGTCACTGGGATAAATTCTGGCCCAGTTGAATTCAATGGTAAAACTCAAAGGAGCCAGGATTCAATCCATTGACTTTGCTGAGACTATTTATGTGCTTAAAGTTAAGCATGTAGATAAGCATAAGCATGTTCATAAACATTTGCTGGATCAGGAGAAAAATCCTTATATACTTTCAAGAATCACAGTATCAGCAAGGTGAAAAGGTATGGTAAAGAGTTTTGTTTTAAAGGGACAGCATTAACTTAAAAATTACCCTTCTATCTCTGTTTTCTTTAGCTGCTGTTGTAATATTAAGATCACTACAAGTGGAACAGATCAGAGAAGGGGCAGGAAGGGTGAATTCTCTCTATACTTTTCAGTTTGTTTGCTTTGTGTATTTGACAGCACTTTTTGTCGAGTGAATTTCACTATTTCTGCTGTATGGCCAATCAGTTTCCCTTATTGCTTGTGTGAGTATTTTGCATAGAACCAGGGAAGAAAAAAACATTTTTGAAAATAGAAAAATGTTATTGTAAAACCACCCAAAGTGTAAGGGGATTCAGAGACAGGTGTAGTACCTGGTATTCTCTTTAACTCTCATTTTTTGGGAGGAGGGGGAAGGAGTTAACTGATTAGCTTTCAATTTGACTGTGCCCCTTTAAACCAATTTCACAAGGTTCAGAGAGGGGGCTAACCATTATTTCACTATATCTTACTCCTGGTCCTGGAGTACTGAATGTGGCAAATAAATTAGAGCACCATAGAAATATTGAGAACATTAGAATGGTTCCTGGGTGGAAATGATCAGCTTTCATGCAAGGATGGAACAAGACGAGTATACTGTGTCCTGGGAAAGGTGGGCCAATTTGTTCAGTCCGTCATTAAAGGAAAGAAACAAGAGCTGTGTGTATATGTGTGTGTCACAAGCTTCATGTTAATTTAGTAATAAGAGATTGTTTGCATTATGATTACGTTACAGCTTCTGTTAAATAGGAACTACAGATCTTTGGGGCATAACATTAAAAATTACTAGACATTGCATAAGGTACATGCAATATATATATTTTTAATTCTGTAGTATGTCCTTCTGAATCTTACTTGCTCAGCTGACAACGTTTCTGATTTTTTCCCTGATGCCATGGAACAACAGGCATGAGTCTTCACTGCCTGACAGTTTGGATGTTTTTGAAAATCCCACCCAATGTTGGCCAATCTCTGCTCCTTCTGAATCCACCCTTTATGTAGTTACTCACATCTGTGTAAAGTGGTGATAAAACACTCCCAAACTCAGGGCCTGATC
The DNA here is from genome assembly GCF_015237465.2 of Chelonia mydas. Classification (NCBI taxonomy): domain Eukaryota; kingdom Metazoa; phylum Chordata; order Testudines; family Cheloniidae; genus Chelonia; species Chelonia mydas. Next base: position 89,572,726 of record NC_057855.1, read on the forward strand.
CCGCAAACTTGAACATGAGTATCTTTATTCATGTGAGTAATTCCACTGAATCCATTGGGACAATTCACATAGTAGAATTACTCATATGTGTTTGCAGGATTTTCACCCATTTTGCATGGGTGTAAATGATTCCACAAGGTGGAAGACTGTGGAAAAACAGGCCCCATGAGCCCTTTCCTGGATCATTAGAATTAGTGAGAGTTTTGTTATCAGCTGCAGTAGGTTCAGGATCAGCCCAAACTCTATAATTAAAGAACAAATAGAATGTACTCTTCCACATTTGAAAGATTTCCTATGTGATCATCTTTGGAGAAGTGTCTGTTCATTCTTATTTACAGTGTGTGTTACCTTTATCAAATATGTGCCTCTCACCAAGTCTTTGGACACATGTTCTCTGTATATGAGCAATAATTTCCAAGGTAAGGCCCTGATCCTGCAAACTAATCTGCATGGGGGGATCTTTGTGCATGTGAAGGCCCATTAACTTCAGTGAGGCTTCATGAAGGCATAGGGGTCCATCTGCTTGGAGCAGCTTGCAGGATCCAGGCCTAACATATTGACAATTATCAATAAAAATGAATCCCCTCACTTCACCTCCCCAGTCCCTTGAAGACTTAATTCTGCAAGTTGCTTAGCCCATCAGTGGGACTCTTTAAGATCCCAACCCTTCACGCTCTTTGGCACATGGGACCAGTGGAACAACTCAGGTGCTTAAAGTTGAATACATGTGTAAATCTGAGGATTGGGGCCCTATGAACTGGCAGAATAAGGCCCCTATAGTAACAAAACCAGAAAGTAATATACTACTACAGAGAAACAAACAAAAGGCACATTAATTTGCATTGCAATTTATGTGCCATATAAATCAAATAAAAATAATGCAGGAACTAATAGTACATGAATATTTGGTTAAAGTGAGGGTTTTCTGTAAAATATTAAGACAGAGCACAATAGGCAGTGAGTGGACATTGTTTACACAGTGCAAATACATAATTAATATTAGGGAGCATTTATATGGCACTTTACATTTACCAAGTGCTCTGCAAACAGCTCAGTGATGCAAAGCAGAATGAGCATGTGGATAAACAGTGTGTGCCTGGTGGCAGCAATGACAATGTAGAATGATCTGGCTCTGTTCCACAGGACAGGTTAAGATGGTGGGGGAATCCCCCAGGAGAGCAACCCCTGTGGATGTTTCCTGGGCTGCTGCTGGAAGGGGGCAGTGGGGAAGTCTCATGGGGAAAGGAACCTGCTACTCTCTTCCTAGTTGGGGAGAACCCCACAAGGATTCCTCATGTTGGGGAATTCCAGGGGCTGTTGCTTGACCTTTCTTGGGGTATGACCATGGAGAAGTGCGTCTGGGTGGGAGCGTGCTCCAGAACTGGTTTTTTCCCCTGGCTATTAGGGGGATCCCTAAGGGAGGAGCCCCTTTAACAGGTTTCAGTGCTGCTTCCTGCTATTTGTGTGGGAGGGTTCCATGCTGGAAAAGGGTCTCCGTGCTGCTGCCTCCCAACCGGCAGGGAGGTGTCTGTTGGGGGGGGGGGGCAGTGTAGTGCCCTCCAGCCAGAGAGAGGGTGCCTGTGGTGGAGGGGTCCAAGTGCTGCCCCCCGCCCCCTTACAATGGGGGAATGTATGTGGAGGAGGGATCCCAGTGCAGCCCCCTCGCCAGAAGAGGTTGTCTGTGATCGAGGGTCCTTGGTGCAGCCCCCATCACCCAAGGATGAGGGGGGTGTCTGTGGCAGAGGGGTATCAGTACAAGCCCCTCCCCCCCCCGCCAATGATGGGGTATTTGTGGCAGAGGGGGATCGGCACAGCCCACCAATGATGGGGTATTTGTGGCAGAGGGGTATCAATGCAGCCACCCCCAGTGATGGGGTTTCTGGGCAGAGGGGTATTGGCACAGTCTGTCTTGCCTCCCCCGCCGATGATGGAGTGTCTGTGGCGGAGCGGTATCAGTGCAGCCCCCCGGTGATGGGGTGTCTGTGGCGGAGGGGTATCACTGTAGCCGCCCCCCCCCGGTAATGGGGCCCTCTGTGGCGGAGGGGTATCACTGTAGCCGCCCCCCCCCGGTGATGGGGTATCTGTGGTGGAGGGGTACCAGTGTAGCCGCCCCCTCCCCCGGTGATGGGGTGTCTGTGGCGGAGGGGTATCAATGTAGCCCCCCTCCTGGTGATGGGGTATCGGTGGCGGAGCGGTATCACTGTGGCCGGCCCCCCCCCCCGGTGATGGGGTGTCTGTGGCGGAGGGGTATCAGTGTAGCCCCCACCCCGGTGATGGGGTCTCTGTGGCGGAGCGGTATCACTGTAGCCAGCCCCCCCCCCCCCCCCCATGATGGGGTGTCTGTGGCGGAGCGGTATCAGTGTAGCCCCCCCCCCCCCCGGTAATGCGGTGTCTGTGGCGGAGGGGTATCAATCTAGGCCCCCCCCCTCCTGGTGATGGGGTATCGGTGGCGGAGCGGTATCAGTGCAGCCCCCCCCCCCGGTAATGCGGTGTCTGTGGCGGAGGGGTATCAATCTAGGCCCCCGCCCCCGGTGATGGGGTATCGGTGGCGGAGCGGTATCAGTGCAGCCCCCCCCCCCGGGGGGGGTGATGGGGCTGTGTCGGCGGAGGCGTACGTTCCAAGCACTCGCCGGCCAGCGGCCGAGCTCCTTGTCCGTCCATCCCCGCGGGGGCGGGCCCGGCGCCGCGGCGGGGCGGCCCCAGCCCGCCCTGGCGCGGGGGCGGGCCCGGCGGCGCAGTAAGGTGCTGAGATTCTGGGCGCGCAGCGGCTCTGGAGCTGCGGCGCGAGGCCGTGCGGGTGGCATGCTGTCCTCGGCCGCGCTGCTGGCGCTGGGCGCGCTGCTGTGGCTGGGCCCGCAGCCCCCGGGCCGGGCGGCCGCCGCCCAGGCCGTGTGGACCGCCTGGCTGAACGTGTCGTGGCGGGAGCCCGGCGGCGGCGGGAACGGCAGCGGCTGGAACGCGAGCGAGAGCGGCTTCTTCGGGCACGACTCGCCGCTGCAGCGGGCGGCCGGGCTGCTGGTGCAGCCCGACGGGCCCGACAGCCTCAACGCCTGCAGCCCGCTCACCAACTTCAGCGAGGCGGGCGCCGGCCAGGCCTGGCTCGCGCTCATCCAGCGCGGCGGCGGCTGCACCTTCGCGGACAAGATCCGCCTGGCGGCCGAGCGCGGCGCGGCGGGGGCCGTGATCTACAACTACCGGGGCACGGGCAACGAGGCGCTGCCGATGTCGCACCCGGGTGAGTGACGCGCGGGCCCCGGCTGGGGGAAGGGTCCCCCCGGCTCGGCCCTCGGTGACTGCGGGGGATCGTCCCCTCCTCAGCCCGGTCCCCGCCGGGCGCGCTGCCCACCCCGGCCGCTCTCGGGCACCGCTCCCTGTCCCCTGGGCTGGGCTCTGCGCCCCAGGCTCTGGCCGGGCTTCCTTATCGCATGGCAACGATGCTGCTGCCTTAGAGCTTCAGGGGCAAGCCTGGTTCGAGACTTCCCCTCTGGAGAAAGGTCTCCCGTGGAGGGGGCCGATGGCTTCCCGGGTCACGAGGCAGGGCTAGGTCTCCAGGGGTGAGTGTCCTTGCTGCGTTTTGGGATTCACGCCGAGGACCCGAAGAGGGCGTGGTGCTGTGCAGGTGTAGGGCAGTGGGGCTTGCAAGCTGAATGCATGTGGCTAAGCAGGCAGCAAACCTGCTGTTGCTTGCTGTAATAATGAACAAAATAGCTGGCCACTAAAAGTGAATGGTCTTCAGTAGAGCTCGAATTTTTCGCTCCTCCCCGGGAGCGAGGTCTTTAGTAGTTTCTCTAAGGTCTGAACAGAGGGAGTTTGCCATGTGCTAATGGGAAGGAGAATCCACTCAGCGGCAGTGTGTGTAGGGAGTCAAAAGGGCACTAAGTGGTAGTTTGAGTGGATTCTAAGGATTGGTAGCATGTGGAGCAGGGGTGGAGTTTGGGAGAACTTGGGAGGCAAGTAGGAGCATGACCTTGATATAGAAAGGCTAAGAGTCATTGCAGAGACTAAAATAGGGTGGACAGGAAGGCTATCTTGGCAGCTGTGGCTTGGACTGAAAGTGGAAAAGATGAGTGGGACAAGCCAGACATGTGGGGGGATGGACTACTGTCTCAGCAATAAGATAGAATGGAAGAGTTTTGGGGGACAATGTAGGAGTAGGAATTGTGAGGGTTGGATGGGGGGGGGGGGGGGAAGCTGGGATAGAGTAATGATGGCCAGGTGTTGCCAAGACTGCAAACATAAGGGAATGGTGGTGGTGCTGTAAGGGGAAAAGGAGGAAGCTGGAGAGAGGTTTAACTAGTATTCTAGCTCTTGATTTTGAAAATGATCTTCTGAACACAAACTGCTGCAGTCCTGAGTTTCCAGAGGGCTCCAGTGCTTACTGCTGAGAACTTCCCAAACCTGTAGCGGAGTGAAAAGCTGTCCCTGGCCAACACTTGGTTTTCAGCGGGGTGTTGGCCAGGGACTGACGGCATCTTTAGTCTGGCTAGTTTAGTCCCTTTGAGTGATTTTGATCTACTTCAAAAGACAGGAAGTCCTCATGCTGACATGTCTGTTACTCTTTCCTGAACTCATACCAAATTATTATAGCTTGCTGTTTAAGGCATTTTGTTGAATTTGATTTAATTCATAACAGTGTTAAATACATAAGCTATTGCAGCTTAAACCTGAGCAGGTTGCTGCCTGAGTTCTCTGGGCTGGGAGAGCTGTGCACTGTCATATGGCAGCATGTGTTCAGACATATGGACTGGGGGTGGGAATTGTTTGGTTTTTTTTTGCTACTAATCTAGTTAAATGTGCTCAGAGTCTGCTTTTCAGTCAGTCTACCTAAGGGCAGTGAGAGAGGCTGATGTCTCCTCCAGACATTTCTATTTTTAGTCAGTTTTCCTTGCATCCCACACATCAATCAACTTTGAATGGAATTAGTGTGGGTCCCATCCTTTGATCTTCATGTAAAATCATTTTATGCCTCACAACTTGTCCCTTGCCAGGTTGAGTTGTGTTTCCAGTACAAGTATCAAGCCTTTTTTAAGCAAATTTACCTTCTGCAGAAGTTGATGACATAGGTTCCCTCCACTTGCCGCAGAAAGTTTCCTGTTTGCCACTGGTGAGTGGGGGGTTTTCCCCCAAAACTCCTCATTTTTCAAATGAAGACTTAACAGTTTGATCGTCATGGTAGTACAGTCAAGCTAATATTTCATGGGAAGATATCTTAAGTTTGAGCACCAGAGTGGACATTAAGACTCTAGTAATGGAAAAAGTAGACACTTCAAAGGAAGTTCTTTTAAGAACCTAATATTCTAAAGTGTTAACTAACCTAGCAAACTGAAACAAAAACAGGGTGGCTTAAAACTTGCAGGCTTAAAACAAGACCTGAGAAAGACCTGGTGAAAATGGGGAAAGATTATTTCTTCACTCTTATAGTGTTAAGGATAAATGGCATTTGTGTGGCTTTTTCCTGTGTATTTTTCATAAAGCACTCTTGAGGTTTCAGTCTTGCAAGTTCCTGGACTTAAAGAAGATAAATACAGTCATCCTGCTTTTTATCCTCTGTGATCTACAGATAAAGTTGGGGTGTGTGTGTGTGAAGAGTGTGTGCGCATGTGCAGGTAGCTGTTTAACTCAACAAATACACTGGTGACCCAGGGTTTTCCAGAAGTCCTCTTAAGAATCTTTTTGGTACACCCAGAATCCACATAAACATCTATGAGATGAAGAGTTAAATGCAGGATGGTCCCATGGGCCGGATGTGTTCCGCAGGCTGTAGTTTGCCCACCTCTGGTGTAAAGACTAACGTGGCCCAAACAGACTTGCCAAAGCATGGGCTTAAGTAAGGCAATGTTCTTAAGACTGGGCATAAACAGAGTAGCAGTCATTAACAGATCACCCTTAGTTTGGCATCGACTTATATCTGTAGCAAAAAGTATTAAGAGAAGGTAGTGAAGAATGTTTAACATGAACTTACAATAAAATTTAGTGGCAGGTGAGGATGTAAGTGAAATAAGGAGTGTCTTAAGTCTGCTATTTGATTACTGCATGTGTAACCTTACAACAAAACATGGACTTTGTGCGCTTTCTAGTTCTCGAAACGAAGCATCCCAACCATGTGTCTGGGTTTGACCTGAAGGGATTGTCACTAGCTTTGAAAAGAGAACTTTGGTTCTTCAGTACCTGCACCTCGAACATTGTTCACCTAAATCACTGAACAGCCGTCAGAGAGCAGCTACTTTTGATCACTGCTGACCTCTTAAACTAATGTCCCAGGGATAGGAGCATCTCCTTACCAAACTGTTTAGCCAACCAGTCTCCTCCGTGCCATATTTTTCTTAAAATCCCAGTTGATGGAGACTTGGTTAGCTTAATTGAACAAGCTGCTGTTCTCCATGGTGTGTGCTGCTTGAAAGATCTTCTCCCTCCCCTTTGCCCCTGGGTTGTAGTTTTGAGCTTTAGGCCCAGGGACTCATGCCACAATTGTTCAAGGTGGTGATCCAGCATGATTCATTATGTGCCCTGGGGTATATTGCAACTTCCAAGCCCAAGCATGGACAAAAAATAGAACAGGAAGTTCTAAACCAGTGGATTCCAATCTTTTTGTCTGAAGCTGTCCCTCTGTAGTAATTGCCTTATGGTACCTCATGAATCCTTGCACTGTGCCATGACAATTGCCGCACCTAATTTGTGGTGCTGCCATTCTCTCTTCTTGTGTCCTTTGTCTGACTGTTTTGTCTCCTATTTTTCACTGTTTCTACTTCATTACCTTTCCTGAGTCTTCTGATCTCTTCTCTCTCCCTACTCTCCAGTGCTCTCCTCTGCTTTTTCTGTTATCTGTCTTCCAACTGCTGTATTTCCTGTGTCTCTGCCCCTGACAGTGCTGGCCTTTCTCTTCTCTTCCCAATTATACTGCTTGCTGGGGACAGTGAATGTTTGTGTGTCCCCTAGCAGAGGGTAGGAATGTGGAGGAAGTAGTGCATGAAGCTCTGGTGATTCTGTCTGGTTCAGTGAAACTTTGTTGACAAGGCAACAGAAGAAGCAGTGTCCTCTGCAAAGAGGATGGGGATGGCAATGCATCACTGTTTGTTCTTTGGGGACAGAATAGCAGAAAAGTAAAGGGGAAGTGAAGTTAAGACATTAAAATGCAGTTCTTTTCTTAAAAAAAAAAAAAAAAAAAAAAAAGAAGAAGAAATATGTATTTTAATAGTTCTTACCCCTGTATGTAGTCAGTCCTGTCTGCTGACTTGGGACACAAATCTGCAACTGGTAGCGCTTTACAGCAGTACACGGAAGGAACTAGATTTTGTTCCTTCTACTGCATCACTAACAGAATAATTTGAGTTCAGTCAGCTATCTGTCCATGCCTACTAACGATCCTATGGGCACAGTCTGACCCATAGAACCTTTATTACAGGTGGCGGTGCTTGGGAAGGAAAGAAACCAGTTCGACCCTTATTCCACGCCCAGCTTCTGGGTCTGACAATTGGAAAAAAACACTTGTAAATGAAGCGAGTATATTTCATATGAAATACTACCAACCTGAACATGGACCCGGTAATGCCATATCTAGAATCACACTTGGAGCAAGAAGACAGACTGAAACAGGGAAGGAAAAACATGTACAGAAATAGCTTACTCACTAAGTCCTAGGATTTTTACCTCATAGTTTCCCACCTTGTGTATCACTGGTGTGACTCCCTCCAGAGGGAGTAACAATGGGAATCCTAGTGTAGAGATTACCAGGATTTTGCCCACTGTCATCTGGGGCTTCTCCAAAGGCCAACTTTGTGTAAGTAAACTTTCAGCTCATTTTTTTGTTGAAACCTAAATAGTAAATTGGAGAAGTGCAGCTCCATGATATTTGAAACTAAAAGCTCACGTATTCTGATTTGATTCTAAATTTATTGTAGGCATGCATGGAACAGTGACTGAAATATCTTAATCTGCCTTTGCTAGCATGAAATAGACTATTGGAGACCGCACTTCTGGGAAGACATTGGTGCAGGGCAGTAATGCAGCCACATTGAGGGAGAATTGGAGCAGGTGGCCAAGGAAATGATGGTAAAAACAGGTGGGGCTGAAGTTAAATATTGTTGCCAACGCAAGAATATGCAAACCGTCTTCCTGTCCACTAAGAGGTTATGGATGGAAGCTTTCATGTACTGCCAGACAAAGAACAAAAGCCCTCTTGGATGGACTTGCACATGAGTAATGTAAAATATGTTGACTCTTCTCTCCTTCACAGGATCTCTGCTGCCACGAAACTTTCCAACTCCTAATATAGGCTTATCTTCTAGACGTGCAATAAACTAACTGTATTTTTTTTTGTATGATTATCAAACTTATCTTTTGAGGTAGAATTCTTATTTAGAGGCTCAAACGTTCCTGTACATTTAAGTAACTTTTATTTTTAGTCATTTCACTTTAAGAGGCTTGCATTATTTAATTACTGTGTGCACATTGAGAGGGTTAGATTAATCCTGTTTTGTTTGCATCAGTCTTATGTCTAGAAATTAATGGTACATCAGTTTATCAAAATTACCATTAAAAACACACACAATACAAAAATAGCCAAATCAGATATAATATCCTACCTAATACCTTCTAGTATCTAAAATGTCAAGGATTTAATGGAGTCTGATGTCATATTTATTTAGTAATTTTGTAAGCATTATATCTTATCAACAAGTAAACATCAGTTTTAATTATACTCATTTCAAGATGATGGTGCCTTTCTGTGGCAGGCTGAACATGGTTTCAAAGTATAATATTATGGGCTGATAATTGCTGACCTCTGTAACATATATTGGCCTTCAAAAGCAAACATGTGATTGGGGAAAGATTGAAACAGAGCAAGACCAAAGTACATAAAATGAGTTCAGTTAGCTTTAAAGGGTTCTTTAATAGACTTGAGCGAACCAGAATGTTAAGTGGTTTTCCTGTCAGGGTACATTAATAGCTTTGGAAATTCTTTAAGTGTTAAGAGTAATATGTCTTGAAGATCTGCAAAGAAAGTACAATGTGATCTTTTTTTTTTTTTAACTTCCTTCTTCCAATGCTCAGCTCTGCTGGCCTTGAATGACAGATCACCTGGCTTTGTGAGTGCTATACCTGGGAGGGCCTGAGCAGACATTGGCTAAAAATAACCAACAAATGTATCAAGGAAAGCATGCTAGCCAAGCAGGGGTGTTGCTGTCATGAAGTGCAGAAGTCAAGAGGCACAGTTTCTAGGGTATCCTATATTAACAAACTAGGATTAAAAAGGATCTGAGAGTCTAAACTTGGATCAATATATGAAAAAGAAGCTGGTGAGGTTAAAACCTTTTAATGCCAATAGTAAAACTTGTACTGAAGGGATTAATTGCCACCAGCAAAAACAGCATACCATCTCTTAAGTTACTTGAGGAAGCAGTAGTCAGCAAGAAGACTAGCTGTGTCCTGTTCAGGCTTGTTATGAAGCATGGTTTTTAGAAACAAGCAGTAAAGGAAACTAAACTCTAAAAGAGAAAAGGATTGAGATCTGTGGTAAGTATTATGATTGGTATATCCTAAAGTAGCCTGTTTTTTAACACTATATTTGTGAATGGTAAATAAACAATCCTTTGCTCCTTTTGAAAGAGCAGAATCATAGAAATGTAAGGCTGGAAGGGACCTTGAGATGTCATCTGGTCAACCCACCATGCTGAGGCAGGACCAAGTATAATTATACCATCCTTGACTGGTGTTAGTCTAAGCTGTTACTAAAAACCTCTGATGACAGGGATTCCACAACCTCCCTTGAAATCCTGTTCAGTAATTAGTTATCTTTATAGTTAGTCTTTCCTAGTATCTAACCTAAATCTCCCTTGCTTCAGAGTCAGCTGATTACTTCTTGTCCTACCTTCAATGAATGTGGAGAACAATTGATTGCCATCCTCTTTATAATAGCCTTACCATATTGAAGGCTATCAGGTCCCCCCTCGATCCTCTTTCTCAAGACTAAACATACCCAGTTTTTTATCCTTTCCTCATAGGTCTGGTTTTCTAAATCTTTTATCATTTTTCGTGCTCTCCTCTGGATTCTCTCCACTTTGTCCACATATTTCCTAAATTGTGGTGCCCAAAACCACACAATATTCAGCTGAGGCCTCATCGAGGCCAAGCCTTACCTTCCATGTCTTACATATGACAGTCCTGTTAATACACACCAAAATGATACTGGTCTGCCTTGCAGCTGCATCACACTGTTGATTCATAGCCAATTTGTGATCCACTATACCTTGCAGATCCTTTTCAGCACTACCACTGCCTAGCTAGTTATTCCCCATTTTTGTAGTTGTGCGTTTGATTTTTTTTTTTAATTAAATGTAGTACTTCTCCCTTGTCTTTATTTCATCTTGCTGATTTCATACAATTTCTCCAATTTGTCAAAGTTATTCAGAATTCTTATCCTGTCCTCCAGAGTGCTAGCAATCCCTCCCAGCTTTCATCTGCAGATTTTATAAACGTACTCTCCGCTCCACTATCTAAGACGCTAATGAAAATGTAGAATGGTACCGGACCCAGGACAGATACCTGTAGGACCTCACTAGATCCATCCTCACAATCTGATAGCAAACCATTGATAACTACTCTTCAAGTACAGTCTTTCAACCAGTTATGCACCAATATTAGGAATACCCTAGAGACTTGGAAAATGGAGTTGTCTGTCAATGTCAAATGTGGCTACCCTCATCTGCCTCAGCCATGGCTTGATGTAGTTTCTTTGCATGCCTCTGTGCTCATACCAGACACAGCTGATTCAGAAAGAACACAACTGGATCCAGAACTCTGAGTTCATCTCTGCACCAAGTAAAAGCCCACTTGTGAAAATTTTCAGTTATCTTGAGCTTGTAACTTCTTGTGTCCACAGATAGCTGTCATATAAATATTAATTACAATGTCTGAGCCAAGTACAGTATAAGGTGGCTTTTCCACAGCATGAATGAGCCAAAATGATGCAGCTGCAATAGGTTCTCAGCTGTCTGTTCCAGTGCAGTGCCTTGTGTTTTGGGAAATTTCCCCAAGGAGTCTGTACCCAGCACAGTTGATGGATATTATTATGGCATGAGTTTTCAGACTCTTTGAATTCACTGGTACTGCCCAAGGTGTGGTTATGGTGGTTTAGCTACCACTAAAACAGTTATGTCTAACACGGTTGCTCTTTGGATTTACTAAACTGTTGCAATGACAAATGATGAAATAAAAAATGTAACGAAGTCACAGTTACTGTAAGTATTTACTAACCTAGTGGTAGGGTATATTGGTCTTTCTTGCCAGCTGCATCTTTGTTGGCTCATACCTTGCAAATCCTACAGAGCCTAACAGGTTGATAACGCTGCATATAGTTTTGAACTTGCCAGCAAGCAAATGTTGTTTGACTGTAGTAAGAGACTTGGGAAGCCATTCCAGTTGAACATGCATATTGTCTAGGTGCTGAAGGATGTAGAGAAACTCACTGTGACAAAGCAAACTTTGTCTCTGGCTAATAACTCCTGGAGGAGTATGCCAGAGGGGATTCAAGACAATTGTTGTTTTCTAATAAATCATTACAGTAACTGAAAAGTGATTTGTTGTTTGTAGTGGAATTCTTAATTGCATCTCTGAAGAGGTACACAAGAAACAATTTGGCTTATTTCTGTGAATCCTAGATAATATTTAGGTTGAATGAAAGCTTGATCCAGTAACTGAAGTATATGTAGCTCATCACAGTACAATGTCAGGAAGAAATATTGGTGGTGGTGAACTTAATCTCATTTGAACAGAATAAATAGTATCTTCTGCAAAGCCAAAACTAGTGAAGAGCGATCAGAAGGGAGTATTGAATAGGCTCCATGAACTTTGTAACTTTCTCCAGAGGATTTTTTTAAATTCTGTTCACTAGACAGGAAAGGCAATGCTTTAACCTTGTAAATTTCACTGAAGAAAAGGCAATGAGCTGTCTATAGAACATCCTGTCTTCACATTTTGAAATCTGCAACTAAAATACTGTTCTTACAATGCAGTAAAGGATGACATTTTAAACATCAGTAAATGTTAGGCCCTAGCTCTTCATGTCAAACTATAGTAACATTTATATTAACATACCATTGAGAGATGAGATGATTTTGTTAATTGTGAGATTCATCTCACAAGTGATCACTTATAGTTCAGTTTAATCAAATCTGAGAAGTATAGTTGGAGACTATGGAAAATCACAGAACATGGCGTATCCCCTTCTCTCTCTTCTGAATGTTGAGCTTTCAGTCAATGTTTTCAGCACTTGTAGAAGTGACTTTCCCTGCCTAATGTAAATCAATGTATTGGTGGGCTATGAAGGTAACCTAGCAGAATAATCTCTCTAGACAAACAAGGGTGGCGGCGGCGGCGGCAGCAGCAACTGCAAATATGTATAATATATGCTCCAGCCAAGTTAGTTTTGTTTGTACCCATTGAAATCTTGTAGGATTAAAATGCAGGACGTAAACGCAGGACGTGTATGTCATTCCTACAGAAAGCTGACTCAAAAACAAAAAGATCCCTCACCAAGCCAGTTCGGTTGCACTTTGAGTGCTCACTGGATTGTCTCTTGTGCAGCTTCTGAAACGAGCTGAAGCACTTTTTAGGCTTTGCCTCTGTGCTCTTTAACTGCAGTGTCTTCCTAGAGAGAATTTGGAATTAAATAAGGGGACAAACTCTATAGCTCTGGGCTTGATGCAGAAATTACTGAGTGAGGTTCTATGGCTTTTGTGCAGGAGATTTGACTAGATGATCATGATAATCCCTTCTGGCATTTATTATCTATGAATCTATAAGGCACGGAAGAAGAAGGATATCAAGGCAATTAGTTAAATTTGCTGGAGTTTTTGAATCTGCATTGAGGGATGTGGGGCTCTGCCTTGGGTCCTAGTTGAGGAAAAATCTGGATAAAGGTGCAGCCGGAAGCATTTTAATGCCATTGTATTTTCCTTTCCTTTTTACACACATCTTCTATTGGCTGTGACACCTGACCCTTTATTGTGGCAGCCATTCTTGTTTTACTGGAAAGTATTGCCTCTGGTAGGATGACTATCCGGTCTCCAAATCTGGCTTTTCTTTACACTTCTGTTCAGTGTGTACCCCTATTTCAAAGCACAGAAATTGTCAGAGTGAAACCAACTTGTACTCAGAGTTTGCTATCTTACTTCTGGCAAAGAAGGTTAAAACCCTATAGTACACATCTCACAATTAATACTATACCATTGTTGGAGGGGGTTGCTTCCTGTTCCTAGATGGCGACCAGTTTCTAGCCTAGGTCATCCAGCTGATGTTCAGACTCCTCTGTTCTCCCTCTGTACTTCATGTGCTGCATGAAGTGACTTAAAATGAGATGGTGACTCTTGCATTCTGAGCAAGTACTACATCTAAGATACGCTGTACTTTAACAAGGGTTGTGGTTGATTAGCCATCCCTGGAAGTGTTATTCGATCTAGATTGCCTTTCTATAAGAGATGCTGTAGTTCAAACAAGAATTAATTCAGGGAAGCCTGTGGGCTGTGTTATGCAGGAGGTCAGAGCAGATAATCTCAGTGGTCATCCTGTCTTCATAATCTATAGAGCAGGACTACTGATATTTGGATGCCTTTGCTTGGTGGGGAGACTAGGACGTCAATCAGATCACTGTTGATATCAGTTCTTTAATTTCTGACGTTTTTCTTGCTGCCACTATTAGTGGCAATGCTGTAATTAGAAAAGTTACCTGAATGCTACATGTCATGCAGTCATTCTGTACTGTTCCCTTTCTCTTCTTCCCTTTTCATGCTTGCAAGTAATGATTAATGCATAGGAAGAATGGTGGAGGTGGGGTTAATATTTAAGCAGTTTGGTGTGACACCTCTGCAGTTGCAAGGGCACTGTTCTGCTACAGAAAAGTACAATAAAATCTTCTCCTTCCCACACACCTGGAGTGGAGGATTTCAACTAGCAACTGACCATTGAATAGTCCTGATCCTCTCCTTTTACTTGAGTGTTTCACTTCTGAGGGGTACCCTCATCTTTAAAGGGAAACTAACTTGACATGTGTTTCCTTTTTTAAAGGTTCCAGTTAATGCAGCTTGCTCTTGAGACCGCCTGCTAGCCTTTGGTTTTTGTTGTTGGTTTTTTTTAAATAACTGCATCTCTCCATTAAATATCTTTCTGTCCTTGATCCATAAAGACTTGTAGGATCAGGGAACCAGACTATGTGCCATTTACTGCACAAAGTTAACTGAAAATGGGGTGGTTTTTTCCCTTATATTTCAATTATAGTCATCTTAGGTGGCATGTGAGCTGGGAAATACTTTTCACAAAGTGGTTTGTTTAAAACCTGGACACTATTCGAGGAGTGGGGTTCTTGGCGTACTTCCAGATTGTGGCACGTTTTGATCCTTTTCCTTGCATCACCAACATCATAGCTTTTATCTGATAGCAGTCACATCTGAAATGGTGTCACTGTCTCACCTTAGTCTGACTAAACTAGAAAAACGGAAATGTTTCCCATTCCTCAGGCTCTCATCCTTGTAAACAGGATGAGGGGGCATTATGAAGAGTTCCTTCATTAAGCAGCTTCTGCCTCAGATGATGTGTGAATTGGAGGCAAGCGTGTGCAGAGGTGAAATAATGTATGGCATTCTGAGTAACTTGGCTACCTTGCCAAAAAAGCTTCCTGTTTTGCCTGTCACGAGGAGATTCATGACCTGTGGAACTTAAGTTTCTGTGTCTGTTTACAGCACCAGATTTGAACACAAGATAAATCAGCGATACTGACAAGATGGTGCCTGTTTCTCCTGTGCTACTGGATACCTTTCTTTCTGCTAAAACTAACATTACAGACTGGTTCTAGATTGCCTGATGTGGTTTATTCTACTTTTCATCAACAAGAATCCAGTATGGCTCTTCTTATTTTGACCTGGCAAGAATATATAGGAGCAGCATTTGGGACTGATGTAATGACTTGCATTTTAGAACTGTGGGAGAGTATAACAAACCCTTTTTGCATGCCTGGACAGCCAGGTGTGGTGATATGATGGGGAATTGCCAGTAGGTTCAACTGACTCTGCTGTGTAATTTATGATGTCTCTTCCTTGTAAGTGCAGAAAATGTTGGTTTGGCCTCTAGTGCTGTCTGGTTATACTGTTGGATTTTAATCCAATAAAGATCAACCATATAATAGACTAAAGTAATCTGTCAAAATCAGGGCTCTGTCTTGGGAAAACAGCACATACAGGGCACCTGCATTAGGAGCTGCACTGGTCAAGCTACATCAGCTAGATAAGGGGCAGTCAGTTTTTTTTGTCAAGGTCCACATTGCTTGGTCAAGGTATATTCAGGGTCCAGACTCTGGAGAAAATAGTTTTGAAAGAATCAATGGTAATAAGTAAATAAAGATTTTTGGGGTCTGTTCAAAAGCGTCTGGCAGTCCAGATTTGGCCCGGGGCCTGCCTGTTTGGTATCCCAGCTTAGACTACATTTCAGACTTAGTGATTTCAAGAATAAGATTTAACAAGGTCACTACGTGCTTGAGGTGAGTACTAGTACTACTTTTGGCTAAGACCGGCTATATTGTGCACGTGTGCTGTGCCGTTATCCTTGTTTACATTTTGGTGTTTTTCCATTCTGTTCCATTCTGTAGTGCTCCTGAGCAGATTGGTTACCTGTCTTGTGGACTGAAAATGCAGTGTTGAGTTCTTGTAAGCCTGTGTACACTAGGGACAAGGATGAGACCATCACATTTTTGATCTCATGCCAAAAGTTTTATAAAGCGATGTCGTACAGTGACTTAGCAGTAAGAGTTTCTGCCTAAACAATAACAAAGATCTCAAACTGCACTGACAACTGTGTTGACTTTTCCATTTGCATGTGACACAACTTAGTTCTAAAATGAAAAAAAATTCTTTTGTTCATTTCCTTACCTTGCCTTCAGTGCAGTGGAGAATTTCATACACGCAGCTTGGGTGGTAGAAAAAGCTTGGCTGGAGGGTTGGGGTAACAGCTTTCTGATTGAGAGTTTCATTGGCATACTAGCACTGGGTGAAGTGATGGGTGGTTGTCTTAGTAGCTTAGATAGGTTTCCTGTGTAGCTACATTCTGTGAATATCTCTAATTTAATTTTAGAGAGCCTATATTTCTAGATTAGAAGTCCCTCTTTCTGCCAATAATCATGTTACAGTACTTAATCTACTGTTGCAAAACACTTGCTGGCTCAAATAAATAAATTCTTGAAAACATTACAGTCCACTTCTGAAGGCTCTCAGAGCTGTGACAGTTGAGTCATTTGATTGGTCCTCTTCCAAACTGGCTGCATTTAATTCACTTCACAAAAAGGAGACCTTTTATTATTAAATTATTTACATTCTGCGGGTCTTAGCTTGTTTGAACTCCAAGACACACTCTCGCTACAGGATTAAAAGCTTCTTTCAAGCATTAGCTATTAGTATGCTGGTAGTGCCTAAGACATTGTACATGTACAGGAAGATGACTTTCCTAAATATCTCTAAGTTAATAGTTTCTCTGAAGCTTTTTGCTAAAGTGTGGTACTTGAGACTTGAACTGTGCAAATGCTTAACTTGTTAGTTCTGTTGCTGAATATATACAAGTATTTAAATGGAGTTGAGACCTAAGCTGAAATTAGTACGGGAGAGTTTCATACCAGATTAGCATTTTAATCAATATGAATATGTATATTAACAATGAGAGCTACATCAAAAATATTTTGATGTTTTGAGGATTCCATCAAATATCTGACTTCTCACCATATGGTTAGGGCAAAAGCAAAACTTACACTTTTTCCCTTTGAGGATGCAGAAACAATAATTTAATGAAGCACTTACAAATAAGTTGCTGTCACTTTGTAGTGTTTTAACCATGTGGTGCAAGGAAAAGGGGTCTTCTGACACTATGATTACTGGAACCAGTAGTTATCAGTAGACGATTTGGCTGTAAGATGACAATTCCATTTGTGAAGTATTTCAAAACTTTGTCTTCATTTCATTGGAATAAAACCCCAAAATTTCAAAATTCTCCAAAGAAAAACTTTTAAAAGCTGCATTTTGGGTAAATCAGAGTTTTTTTTATTTTGATTTATCAAAATACTCTGTGCGGTGGTGGTGTAGCCCAAGATATTAGAGAGACAAGGTGGGTGAAGTAATCTCTTTTATTGAACCAACTTCTGTTGGTGAGAGAGACAAGCTTTTGAGTTTACACAGGTATCATCCCCTGAGTATTCAGATGCATTTTGCAGTGTTATCCATGAGTATTGCATATCAAGGAGTGCCAGCCGAATCTTAGCCTTTTCATTTCTCCTCAAAGATGTTGAATTGGATGGGTAACTTTGTCCTGGGAAGCAGAGACTCTGAAAAAGATTTGGGGGTGGTGGCAGATAATCACCTGAATGTGAACTCAGTGCAATGCTGTGGCAAATAGGGCCAATGAAATCTTTAGAAGCATAAACAAAGAAATCTTGAGTAGGAGTAGCACTGTTGTTTTACTTTTGTATTTGGTACTGGTGTGGCCGCTGCTGGAATATTGTATCCAGTTCTGGTGTCATCAGTGCTAGAAGAATTGTTCATCGGAGAGGGTGCAGAGAAGAGCCATGAGAATGATTAAAGGATCAGAAAACATGCCTTTATAGTGATTTTGAGTTTCCTGGGTTAGCCTTTGGCAAATTGTTCCAATTGTTATGGTGGATTCTCCATTGCTGGCAATTTTTAAATCAAGATTGGATGTTTTTCTAAAAGAGATGCTCTAGGAATTATTTTGGGGAAGTTTTATGGCCTGTCAGGTTCCATCTGGCCTTAGAATCTATGTTCTCCTCATTATATTAGGAACACATACTAATGCTAATGATTCCATGGTTAGCCTTAGAAATACAAGGTATGATTGTTGTTCAGTGACTGTCAGTACGTTTTCAAATTTAATTTCTAGATCTTAATGCATTTTTTAATGCAGTAAAGTTACTAACTTATTATGCTGCTACCAAAAATAAAATGTGTAACTCTGAAGTAGGAATGTTGATTAGCTGTTCCTGAGAGGTTAATAGGTGGGTATCTTCCCTCTTCTCCCCCCTGCCCCAACCACAACTCTTTCATGGAAAAACTTCATGTATAAGCAGTGCTGCGATTTGTATGTATTAATGAATGCATGAAGAGTAAAAACATACCATTTCAATAAAGGTTTTCTGAAAGGAAAACTAAAGTGAATGTTTCAGATAGTGAATATTTGCTGGAGAATATATTGACTTTTCAAGTCATTAGGGAAACATTTATCTCTATGACAATTCTCTGGGAGTTAAATTTTTCTAATACTTGTCATGAAACTCCATAGAATTGTGTTACATAATGTACTGAAGTTATCCATATGAATGAATGCAGAAAGATTAATGTTATAGGAACACTGTTTGAGAGCTAAATGGTGGTAATTAGATTTTATTTCAGCATCCTACAGCAAAAGGAATAGACCTGAAAGTGCAACAACAAACTTGATTTTTAACTATTTACAATCATGTAAGGAAGATGTTAGACACACGTGAAGCTTTTCAGTTATGAGGAGAACAAGAAAGACTTGTTTCGTGCTGTTAAATTGGGTGCACAGTCTGGAAGTGGAAATGTGCTGGATTCAACCTGTAGAAGCCTGCAGAGAGTGTGGGCTTCAGCATAGAAACTTCAGCATGGAAAGTACACGGCTATAGCAACTCCCTCTTTTCTCTCGAGGGAAAATATGCCTAGCAAAGCAGAAAGTATCTCAAAGGGATAGTCATTACAAAAGCAAGACTGGGTGAAGTTTAAACAGAATAACAACATACAGAAAAAGCTGTGTTATCAAGCATTTTACCAATTGGAAAGCTCTAGAAACCAGCATTTTGGGGTTCCGGATCCAGGCAGCGCTCACCTCGGGTCGCTCCCTGCAAGTGGCAACATGTCCCTGCTGCTCCTAGGAGGAAGAATGGCTATGGGGGCTCAGTGCACTGCCACAGGGGCTCCATGCACTTTCCCTGGCCCGAGCATTGGCTCCACAGCTCCCATTGGCCAGGCACCAGGGCCAGTGGGAGCTGTGGGGGTGACGCCTGGGGGTGAAAGCAGTGTGCAGAGCCACCTGGCCATCCCTCTACCTAGGAGCAGCAGGGACATGTCGCTGCTTGCAGAGCACTGCCCAGATCTGGCATCCTGCACTTCCTCTCATGTCCCAATGCCCAGCCCCAAGCCCCCTCCCATGCCCAAACTCCCTCCCTCAATTAGTAAGTGTAAATCAATTTATTCCAAAACCTCCTGTATTGACACCTCAACCTGGGACAGTCCCTCAGATTTGTCACCTAAAAAAGAGTGGTTCATGTGAGGCCATCACATTTTCTTCAGTGAAAACCAATGCAAAGAATTCATTTAGCTTCTCTATAATGACCTTGTCTTCCTTGAGTGTTCCCTAAGCACCTCGATTGTCCAGAGGCCACACTGATTGTTTTGCAGTCTTCCTGCTTTTGGTGTACTTAAAAAAATAATTTGCTGTTAGTTTGAGTTTTTTGCTAGCTGCTTTTCAGATTCTTTTTTGGCCTGCCTAATTATACTTTACTTGCCAGAATTTATGCTCTTTTCTATTTTCCTTAGTCAAATTTTACTTCCAATTTTTAAAGGATGCCTTTTTGCTGCTTTTACTCTGTTTAGCCATGGTGGCATTTTTTGGTCCTCTTACAGTTCATTTTAATTTGGGATATACATTTAATTTGAGCCTCTTATGATGTTTTTTAAAAGTTTCCATGCAGCTGGCAGGCATTTCACTCTTGTGACTGTTCCTTTTAATTTCCATTTAATTAGCTTCCTCATTTTTGTGTAGGTCCCCTTTCTGAAGTTTAATGCTACTATGGTCATCTTCTTTGATATTCGCATACCCTCCCAGCCCCAAGGATGTTAAATTTAATTATATTATGGTTACTATAACCGAGCGGTTCAGCTGTTTTCACTTCTTGGACCGGATCACGTGCTCCACTTAAGACTAAATGAAGAATTGCCTCTCCCCTTGTAGGTTTCAGGACTAGCTGTTCCAAGAAGCAGTTATTAATGGTGTCTTTTATTGATGGGAACTTTTATTTCTGCATTCTGTCCTGAGATTACATGTACCCAGTCAATATGGGGATAGTTGAAATCCCCCATTACTATGGAGTTTTCTATTTTTATAGCCTCTCTAATTTCCCTGAGCATTTCACAATCACCATCCTGGTCAGGTGGTCAGTAGTGTATTCCTACTGCTCTATTCTTATTATTCAAGCATAGAATTTGTCCATAGAGATTCTATGGTAGAGTTTGATTTAACATTTTTACTATATTAGACTCTGTTTTGTTTCATATATAGTGCTACTCCCCCACCAGCACAACCTGTTCTGTCATTCCTATATATTGTGTACACTGTTATGTGTCCCATTGATTGTCGTCATTCCATCAAGTTTCTGTCATGGCTGTTATGTCAATATCCTCATTTAATATCAGGCACTCAGATTCGCCCATCTTGGTATTTCGACTTCTAACATTTGTATACAGCACTTATAAAATTTGTCACTTTTTGGTTGTGTGCCTTCATGTAATGTAATTGAACGGGGACTCTTTTTTTCATTTAACTGTTTCTCTTCGGTTCCTACCTGTACTTTATCAATTTTTATCCTCTCCTTTTGTCTAGGATATAGAGAATCCTGGTTAATAGATCCTCCCCTATGGGATATCTCTATCAAACCGTGTGAGACTAAGGCAAATAAGGATCAAAACTAACTCCGAACAGCTTTCTGACTTGATTTGTTTTTGGCATAGCCTGTTATTACTCATTCTCTCTGTAGCTGAACTTATGAAAGCAACGATCTTTATATCTTTTTTTGTGAGGGACTTGACCTGTACTTAATCACTCTATCTACTTGTAACACTTAATTAAAACTCGCGGTATGTTAGACACTGAGTCAGTTTGGGGTGACTTAATATGTAACCAACCATGGTGCATAGTTCTCATCATAGAACATTTTTTGAATAAAATATCAGTTTAGCCGCATGGGAGATGCTAGATCAGGGGTCGGCAGCCTATGGCACACATGCCAAAGACAGTATGCGAGCCGATTTTTAATGGCACGCTGCTGCCTGCTGGGTCCTAGCCGCCGGCCCCACTCAACTGGCTGCCGAACCCAGGCCAGGACCCCAGCAGGCAGCAGCGTGCCATTAAAAATCCTGCCCGCCCCAGCCCACTCTTCTCTGCCCCCCGGGGGGCAGTGTGAAGAAGCTTGGTCCTGCCGGCTGCTGCTGCAGGGCAGGCAAGCTTCTCCTTCCCTGCCTCTTCCCCCAGTATGCTGGGTTCCTGCCCCTCCTCCTCTCCCTCCCTGCCACTGATCAGCTGATGGCCCTTGCAAGGGATGGGGAGAAGTGGAGCTGCAGTGTACGCGCTGCTCAGGGGAGGAGGTGGAGAAGAGGTGGGGACAGGGCCTTGGGGAAGGGGGGTGGAATCACGGCATATCCCCTCCAGCCCCCTGCCATGAGCCGTTCTGGGCAGGGGGTTGGGAGCAACCCCAGGACCCTAGCCCACACACCCAGCTCCCTGCCCTACCCCCGGCACCCCCCTCACACACACCCAGCCCCCTGCACGACCCCAGCCCTGCCTTCAGCACCCCCACACTTACCCAGCCCCCCCATGCCCTGACTCCTGCACCCCTCACACATACCCAGCCCCCCCATGCCCTGACTCTTGCACCCTCCACATTCCCACCCCCACCCTGAGCACCAAATGGGAGCTCCTGCACCCCTCACACCAAATGGGAGCTGCCCAGGTAAGCACTCCACACCCAAACCTCCTGCCCCAACCCTGAGCTCCCTCCCTCGTTCTAGCTCCTGGCCAGACCCTACACCCCAACCCCCAGCCTGCTCCTTCACACCCAGCCCTGTGCTCAGTGCACTCCCACCCTCAGCTCAGTGCAGAGAGAGAGGAAGAGAATGGGCTAGAACCAGGGAGAAGGTAGGTACCCACTCTATGTGGGCAGGGCTGGGATCCCAGACCAGCAGCAGGCTGAGCAGGGCTGGCAGCTGGGACCCTGGCTGGCAGGAGCTGGCGGACGGAACCCCAGACTGGCAGCGGGCTGAGTGGGCCGGCGGCGTAAGATCAGCTTTTTAATTTAATTTTAAATGAAGCTTCTTAAACATTTTGAAAACCTTGTTTACTTTACATACGACAATAGTTTAGTTATAGACTAAATATATAGACTTCTAGAGAGACTTTCTAAAAAACTTTAAAATATATTACTGGGAGGCGAAACCTTAAATTAAAGTGAATAAATGAAGACTTGGCACACCACTTCTGAAAGGTTGCCGACCCCTGTGCTAGATAGACTCAATGCTGAATATATTTAGTAGTTTGGAACAAAAGTAGTATATCAGTTGTAGTGCAAAGAGTGGCTTGACTACCAAGAAAGCTCCTTTTATTAAATTTCTATCATAAGAAAATGAGAATCATCAAAGTTTGGGTGAGGTTCATTAAATGGTAGTCTCCTACAACTGTAATAAAAGTGTGTGATCAGAAGACTAACTAAATATGGCACCTTCTTAACCACTCCTGCTCCATGAGGACATTCTGAGTCATATCTACTTACTTTACTGACACAAATGTTTAATAGCACCGCAGAACCAACACAGCTCTGCCATGAGACTCTTTTCTAGCTGATGTTTAAAGTAGTTTTTACCTGGATTTATTCATGGTGTGGAGGGGAGGACTGATTGAGCTGGGTAAAGTTAAGGTGATTTGCTGCTTGTCCCACATTTGCTTCACTCCTCCTTTTAGGAGTTCATTTACATTATAAAAAAGTTGTGGACACTTAGACAACCATTCAGGTACTTCTGGCTGTTCTTGGCATTCCTGGTCACTTGCAGTGAAGGAGATTCTGTTCTGGCTCATACCTACTAACCAGACTTGTAAAAAAGGAACTTCAGCCATTACATCAGAAACGCATGTTAATTGACTTGTTGTGATGGGTAAACTAGGAAGCACAGCCTGACATTAAAATTCCAGGTTGATTCTGCAACACTGATCCTTCTACATGTCTTGTTACTTGTAAATTGCAAACACTTGATATGGTAGTCACTGGCTACATCTACACTGTGACCTAGGCATGTGATTCCTCTGCTGGAGTGCACATATCGGTGCTAGCTCTCGTCAAGCTACTGAGAGTATGAATAGCAGTGTAGCCGTGGTAGCATGGGTAGCAGCAACAGAGGCATGCCAAGCACATACCCACTGGTTTCCTGGGGGTCTGTACTCTACATGCCTCCACTGCCGCTACCTGTGCTGCCGGTACCTGTGCTGTTTATATTCTCGCTAGCTCGATAAGAGCTAGCACCGGTATGTGTATACCAGTGGGGGAGTCACACCATAGTTCATAGTGTAGACGTAGCCATTGAGGCAAACTTGGAAACCAATAGCAACAGTTATCTTTCAGAGGAGACCTGGGTGGAGTCACATACTTCATGCTAAATTTCCTGTTTAAAATATAGAATCCAAGTCTTTCTTCTGTTTAACAGATTATTTTATGTCTGAATAAATCTTGTTCAGTAGGATTGCCAAATTTAGGAAAGAGGTGTAAGAAAAGCAGCATCAGAACAAGGAAATCAACAAGCTCTTAGAATGGTACTTTATGAAATACCGTGTTCATGATAGAGCTTTTAAACCACTATATACATACATTCATACATACAAATACGAACTTTAGTCCTTCAGAAATAGGTAGCTATCATAGTGACTCCCTGGGATGTAAACCAAGATTTCGTACTGATGTGGTTCCAAGGAACATATCAAAATGTACCCTTCCGTAGTACACAGCGTTGCTCCAGGTGTATAACAGTAATTTAAACATTCCATGTCCGAAAGGTGCCTTATGTAATGATTATTTGAAATGACTTGTTTACCTAGTTTGTGGGTAACAAGTGGATATCTTGAAATGCTAACCTATTTAGTGTTCCTTCCCCACTCTGAACTTTAGGGTACAGATATGGGGAAAGACCCCCTAAGCTTATTTTTACCAGCTTAAGTTAAAAACTTTCCCAAGGCACAAATTTTTCCTTGTCCTTGAATGGTGTTGCTGCCACCACCAAGTGAGTTAGACAAAGATTCAGGAAAAGGACCACTTGGAGTTCCTGTTTCCCCAAAATATCCCCCCAAACCCCTTCACCCCCTTTCCTGAGGAGGCTTGAGAATAATATCCCAACCAGATAAGTAAACAAGGTGAGCACAGACCAGACCCTTGGGCTTTTAGGGCACTAAAAACCAATCAGATTCTTAAAAAGAGAACTTTATAATAAAGAAAAAAGTAAAAGAAGCACCTCTGTAAAATCAGGATGGAAGGTAATTTTACAAGGTAAGAAGATTTAAAACACAGAGGATTCCCCTCTAGGCAAAACTTTAAAGTTACAAAAAACAGGAATAAACCTCCCTCTTAGCATAGGGAAAATTTACAAGCTAAAACAAAAGATAATTTAATGCATTTCCTTGCTAGTACTTACAGTTTGTAATCTTAGATGCTTATTTTAGGTCGGGTTTTAGGAGATGTGTTTTTCCTGCCCTGGTCTTTTTCTGTCCCGGAGAGAACAACAAAGAATACAAACAAAACCTCCCCCCACAAATTTAAAGGGATCTTCTTCCCTTATTGGTCCATTTGGTCAGGTGCCAACCAGGTTATTTGAGCTTTTTAACTCCTTACAGGTAAAGGAGGAATTTTATGCTACCCTTAGCTGTATGTTTATAACACTATATATGAAGATAAAGTTTAAAATGTAACACTAAACAATTGCTAGCTAACGGTTCAAGTGTAGAAATGTTCAGTTGGAGACTGCCATTCTACTCTTTTTAGTATCTGAGCTTAAAGCAACGTAAAAACCACTGTTGAAATAATTGACTCAATCACTAATAAATTGGTTAGTCTCTAAGGTGCCACAAGTACTCCTTTTCTTTCTGCTATACAATCATTTGAAACTGAAAACAGCTTCCTCTTCTCTTTACAGGGGCAGGAGACATTGTTGCAATTATGATCAGCAATCTGAAAGGCCTGGACATTGTACGCCGGATTGAGAAGGGCTTTCAAGTGACTATGGTTATTGAAGTAGGGAAAAAGCATGCACCCTGGATGAATCACTATTCAATCTTTTTTGTCTCAGTGTCGTTTTTCATTGTCACAGCAGCAACTGTGGGCTACTTCATTTTTTATTCTGCTCGAAGATTCAGGGTTGTAAGAGCTCAGAACAGGAGAGAGGTTAGTTTCTCCCATATATTTGACACTTGCTTATTTATGTTGTACATTGCATATTGTTTTGGGAGATGGTGGTGGTCGTAGCTCTACCTGCAGGGTCTTTCCACTGCATCTTTCCACTGGCCTAGGGAATTCTGGGGCTACATCTGTCATGCAAAATAAGGCTTGAACCCTGGGTCCTGGCTTTATTTGGGCTTGAACTGTCCACACTTGTGGGGTCTTAAGGCCTGGGTCCAAGTCCAACAGACGTGTAGATGGAAGGGGAGTTTTGGGCTTACACTGCAGTGCAGACATACCCTTGGAAGCTATGCATTGTGATAGCTTTCTATGTTACTTTCACAGAAACAAAGCTCCCTCTTCATAATGGGCCTATTGCAGTTAACATGAAACTTGGTAGCAGTGATTTCCAGACCTGGGGGCACGACACTATTGTTTTTTCCCAGTTGATTATGCTATCGTTGACCTCTCCAGCTGAACCAGTGCTGGTTCCCTTCCCTTCAAACGTTAGTGAAATTTTGAGACTTGGGTTTTTTATAGAATTCCATACTCCCGATAAGCTGTCTGAATTCATGCAAGTAGTGGAAGGCTCAGTCTTTTGTTGATGTATTTATTTTAACCCATGATCACCTAATATGCTATTATAATACAGACCCCAGTGTATCAAAAGCTTCTAGTTCTAATAGGTTGGCTTCCCTGTGAACATAAAACCGTCATCTGCTTCAGTTGTGGAAAAATAGAATAAAGTTACTTAGTTCATAAACTGTTAATAGGATGTTAATAGGTATCAGTTTTCTCACCACTGGAAGCAATTGAACATTCATATTAAAATTCATAGATGTAGTGCATGTGTTTTCCAGTTGTTCTTGTGTTATTACTGTGAAGCTTAGGTATACAGTAGAAGCTTTCCAACTTGTACAAAAACTATAGCTTTTCCCTACCTCAGATTTAGTAGTAGATGCAATAGTTACTCTGCAAAATGACACTACAGAATACTTCATGAAGCTTGTACTAAATGTGTGCTATAAAGGAGCAAAGTACAATTGATGTGTATGTTTGTGTTCATTTGTTTGCAAAACCGGTAACTTGTAATGAGCCTCCCCCATCAGTAGTGCATACTAGTAATGGTCTGCTCTAGTAAGTTCACCACGGCTTTAAGTAAAAGTTCTTACTGCTGCTCCAGGGGTGTGCCAGAATATATAGTGACACTTGAAACAGCAGAAAACATTCTTTTTCTCTAAAAGCTTAGTCTTGCAAGTTCTACAGTGCTCCTTGGAGAGGATTATAAAACACTGAATGGACAAATGCAGAAGTTATTTTAAATGCATTGCTTAAGGTCACTTTTGTGCTTCCTTAGGTGGGACTTCCCAGTCTGAGGATGTTGTGTGTCTTTAAAATGCCAGATATTCTATTCCCAAAACTCTGCTCCCAAGGAATTACAAAAAGCCAATTTTGATTATCTGGAACACTTAACAAAACATCTGCTCCAACTGCTTGTTTTGTACAGCAGCTATAATAAACATTATCCCTAGAGCTGTGACCTAATAATAATGCTGATATTAGATCAGGTGATAAAACTTTTGGCTATTAGCATTTCCTGTCTCCTAGTTTTGTGGTAAAAGACACAACCCTAGAGACATTCAAGAGTCTTCAAAGCCAGGTGCACACAGGAGTTTGCTATTTTAGGATTTTTAGCAGAGAAGAAAATTGCTTTAGAAACTGAACATTAATAAGACACTCCTCAACAGAGGAAATTACTGAATTTCAACTTCTGGTGTCAAAAGCAGCACTGGTGTGATATTGACATATAAAACTGTAATCTTAGATTTTAAAGCCCCAGCAGGGATTTACATGGAAACTTGTTGACTAATTAGTAACTCTTTATCAACTATGCGGTAATTTATGATCAGCTAATATAACTAATACAAATTATGTCTCCAGTTTGACTGCATTACAGTTGATAGTCTCGTCACAAAGAGCTCCTAAAATCTTGGAGACAAATCTATGATGGGCCTTAATTTGGTATGAGAATCTAATTCCATTGTTTCTTCTCCCCATGGAAAGCTTAGGCCAATGGCTGTAGTCACTAGTGGGCAGAAGGGCTGAGTGTCCCAAATATGAACAGCCATTTCTATATGGTCCTTATTGTATCATTCAGGAGCCTACCAGAACATGTGATCCTCTCTGGTGACTTTGCTCTCTCTCTCCAGATTTCTTTCCAGGGCTTCCGGTAAAGCCCTAGTCTTCTGGAGCTTTGAAAAGAGGATCTGATGAACAGTTTCCTCCCCCAACCCATAATGCAGTAAAGAGACACTCAGAGTACGAGGTGGCTTTCTGATTGTCTCAGAGCAAATCACAGATTTGGTGCTTGGATACTTGTGATTGATAAAACAACCTGCCCTTCATCTCAGATGATTTCACTGATAACCCTCCCACCTAATCCCTTAAGTACGCTTGTTCATCCAGTCCATGAACTGGACTGCTTGAAACAAACTGCCGTAGCTCAAAATTCAAAAAAGAAACCTGAGAATGTCATAACTGTGTCACTGTAGTAGCAAACATAGTCATAACTTGTAAACCTAGTGAGTGGGTAAACTGACTCACTAGGAATGTAACCCAACTCCGGTTAACCTACATTATGATCTCCATTCCTGGTAGGCTATAAGGTTAGAGAGATGGACATAAAAATGTTTCTTGTGAATCTAGCCAGGACAGCTGAACATCAGTTATAGCATGATTACTGTAGAATTTTAGCTCAATTAAGTTTTCAGTATATATTTTGAGAACCTCTTGTTTGTAAGTTTGAGCTCTTTACTTATGGATATTAATTCTAATAGAGTACCTCCAAGCCTCATGTCTATAGGGAATGTCAGGGAATATACTGCTTTCATGAGGCAGTGGCTGAAAATAGCAGATAGGATTCAGGCACAACATCTGTGAAAGGTGCTAGACCACCTGTTAGTTTTACTCAGACCAGACATTTGTCTTAATCTTTTACATAAGAACATAAGAGTGGCCATACTGTTTCAGACCAGTGTTACATCTGAGCCGGCCAGTATCTTGTCTTCAAACAGTAGCTGATGCCTGATGTTTCAAAGGAAATGAACGGAACAGGGCAATCACTTGATGATCCATCCCTGTCATCCTGTCCCAGCTTCTGGCAGTCAAAGGCCCATGCACACCCAGAGCATGGGGTTGCGTCCCCGACCAGCTTAGCTAATAACCATTGATGACGTATCCTCCATGAACTTATCTAAGTTGTTTTTGAACCCAGTTATACTTTTGGCCTTCACAATAGCCTCTGGGGAATAAACTTGCTTTTAGTTGAATTCTTTAGCCCTTGTATGCCATCTGTAAATCTCTCTTCATTATCAAGCCCTTTTAAAAGATAGATGTTGAAAGCAGGGTGAGGGAGCTGTAGGGGAATACTCTGAAGCTATTATATGCATCCTTTGAAGTTACTGAATTCGAACATTGAACAAGTTTCTACCTGTTGGATGTAATACATGGTCAGATGGATTCCTTACTGTATTGTATTCTACTGGGATCTGACCAATTCTTTAGAATGTGTGGTTTCACATTTCTTAAACTGCATTCTAGCTTTTTAACTATGATTTTTATTTTCATTATTTTTATTCAGTTTGGCAGCTGAATTACATAAGTAATGCTTACTCTTTCTACAAACCGGCACAAATCATGTACAGCGAATTTAGATTCAAGCTGAAAATTAGCTTTGGGACGAACCGGCATGTCACTTGTAAGGTAGCTTCAACTGATCTGTTCAATATAAGGAGCTGAAACAGTGCAGCATTAGGAAGTAGTCACTAAACTTACCTTCAAATCTAGAGATTTCAGATTGTCGTTTCTCTACTGTATGCCAGCAAAGGGTAAATTATCTTGTAAAACATGCCAAAACCCAGAGGGGCAGTTAAACGTATTCCTTTTTTTCCCTCCCAAATCATGACTACTTGAAGCTTTAGCATAACTAGTGGTTAGCTACAAAAGTGGTATCATGAGGCAGATCTCTGTTCAATGAACATAGGCTGGCAAAGCATGTTTTTTAAAAAGAAAACCAAAACCCAAAACAACCCTCGTTTATTATTGTTTGGTGTGTGCCCAAGAATGTTCTTGCTGAATGGCTTTACGATGTAAATACAAAATCCAGGAATGGGGTTAGTTTTGTTTAAGTTTTTATTAGCTCTTGAAAACACTAAACATTAGCTGAACAGTACAAATAAAAACCTGCTTACTGAATGTGGATTCTAGCAATGATCTTTAAACACTTCCAAAACTTTGACTTACATTATTCACTGGACTCAGCCTTGGAAATGTCATGGCTTTTCTTTAGACAAGCTATGGTAGGAACTGTTCAATACTCTAGATGAACATGTGTTTTGGAGATTGAGTCAGTTTTGTGATGATCATTAAATATTCCAAACTTCAGCTTTCCCAGTAGTGGTCAATAACTCCCAAACTAAAATGGAAGATTTTTGATTACTGGAAAGACAGTTTCGTATACCAACTTCAAATAGCAGCTCCTAGTCATTTTGAAGATGGTAAACAGTCTTTGCTTTCAATATTGTTGCACCATTAGATCTACCTTCTTGCTGGACTCTAGTCTTTATTCCAATATCTGCTTAAGCAGAAAAGCTGAATTTTATGCAAGGGTTCGAGAGAAGGTCTTTAAGAACTGGAATGAATTTGTATATTGGACGGATGGATGAAGGCATTCTAACATCTTGTGCTAAGCAAGTGTGCTTTCAAACCTTGAAACATTGAGGAGTTCCCCCGAGCAAATGGCAAAGGATATAATTTTAAGTTAGCATAGACTTATCCAAACTGACCTAGCAGGGAAGTACCCATGAACTTATTTGAGTAGTCGGTTTAATAAACTGTTTAATTATTTATCTGATGATGATTTTTGACTACTTGGTTAGATTATTCTTAATACTCTTCATATAATTGTAGTTCTCTGGAACTGGTCTCCTGCTGGCCTCTGATCTTTCCCCACACTCTGATCTTGACTTCTGTTTTCTGTCTACCACAGAACCCGTTTTATAGTACTTAGTTATCAGAACATCCCTTGGTGGAAAAGCTGGGTTTGGCTGTCTGCCCAGTGAATCAGTATTTATTAAATGACAGTCTAAAAATGCCTTCAGGTCCATCTTGCAAGTTTGTAATAAAACATCTGAAAAAAGAGAGGTTCTGTTTACTGACTTCAGCTGTGTAGTTTATTTAAATCTAAACAGGAACCTAGTTGTTGCAAACTGATATCTTAATGGTATATATGCTAACCTTAATGTTTAGAGAGAGAGGTCCGATTCTTTTTCTTTCTTTCTTCTGTGCAGTAGCAGAGGTCCATCTTTGTCTCGCTGCAATCTTTACTCTTATGCAAGTAAATACACCAATTTAACAGAATAAGCAGGTAAACTAAGTGACTGTAGAAAGCTGGATAGCAAAGAAAGGACTAGAAAAAGACATTGCAATCTCTCGTGAACCACATGATTCACTCACCCTGCAGACTCCTTTACTGTACTTTCAAGAAGTTTATAGTAATGCGGGGGGGGTAGACGTTAAAAGGCTACCTTTAAAAATAAAACTTGACAACTTCTGTTACTGAAAACTGGAGAAATAGACTTTTAAGAGAGGATTTGATTCTCATTTATGCCAAGGAGACTCTACAGCACTCTGACAGAGTAAAGGGGTCTTAAATGTAAATGAGAATCGGGCCCAGTGAGTGTGCAGAAGGAATAATCTGCCTGATCAGCAAATCCTTAAGGCTTATAATAAGCAAGGGTGGCATTTCTGGATGTTACCACTTCCAACAATTGAAGAGGGCTGCTTACACTTAAAATTGTATGAAATAATAGTAAATTAATCTGTCAAAGGCAAATAGAATGAAACATAAGACCCATGAGGGAAGTCCCAGTACTAATTAGCAGGATGCTGACCAGTGTAGGACATTAACATTTTCAAAATCTAGTCCATTCTAATTTAGTTTACTGGCACCCGGAAATAACTAGTGATAGTACTTAGTTCACCATAATTGGTTCAAAGTTTAAACTTAAATGCCGTCATACAAATTACATAATGCCTCAGAAGTGACCCACTTAATGTGATTCAGGAAGCAAGGTGACCTGCATCAGGGCAATGCTCAAGTTCATGGGAACAATAATTAAATCTCTGCGCCTCAGGGTATTGGAGCTCGACGTGTCATGCAGATGTCTGTCTTGGATTATAGGAGGAACATAAGGAGTGTCAGACCTATTTGAAACTCCTTCATCTCCAAGCAGTGGTGGTGATCCTCTCAGAGGAAGAGCAGGGAAAGGAACTTGACAGCATCAGTGCTACCTTCCAGAATGGAGGGACAGAAATAAAAGCCGCTCTGTCTCCTCCCCTCTCTTCCTTCCACCTGGGTCTGACTCCTGTTTAGACCAGGCAATGGCAAATCCATAGTCTTGCAGACTGTGGCATATTCTTAACTCTGAATTGTCAAAACGTGGATGGAAGCCAGGACAGACTCATCCTGTCTCTGGCTCCTTCTTGTTCTCTCCCACCCCAGGTAAAAATTCATTTACCTTCATGAAAATACTTTTTGCTGAAGCTTGACAGTCAATTTAAGCCCTTAAAACTTGTTCATAAACTTTGTCTTAAATTAAATTTTCACATAAAAATACCTTTAAAAAAAAAATTAGGCAAGCACTGAAGTTAGGAAAACAGCTTTAAGGTTGCCTGTGCAACCTTAATTTAACCCCCTTGTATCTGCACTATGATGCAGCCTTGAAATACATGACTGCATGCTCTTCCACACAACCACTGCCTTCATCATTGTATAGAATAGGTGGTACTCCCTGAATGAGCAACTATTCAGTATTTTATCTTCTTTGACCAATGTGTGGCCCATAACTTACTCTTTCAAAGAAAAAGCAAAAGGCCCTGACTTCAGGGCAGCCACAATATGAAATTTCAAGTCCCTTTTCCAAGCATGGAGTTACAGGAGCTGCTTAACAAAATGCTGTTAATTTAACATAGGGAAAAATGTTTTGCCCTAACGTTATTCTAAGAGATGGCTGAATAGTTCTTCCTGAAATTTTCAAAAATCAGCCTGAAGCAGATACTTGGTGTGTGGGCTGTAAGTTCTCACACCATTTTAAGCTTGGTGACGAAGTTATACAGTTAAAAGAAGGAACTCACAATGGAAAACCTTGGGCAGTCTTAATCTTAGGTAGTTCTACTTGCACTGCCTCTAATGACAGTATGAAAACTTCAAGGCTGTATGTGAGGCAGACTTCATTTCAAACTCAAATACTGTAACTGCAGACAGTGACACAACTCTGGTTCTCCAAAGGCTACGGAAGTTCAGGACTCTTGTGTAACAGAACAATTTCTAGACTATTTCCTGCTCTTTCACAAACTCCTAAATAATTACAACAGGGCAGCAGGTTTAAAACAAACAAAAGGAAATATTTTTTCACACAGCGTACAGTCAACCTGTGGAACTCCTTGCCAGAGGATTTTGTGATGGCCAAGTCTATAACATCTAATTCTTTTTTGAGCCCTAAGTTCATGGAGGATAGATCCATCAGTGGCTATTAGCCAGGTCCCTAGCCTCTGTTTGCCAGAAGCTGGGAATGGGTGATGGGATGGATCACTTGGTGATTACCTGTTCTGTTCATTCCCTCTGAGGCATTTGGCATTGGTCACTGTCAGAAGACCAGATACTGGGCTAGATGGACCTTTCGTCTGACCCAATATGGCCGTTCTTATGAAAGAACCAGGGTACAGCAGGTGTGTCTGTCCTACAGGATCTTAGCAGAGAGAATGTGTCCTGAAGCTTGGTCAGAAGTGGACACTCCTTAGAAAAATGTCTACGCTAGAAGGTAAACTAGCTCAGTGGGAAGGGGTGTCTGAAGTAATTCACTGGTGCAGTTTCATTGTGCACAGCTGACAGCACAATTGGAAATATTTTTGATTATTGTCAGAGTAAGGGACTGTGGAGTTTCTAAATTTAAAGTCTGCCGATGAACTACTGTTTAGGAATTATGGCATTGATACCAGGTCTAAGCTGGAAACTTTGACATTGATACCAGGTCTAAACTACGAATTGTCTGAACATGTGTGGCTGTTTTTATCAACTTGTTTCCAGATTAAGCCTCTAAACCGCTTCTTTCTCTGGTATCTTTCTCTGGTTGATCAACAGTCCATGGGCAGGGTCTATCTTAATGGGAGCACTGAAACTACTGCACCTAGTGGTGAAGCATCCAGAGGCAGGGCTCAGAGCTGGAGATCCAGGCAGGAAAATGGAGGCACAGAATCTAGATGCAAGTTCCTAAGCAGGAACTCTCGAGAACATGGTCATTACTTAGTGGTTTAGCTCCCTACATATGCCCACTGTTCCTGTTAATGTTGATGTTAGAGTTGACTCTGTCAGTGTAGTTTGTGAGTTTAACAAACATTATTGCTTAGACAAATGCAAAATGTTTTGTTTTAAAATGACTAATAAAGCCAATCAAAACTCATGTAATGTGTCTACCCTGACATGAACCATGTGAATTAGTTGCTGGTGTGAATTTTACATAGTCTTTTCTTCAGTTGTCATGATTTAGAGAACTATAAACTGGATATATGCTGTTCTGGCCAATAGATAATAGACAGTATTGATATTGCTGTATAGTTATATCTTCTATTGATTGTACCATACTCTACATGAAAACGCTGTGGCAGTGTGTGTCATTCTTGGGGCTCTTCATCTATTTGTTAGTCATACAGACTAACTCTTAAGACCACAATAGAGAATGCTTCCACGTGGTCTCTGTGACAGGCTGGATCACAGAAACCTCCTGGGGGTTGCCACCTGATGTGCCAAGACTACTTCTGCTCCTGCTTTCCTGCCCTGTCAACTTAGGACTTCAGTGCCCTGCCTGGTTTGAGCCAGACGCGCTAGCCTGCTGCAAACCCAGACCCAGGTCTGAACCACGTCCCCTAACAGCTGCAGGCTTAATTGAAAGCAACTTAGAAAGTGTTCCTGTCTTTAACGCTCAGATGCCCAACTCCCAATGGGGTCCAAACCCTAAATAAATACGTTATACCCTGTATATGAGTTTACCCTGTATACGCTTTAAATTGTTCGCCCTCTATAACACTGACAGAGATATGCACAGCTGTTTGCCCCCCAAGTATTAATACATACTCTGGGTTAATTAATAAGTAAAAAGTAATTTTATTAAATACAGAAAGTAGGATTTAAGTGGTTCCAAGTAGTAACAGACAGAACAAAGTGAATTACCAAGCAAAATAAAATAAAACACACAAGTCTATGTCTAGTACGGTAATAAAACTGAATACAGATTAAAAACTTACCCTCAGAGATGTTTCAATAAGTTTCTTTCACAGACTGGACGCCTTCCTAGTCTGGGTACAATCCTTTCCCCTGGTACAGCCCTTGTTCCAGCTCAGGTGGTAGCTAGAGGATTTCTCATGATGGCTGCTCCCTTTGTTCTGTTCCACCCACTCATATATCTTTGGTATAAGGCGAGAATCCTTTGTCCCTCTGGGTTCCCACCCCCTCCTTCTCAGTCTAAAAGCACCAGGTTAAAGATAGATTCCAGTTCAGGTGACATGATCACATGTCACTGTAAGACTTCATTACTCACTTGCCAGCACACAGGTATACAGGAAGACTTACAAGTAAAACAGAAAAGGAGTACTTGTGGCACCTTAGAGACTAACCAGTTTATTTGAGCATAAGCTTTCGTGAGCTACAGCTCACTTCATCGGATGCATACTGTGGAAAGTGTAGAAGATCTTACTATATACACATAAAACATGACAAAATACCTCCTCCCACCCCACTCTCCTGCTGGTAAAACAGAGCCATCTACAGTCAATTGTCCTGGTTAACGGGAGCCATCAAGATTCCAAACCACCATTAATGGCCCACACTTTGCATAACTACAGTGGGATCTCAGAGTTATTTCATATTTCTAATTCCAGATACAAGAGTGATACATTTATACAGATAGGATGACCACACTCAGTAGATTATAAGCTTTGTAATGAGACCTTACGAGAAACCTTTTGCATGAAGAATATTTTAGTTATATTCACGCTCCTCAGCATACTCTCATAAAATCATACAGAGTGAAATGTCACAGTCTCAACCTCAAACACCTTAAAATTATATCTGATTTTGTTCTGCCTAATGTTTTAGGAATTAATCTTCATTCAAATGGAAACTGCAAAGTGGCATTATCTGGGGGGTTCTAATTCAACCAACAAAAAAAACTTTTAAATCAATTTGTGGTTGTTTTTGAGGTTTTTTGTTTTAAAGAACAAAATTAAATTGACTTGTCAGTCTGTTCTAGCTGAGTTCATGGCCTCTGTATATGTTGTGAAATTTACATCTTGCTGTAGAATTGTACTAAGCCTCTACCCCCTTTCTGTTGCAAAGTTAACTTTGAAAATGGGACTGGAATGCAAACGGATGCCCTGTTGCCTTTCTGAGTCGTCAACTCTGATGCATGAACTGCCCATATTTATATAAATTGTTTACTTCATGTGAAACCTAAAGACAACACATTTTAAAATTGTTGACTTGTTCGCTACTGATAACTTTTTAGCATAAAGAGACTGTTTATGGGCTCGTATTACAGCTGCAAATTGTGTCTCAGTTCTTTAAGGCTATGTCTACACTAGTGCTTTTGTCAGTATAACTTGTTGCTCAGGGGTGTGGGGAAAAAACCCTCCGAGCGATATATGTTACACCGACAGGCGGTGGCGTGGACAGCGCTATGTCGGTGGGAGATGCTGTCCCGCTCGTTGGAGGTGGTCTAATGTCGATGGGAGCGCCCCCATCGGTATGGAACAGCTACATGAGTGCATCAGCACAGCTGTGCCACGCTAGTGTAGACATGGCCTACGTGTCAAAACCTGCAAGTACCCCTCCATTCAGCTGTCAAATTCAAGCGACTTCTTTCCTCCTCCTGACTTTCTACAATAGTTATGTATTGTCACTACCAAAATCTTAGTTCAGTTAAGAACTGAAAATGTAGGGAAGGGATAAAGTTTCAAAACTAATAGCCCTGATTCTGTGCTGATGAGTTTATCAATGTACGAATGTAAACACAAACATTTTAACTTGTAGCAGAATATCTAGTTTGCTGCCGAACTTTGATCCACCTTGCCTGAGCTATAATGATCCTTATCATTGCTGCACTGAGGTGTTGCAGCACTGTAGCTGGCTCTGCCTGCTATGACTTCATGTCCTGAAGCAGTAATTACCTGCATAGTAGGGAGAGGTTCATCATGTTACTGAAGATAAACCTTTTGTGACATTTTAAGCAGAAATATTGGCTTTCATGCTCATTGAACCCTCCACGGTACCAGCTGGTTAACAGTAGCTGTTAGGCAAGCTAAAGCTTCCACTTTTTGGCCATTTGTGTGTGCCTCTGTCTCTTGGCAGCCTGACAAAATTAGATCAATTGATTGACAAGGTGGGCAAGGAGGGGGAATGCAGTCCCACTTCTTTGCTGGCATTGTAGCTACCTTTTAAGTCTTTTAGGGCTAGTCTTTGATAGAACAGTCTACAGATTCTACCTAATCTGTCCACAGGCTTAGATTAAAAACTAGCTTTCACAAAGATGCAAATATTACATATGCTAACATGGGTCAGTCGCCAGATAAAATTGTTTGAATTGTTCTCAGTGTACAGTTGCAGTTGGTGCTAGGAAGCTCTAGGTTCCTGAGCGGTTTGTATACATTATGAAATGAACTCATTTCAAAGGTTTGGTTCAGAGGGCGTGTTGAGAGTAGTTGAGGAGCTGACTGGTAAAGGACCTTGCTTTTATTAAGATACGCCTAAGTGGCGGTCTGTGCTAGGAAGTCACAATACAGATTCACAGCAATTGGCTATATTAACTCCCTGTGATTGAGTTCTACAGTATTCCCTCTTCTGGGTTGAGTTAATTTGAAGGTTTAGGTTGACACTGCTAGATCTGATGTAACTTAATCAAGATACGATTCTGTATGTTTACAAACCTGCAAATCCTTGGTTTTGTGTATTCTCAATGAAAAGCCTTTTAAAATACATTTGGGGAAAGCATGTGGTATGTACCTTAAAAGCACAATTGCATAAAGTATCAAACTTAAGCTTCAGCTGTTTTTTTCTGCTTAATGTTTCTGATGCATAAATAGGCAAACTTTCCTCTTCAAAAGCCACGTTGAATATCTATGGATTATAGAGGGAGACCTGGTTACACAAGGGTTTTTTAGTCATTATTTATAGGAAAATTAATACTGTAGTTTAATCAACACTTCTCTTTTTTGTTACAGAGACAATTAAAAGCAGATGCCAAAAAAGCTATTGGACAGCTACAACTGCGCACATTAAAACAGGGGGACAAGGTATAATTGACAAAATAATTTCCTTACATTCTTTTGAAATGTAATCTGACACTGCATTGTCCAAACTTTCCTCCTCTTGCTTTTAATAAAGTTGGCTGTGTAAATATCCTAAAATCTTCCTGCCTTAAGTCAAATGAAACAGAGTGCAAAGTCAAATCAGTTTTGAGATTAAGCCTTCCAAAGGGCATATAACTTGCAAAACTGTAGCCTATAGCAAAATCCGCTCCATTCTCACTGTGAAATTTTGGCAGATGTAACTGATGCAATAATGTCAATGTCACAGAAAGGAGTTGGCAGGGGTAACTCGAGTCAGCTGCTTCATTTTAAAAGGTTGGGGTTTTTTAGTCGTGCCAAACGCTCCTGATCTTTGGGCATTAGTGCAGACAACTAAATTTTAGTTCAGTGTGGGGTTTTTTGTTTTGGTTTAAGATTCAGAAGTCATTCTTTAGTGGAACTGAGAGCATCTACGCTGCACCGCAGTGTGAGCTATTGGGGTGCAGGGTGCCAATTCTAGAGCACACCGAAGTGTTGCACTTTAACTGCCCTGTATGGACATTGCTGGAGCGAACTAAAAGGTACCTCAATTTGCATTAATTTAGTCCTGTTTAAAACGTCGTCCTCTTTCAAACAGGACTACATTAACGCAAACACTGCAATTCACGCTCTGTTCTGCAATTCACGCTCCTGTAGTCTTCACTGCGCTACATTCACTGTAGCCGTATCCTTACTTCCTTTTGGCTTTTCTAAAGTTTTAAACACCCATCCACTGATTAAACAAGATATTTTGCTGTTGATTAAGTCATGGGTTTGCTTTTTAATGCCTCAGATTAAATATCAAACCTACTGAGTTGGTAATTCATCATTTGTATTTGAGACCTGTTCTAGTTTACTCTGGCTAGAATACTTCAGTTTGAGATTCATTTCCAGAATAAATCTGTGTGCAACTCTCAATCATGAATCTGTCTCAGGATAACTAATGACTTGTGCTCTTCATTTAGGAAATTGGTCCTGATGGCGATAGCTGTGCAGTGTGCATTGAAGTATACAAACCAAATGATGTAGTGCGTATTTTAACTTGCAAGTAGGTTATCTTCTGCTAAATTGCCATGTATATTTTAAATGCTAAAGTATACTTCCCAAAACCTTTGTTAAAAGACAGTAAAGGATGCAAGAGGGTCTAATCTTACTACAGCTGTTGCCCCACCAAAATAGCCTTTAAACCTCACTGTCAGGTTCTCAGATAAACATTAGAAATTGTGGAAATGTGCAATAAAGGTTGTTTGTTGCCATGTAATAACTTTCAGTGAGGATGAATGGATTCTTAAGGTTGAAGAATTTTACCACATAGCTTGTGTGAAGGACTTCCTAGTCTTTTTAAACATCAAATTAGCATAACACTTCTATGCTAGTGTATAAAACTGTATGGTCCCAAACTCCTCGGTCTTATGGCGTGACTCCTTTTCAGAGGTTCTGCCCACCTGCATCTCCCACTAGTTTTGCTGGGATTTGGGGTTACTTGACACCTCTGAAAACCAGGCTGTCGAAGTATAAATGAACAAGGCTTTTTGCTGAGATTTATGGTGTCTCATGGGCAGCACTTTTGAGTGTAGTCTGTATTTGCAACGTATTTTTCCTCTGCAGTTTATCATTAAAACTAGTTATGGAATAGCTTCCACTTCCTCCACTCTCAGGATGAGGTGATG
The DNA here is from genome assembly GCF_015237465.2 of Chelonia mydas. Taxonomy (NCBI): domain Eukaryota; kingdom Metazoa; phylum Chordata; order Testudines; family Cheloniidae; genus Chelonia; species Chelonia mydas. Next base: position 89,612,077 of record NC_057855.1, read on the forward strand.
ACCAAACTAAAATAAGATCTCTGCAGAAAATATTTATCAGTATCTCCTGTGTCCCCTACATATCCTAGTCTTCTACGCCCTACAGAAGCTCAGTGTAAATAGTACTTTAGTACTTTCTTTGGCTTCATTATGCCTGTTGGTGTTTCACAACGCCACTTCAGTGTGTGCTACTTACTTTCTCTATAATTAAAACTGATTTATAACATCCCCCCATCTTCCCTTTCTCATAACTTGCCTAAACCTCTCATTTTGGGAAGGGTTGGCCAAAATAGTCCAGCTCTCTGAGTTAAAGCTAAAATTAGTGTTCTAATAACTAAACCAGTTGAATCTGGAAGCTTTTCTGGGTTTGTACAGCTCTTGATCTACAGGTTAAAGTAAAGTTTGGAGAAAAAAAAAAAAAAATCTGAATTCAACACAGGCATCCTGAACTTGGTCCGCTTTAGCAATTGAACTTTGAAAACTTTGGAACAAGAGAGATCAGGCTAAATGCTCAAGATGGAGTTTGCTTTCGAAAGCTGGAAACATAATTCTTGTGTAAGAAGTGTGCAAAAAAATAGCATTCTTCCAGTGTTTAGGGTGAGAAAATTGTGAAGGTAGGACAAATCCAAAGTTATTGTTGATCTCTCATCAACAATAGGAAGATAGCCACATTGAAGAGACAGTGTTATGTAACTGTCAAATATATTATCTAATACAAGCTGGAATCTTATATATAATCTTACATAAGTGAGTATTTGTGTAAGCACTCTATGCCCTACTACCATGTAATAGGAGCTCTACGTTAAGACTTGATGACACCAAGAAGTTGACAAAAGCAATTATCAACTGATCTCCCTTGTCCAGTGCTGAGCACAGTGCAACTGTTAGCAAAAGCAAGCACGTCTCAGGAACACTTAACATTTTTCATTAGTACTAAATGTGTTAGCAGTTAAATAGCTTTCAGCAACCGTCCAAAGGACTTCTTGCTGACAGTGGTATTTAACAGTGGATCAACTTCCCAGAGTAAAAAGGCATCTAGTCAGGGGTTTAGACACATCTAAGTTGATAACTTGAAAAGTCAGCTACCCTCTTCTACAAGACGGTGTCCATAAGCAAGCTCAGTTATGTCTAGTCAAGCTGCAGTTGCACCTTATGATTGCACTGTACAATACTCTTAGACTGTCCCTTTTCCTTACCTAATTCCACTCCAGACTGAAGGTTGAAAGGACAACTAATTTAATCACTTATAGCTAGACTACAGTTAATATGAAATCATACATATATTTTTCTTATGTCCCCATTCCCCGTCTCCTTACCCAGAGCCATCACCAATTCAGTATGTATGTGGTAGGCACTTATGTGCATACCTGTGTATTAGTCATGCCACATGTAGTGTACTACAGTAGAACCTCAGTTACGAACCCCTCGGGAATGAAGGTTGTTCATAACTCTGAACAAAACGCTATGGTAGTTTGAAAAGTTTACAGCTAAACATTGACTTAATACATCTTTGAAACTTTACTATGTAGAAGACAAATGCTGCTTTTAACAATCTTAATTTAAATGAAAAATACAGAAGCAGTTTCCTTACTTTGTCAAATCTTTTCTTAAACTGTCTCTCTATTTTTTTAGTAGTTTATGTTTAATACAGTACTGTACTGTATTTTTTTCTCTGCTGTCTGATTGCATACTTCTGGTTCTAAGTGTGCTTGACCGGTCAGTTCATGACTCAGACGTTCTACTGTACGTATTCCATGTGTATGCACCCACTTTATATACTGGTCTGTCTGTGCAGCCAGTGTGTACTGACACGAAGCACGTGGGGATGCAGTCTTCCTCATCAGGATGAGGGCATGATAATAACTGAAGTTTTTCAGATTTCACAGAAACAAGTGGTGGTGGGGGGGGGGTGTTATGTATAGACTTTGTTGTTAACTTGGCTTATATAAGTTCAATGTTTATCCACTTGGGAAATTAGTGCTCACATGCAAGCTTTAAGAAAGGGTGTGATACAGCTAACATGCTGACTTGCTCTAGTAAGGTGTGGTTTTGTTTGTTTTAAACAGAGAAACTAACGAAAGCACCAGACACAGCAATTACAGGCTCAAACAGTTACATATTAGTCATAAGAAACAACTGGTTCAAATAACTACTTATATAACTGGAAGCAACACAATGCATGTGTAATACCTCTCATGTCTTGGAAGAGTTAATTTTGTCCTTAACTAGTCTTAATATCTGTTAATATGTAAGCATTCCTTTTCCAAACCTGTGGGAGACAATCTTCAAAAGGCTTATTTTGAACTTGAATAAACAGAACCACAAATTACTCTACTCTGATTGGTTTCAGAGTAGCAGCCGTGTTAGTCTGTATTCGCAAAAAGAAAAGGAGTACTTGTGGCACCTTAGAGACTAACTAATAAATTTGTTAGTCTCTGAGGTGCCACAAGTACTCCTTTTCTTTCTACACTCATTGGTGGAGCTGTTTAACTATCTATTTTGGACACACACTCTACTTAGGCTTTACTGAAAGCTGTGTTGCCTGTTAGCTGTCTTGTAACACTCCATTAATTTCTCCTCTTTATAGTCTAGGTCTTATCCATCCAATATGGCATTATCTCTTCATAGTTGCACCTTAAAAATATAAAGGCTCCTAAACTTTCTAAGGCTATTACTGTTCAAAATTAGACTATCACCTTTAAATCTTCCCTTACCTGTAGTTGGTGTAACTAAAGTAAGCAGCAACAAATGTAAGTCTATCTTAAACATTTGCAGTGTATTACGGGGAACTAAAAGTCTATGGTATTGAACAGATGCTATGAGAGCCATTGGGATATTCAGTAATGTTGGGTTGACTAAAATAATTAGCTCTATGATGACCAAACGGTGTTAAGACTGAAATAGTGATGGTTAACTTTTTTCCTACCAGCCATCTCTTCCACAAGACTTGTGTTGATCCCTGGTTATTAGAACACAGGACATGTCCTATGTGCAAATTGGACATACTCAAAGCTTTGGGAATTGAGGTGAGTTAACATTCTTTCCTAGTGACAGATGACTTCAGAAATGTTAGTGCTAGTAAAATGAATCAGCTGACTTTTTTTTTAGCTACTCCTAGAATGTAGAGAATAAGCACTGAGGCTTTGTGAATATCTCCCATAGTACGATATTCTGTGTGGCACTTAAAACAGCAAAGACTAATCTCTTGGTGAAAACTGCTGCTACTTGGCATGGCTTAGTAGCTGCTCATTGACTATTTAAAATGTTTCGTGACATGCTCCGTTGTAGATTACAAGTGTCATAAAAAAGAATTAGTAGCTGCGTTTAACAGCAAACTTATTTGGATGGGTCTTATAGCAGGCCAGGCTAGCAGATGTGTGCATTTGAGAGTTGCAACTCTTCTTGGAATAAATTAGTTACGTTAGTGGGGTTGGCCTGCATTTTTTGGCAGATTCAGGTAATTACCACTTTTCCTCCATTCCACCACCCCTGCAGCTATTTAATTAAATCCCCAGGAGTCTTTAGATGACAAGAAGGCTGGCAGAGATCACTCTCCTCCCTTCAGCAGATGGCTTCTAATAACATACTTTTAAGGAGCTTGTGTTTATCAGAGACTGTCAGTTTATTAGGCACCTCTGACCTAGGGAAGTGTCAGAGTGAGACACTGAGAAATCAGCTGTACTATATTGTGTGTTTTGGAGGAAGGGGAAATGGAGAGTGCAGAGAACAGGAATACACAAGGTAATAAATATATGAACCTCTTCCAGTTTGCTTCACTAGATCATGTCAGGTTACCTTTCTCCTCTGCTGGGTGTGTAGAAAAATATTTAACTTGTCCTTTGAGAACTAGGCCTACCACCAGGGTTTGCAGTACTGGCCCTGAAAGGAGCCCCTGTGGAAGGTGGCTCTGTCGAGCGGATTGTTGCTTAGCCCATGAGCCTGTGTTCCATATTTTATCTCCTTTTAGTTTCACTGTGCACTACTCAGGAGGGTTGTTCCAAGAAGGCAGCAGGCACGTTGCCCCACTTGCCCTGTAGACACAAGGTTTAATATGACAGCTGTGTTGGGCAGGCTACAGCTTCATAGATAAAGTGGACAACTAGAGTTGCACCTTATTTTAAATCATTTGACTTTAAAAAGGTGGATATAGAAGATGGAGCAGAGTCTTTCCAGACCACGGTGTCCAATGAAGCATCAAATAGAGCTTCACTTAACGAAGAGGATAATCGTAGTGAGACTGCATCATCTGGATATGCTTCAGTGCAAGGAACAGATGAGCCGATTCTAGAGGAACATGCATCTTCAGAGCGTAAGTATTCAGTGATCCCTGTCTCTGTCAGTAATTGTTTATACAAATTCCATTAGCCCCTCATTGCATGTTCTCATGCTGCAGGACAACTTCAGTTTTGTTTTGGTATGGCTATTTAAATTGCCCCTACTCAGAAGCAGAGTGCACTCAGGCCAACCAAATTCTAGTGAAGGCTAGTAGTCAAAGGCTATTGTCTAGTAAAAATCTTCTTCCTAGAAAAAGAAGTCTGATAGGAGTATAGGTCTTGCGAGTGTTGAAAAAGGCCCTTAACCAGTAAAACAAAAGGTAGGACTCCATTCTTGAGGCGGAAGTTGAAGTTAAGGGAAACACCAGTGGATTCAACTTGAACTTCTGCCTAGATCCATGCCCAAGGTGCCATCTCACCAAATTCAGCTGGGCAGTATAACTGGCCGTTCGTATAAGCTGGAAGTTTGTATAAGGGAAACCCATCTGCTCCCCTTCCTGAATGCTCTGTGCAGCAAAGGTTAAGAAACCATGCACTGAGTGGGATCCGAAATACTAGATGTGTATTAACTCTGGGAAGGAGCTTGACAAGTTTTAGTATTAACATTAGAACTGAATATGTAACTTATATGAAAATCTGTTCATGGCCACAAAGTTTAATGGTGTTTGGTTGCATTAAGCCCAGGACTCTTATGAAGAAGAAAATCTTAATTTACCATTGGTGTCAATCAGGTTTCCTGCTTTCTAGCATTTGTGCTGCATTAAGAGAGCTAGGAGAAACTAGTTTTTTCTGATCCTAGTGAGGAACAAGGTCAAAGAAAAGAGAATGTAAGTTTAACTGGTAAACTATGGATTTCAGCTATTCAAATTCAAAGGAATTTCTCAGATTAGCCCATGTTACAAGGGCAGTGAGACCTTTCCATGTCAAATGTAGTTTCTACAATATCACTAGATTAATCTACATTCTTGAAATTTTGCACTAGTTATGGAAGACTTATGAAGAGTATTGTAATACTCTAAATGATGCAGTGCAGTATGATTAAAAATGGTAAATATCATACTGAATTTCAGATTTCCCAAACTTGAATAGAAAACAAAAAACATGACTTTATAAATATCCTTTGAAGTATTTATAGTCTCTTCTACAAATTAATAACATACTTTCTCCTATCAGAAATAAGCTATCGATCTCTTGTCTATAAACTAGAACAGATATAGAAAATGTAGCGAAATTGCTCTGTACTTGTATCCTTTATGTGATTTGTAAGTTTAATCTTCCTATTAAATTCAACTTCCCCAAATGGCTCAGTATTTTTGCTGTTGCTTTATCTGGGCTCTTCCCACCTGAAAAAAAATTTTTTTCAGTGGATTCCAGAATGATGATGATAAAGGCAACAAGCAGAGCGCTTTTTTGTGTGTGTAATAGGAAATGGTTCAAATGAATAATTAAAACAATCGGAAAGCATGGTATTTGCTGCCACCTGTTGGGTGTCTTGCCCTGGAAAATGCAGGTAGAATTGTTCAGACAAGAGCGAGTGTGCTCTGCTCAAACTAGACAAGTGGATCTTTTCTTTCATTCAGAATTCTTAAAGGCTACGTTTTTTTTACATCCCCCCCCAAACATATGCCACTTCAGTGTATTTACATAAATGATTGAAATAGCTTAACTCTTTTTCTCTTCTTGCCACTTAATATTTATTTACATTTCCTCCCAGCTCTTGTATGCATTCATATTCCCTTTCTTTTGTTTTAAGTTTTAGTGTATTGTAACTAGCGTGAGGCTACAGTACCTGATACATTTTGTTAAGCTTCTTTCTGTCTTCACCCTCTTATCCAGGATCTACCACACAACTATAACCTGGCACTCTGCCCCATATTGGGTGTACTCAATGAGATGTTAACACAAAAGTGTAGTTGGCATTACCCTTTATTTCCAAAGGTGCCAATGGTGAAGTAGTGGGGAGAGGGTGAAAACTGCAGCCCAGAAGGGTCTGTGCTGCATGTAGGGGTACAGAGCAACATTTCAGTTGCAACATGTTAGCGTATGGCAAGTAGGTCTGTTTGTGTAGAGAGCATGATGCTCGGGAGAGGAAAAGTTAGTGTGTGTTATATACTTCAGGATAATTAAGTGACCCAAAAGCTATTTATTAATTGTTTTTTTTCTTTTGTTTCATTCTAAAAGATGACAGTCTGCATCTCGTAAACAATGAGTCCCAGTCTCCAGCAGTGGAGGTCCTTCCTCACCTTGACAACCCAAGCTTTGAAGCAGATGAAACCCGCGTTCAGGAAATCAAATCCTAAAAATTGGTCAAGTAATGCGGAATCTGAACCTGTTGTAACAAACTGCCAGTTGTGGTCATATGTACGTCAAACCGTGTAACAAATGAAATACTCTGTAGCAGCAATGTTGCATTGGAAATATTGGGATGAAATGAAATTTTTTAATAGATCACAATTACATGGTTTGAAAACTTTAACCTTCTGCTAATTTAAACCTTTTTATCTTCCGTTGGAATTTAGTTTAAGTATTCTTCAGATAAAATTGTCTCAAAAGAACGTATGAAGAAAACCATCTGATTTTAACATTGAACCAAACCTTCCTAACCCAGCCAGTCTTGTGCAGTGACATTTCCATTCAGCCTGTGAAAACATACGCTGCTTTTTTAAATATTGTACTAAGCGGATGCTCCTGTAGTAGCTGTCTCTGTTGGGAATTGTTTGATTTGGAGCTTACAGATTTAGTATAAAGATGGATTTCTATTACAACCAAATCAATTTTGATCTGGACTTATAGATACTTAATTGTTTTATGTAAAGCAGTGTTCATGTTAACTGTCACTGCTCCAAATTAGTAGGACAGAATTACAAACTAAATGCCTATCAACCTTCCCCTGCCCCCCAAATATTTTTGTGGAATATTAAACCTATTTCAGATGAGCTAAAGGTTCTAATCAGTCATATAATGCAACATATATTCCTAAACCTATTTGAAGGGTTTTAATAACAGGTCAAGTCTGACTTGCACAATATTGTAAAGGGAACAATTCCAGAAGTGCTGTATTTTTAAAAAAAAAAAAAAAACACAAAACCTATTCACTTTCTCAAACTTCTTCTAACTTTTAAATGGAGTCTGAAGGCTATCTTATGGCTCAGGGGTTGTCTAAATAGCTGCAACACCAGCAATGTTTGCTAGTCCACGCTTTGTGGGAGTCTGAAATGCTGAAGACTGTCAACTGAGGGTGAAGGTCTACAAACACCGACTAGAACATGGTAAGGCAACAGGTGATAAAGAATGCTACTGAGTATCGGGGGGTGCATAGTTTAGCAAACTGGATAAAATTGCAATGACTCGACTGATGTCCTGTAAATGTAGCTATAAATTACGGCTGATAATTTTCTAATATTTGGGGGGAGTGGAACACAAGGGTGCCTTAGTACAAAGTCTAGAGCCTCATCCACCAAAGTTAACTAAGTACATCTATAAATGCACTTTATTTTTATTTTGTGTCTTTATTCTTTATTCTGTGGTTTTGTTTGTAATACTAATGCTAACAGAATTTAGTCTAAAGAACAGCAATAATGTACTACTGTTTGAATTCTTGGGAGAAAACAATGCATTTTCTTACTTCTGTGTAGTATGATTAAAAATGTTGTAAATATTTCATGATTTGTACTGAATTTCTTTGAATATGAAAATGTAAATAAAACTATATTCAAATTGCCTGTCTGATACTTATTTATGTTTGTACATAACCACTTTTATTACTAAATTCCTCCTCTCGGTGGAAACTTAGTCAGCTATTTCAGGTTTCAGAGTAGCAGCCGTGTTAGTCTGTATTCACAAAAAGAAAAGGGGTACTTGTGGCACCTTAGAGACTAACCAATTTATTTTGAGCAAAGTGAGCTGTAGCTCACCAAAGCTTATGCTCAAATAAATTGGTTAGTCTCTAAGGTGCCACAAGTACTCCTTTTCTTCCAGCTATTTCAGTGCTTCTCATTCCTTTTTCCATCCACAATCGCAAAACTGTTTGGGTTTTTTCCTCTCATGTCCCTATCTGAGAAGAATGGTGTTTCAAAGACCAAAAACATTACTAAATATCAGATAGTAATGCATACTACCTATCACCCATAACATAATAGGTAATACTGTTTTGACATGTTTACTGTTTGCACGCTGAGGGCCTAAACCATTATAAACCTTTCTACAAGTACAGTAAATGATAGTCTCTGCTTTCAATTGAAGAGACAAACCACAACAGGTGCATGGAACAAGCTGGAAGAGTTCGGGGGGGGGGAGAAAGAGGGTGGGGGTGTGATGCATTGCATAGGCTAGCTGTATACCTAATTCACAGGCTAGCTGTAACAATTCTCTCAACAGCCTAGCGGCTGTCTGTTTTCTACATGCACCACAGCAGAGGAGTTTTAAGAAGGGAGTTGATGAAGGGGGAAGTGGCTTTAAGGATTTTTGACAAGCTTGCCTACAGAAGAGGTGGTATAGGAGAAACAGGCAATCAAGGCTGGTATTTCAAGAGCAAAAACAAAGGTTGATGCGATAACCTAAAAAGGGATCGGTAAAGCTCTAACTCCAATTGTAGATTATATGCAAATGTAGCAGCCATGCTATTTTTAAGAACTGGTATGTTGGTGATTTGCACATTTCATCAATGTTTTAAATGGATATTGCACACCTTGAAATACAGTGGCAGAAGTGTTACAAAATTCCATGTGGCTGTTCAATGGTACATATAACTTTAAGAACTACTGTACCTTTTAAATAAAGTATTAAGATGATAAACACATACCCAGTCAGTGTACGCATCGCACTTCCTAGAAAGTCCATTATTAGGTAACCCAGCTTGCTTTTGCGAGAATTACTAGATAATCTGCAAGCTCTAGAAGAGTGGTTCCCAAATTTTTTTTTTTTTTTTGCGGACCACTTAAATTGCTGAGGGTCTCAGCGGACCACTTGATGATTTTTCCACATGTTGCTTGTACCGTTAACTGTTTTAAAGCGCTTTGGATAAAAGCGCTGTAGAACAAAAAAACATTTTTTGTCCTACAAATAAAGCACACTGCTCATATTTTAATATCACCAGTCTTACCTTTCTAATGCGATGGATGTGCCCTCTCTCCCCCGCTGCAGCAGCCCCCGAGCTGAGGCTGGAAGGAGGGGGAGTCTCTCCCCTGCCACAGGGTGGAGGCTGGGAAGAGGGCCCTCTCCCTGCCAGCCGCAGCCCTGGAGCTGGAGAAAGTCGCTTCTTTCTCTGGCTGACGCAGCCCTGCATGTCCCAAATTCCTCCCACCCCCTCTTGTCACCCACTGCCCCCTCCCATCTACCACCTATTCACCCACCCCTAAGGCCACACCTGCGCGGCTCCACTAATTATGTGGGTGGCCCTTCATTATTGTGTGCGCGGCCACCCGGGCTCACGCCTTAGAGGGAACTATCCACGGACCACCTGAATGGAGCTCACGGACTGCAGTTTCAGAACCCCTGCTCTAGAAAGCACTAGTCATCTTGTTTGCTCAACCTGTGAATTAAGTTGAGTGGAATCAGATTCTGCATGCTGTCTCCACTAACTGGGTCTCCACTGCTAATGAAGGATTGGAATGTGACAAGCATAGAGAGTGGACAGCCTGTGTGGATGCTGGTCATGAGAGGGAGTTGTGCAAGCTGAAACAAATATACCAGAAGATAATGACAGCTCTGCTATCCAAGGGCTCTGTCATCCTCCCTGTTATGGCAGTAGCTAAACTTCCACTGGCAACAGTTCAACAGAAGCAAGATCTGGCCCAAACTGACTCATCAAACTATGGGAAGTCTAGCTGATAGTAATATATTTTACAATTCCTATTTCTGCTCCTGTCTCTTGTAACTGGGTTTCTCCATGTGAACACAGAGTGCTAAAGCCTGTTTACCATTCTGCAGTTCTCTGAAGTGCAATAATTACGTTTTTCTCTTTCTGCTCGTAATATAAAAGGCAGAGTCTGGACCACAGGGGCATGTAGGTGGGGCAAATATTCTGCTATGCATCTCCCCATTGTCAGTGTGCATGAAAATAATGTTGAATTGATTTTCCTGAGATTGTAAGCTCTCGGGTAGGGATGGTGTGCCTTATGTTTTGCAAAGTGTCTAGCATACATAAGGCATGAGATTGGGGTGCGGGCAGAGGAGAATGCACCAGTAGAAAGATGAAAGATCTGGATTAAGGGGAATAAAGATAGTATGCATGTATACATGGTGGCTGCAAAATTTATTCCATTGAGAAACAGCTGTTAGTCTGTATCCGCAAAAAGAAAAGGAGGACTTGGGCACCTTAGAGACTAACAAATTTATTTGAGCATAAGCTTTCGTGAGCTACAGCTCACTTCATCGGATGCATGCAGTGGAAAATACAGTGGGGAGATTTATATACACAGAGAGCATGAAACAATGGGTGTTACCATGCACACTGTAAGGAGAGTGATCAGGTAAGGTGAGCTGTTACCAGCAGGGGGGCGGGGGAACCTTTTGTAGTGATAATCAAGGTTGGTCATTTCCAGCAGTTGACAAGAAGGTCTGAGGAACAGCAGGGGAGGAATAAATATGGGGAAATAGTTTTACTTGTGTAATGACCCATCCACTCCCAGTCTATTCAAGCCTAATGTAATGGTGTCCAGTTTGCAAATTAATTCCAATTCAGCAGTCTCTCGTTGGAGTCTGTTTTTGAAGTTTTTTTGTTGAAGAAATTGCCATGTTTAGGTCTGTAATCGAGTGACCAGAGAGATTGAAGTGTTCTCCGACTGGTTTTTGAATGTTATAATTCTTGACGTCTGATTTGTGTCCATTTATTCTTTTACGTAGAGACTGTCCAGTTTGGCCAATGTACATGGCAGAGGGGCATTGCTGGCACATGATGGCATATATCACATTGGTAGATGTGCAGGTGAATGAGCCTCTGATAGTGTGGCTGATGTGATTAGGCCCTATGACGGTGTCCCCTGAATAGATATGTGGACAGAGTTGGCAACGGGCTTTGTTGCAAGGATAGGTTCCTGGGTTAGTGGTTCTGTTGTGTGGTGTGTTGTTGCTGGTGAGTGTTTGCTTCAGGTTGGGGGGCTGTCTGTAGGCAAGGACTGGCCTGTCTCCCAAGATCTGAGAGAGTGATGGGTCGTCCTTCAGGATAGGTTGCAGATCCTTGATGATGCATTGGAGAGGTTTTAGTTGGGGGCTGAAGGTGACAGCTAGTGGCGTTCCTACTGTAATACATGTGCACACGAGGGCAGAGTTAAACTTGTGCAAGCTCACTCTCCCCCTCTCTCTCCTCCCCCCCACCCCATTTCCTCCCTTTGCTTAATAGGCTAGTTTTAATATCGCATTGACACACTTTTGCATTGGCTAAAGTCCATTTGTAAATACTCTAGCTCTGCACATTTCTTGTTAAATGCATGCACAATGTTTACATCCTTAAATATTTGCATATGCCCAACAATCTGTAAATCACTAACTTGTGTGTTTTGAGAAACAATGGTCTTTCTGTTTTCTTTCACTTTGCCTGGAGTCCAGAGGAGCTCAACAAAAAATGAGAAAGGGTTTAGAAAGCCCAACCTCAGAGGAAAGGTTAATAAAAAAACCCAAAACCTGAACTTTAGTCTTGAGAAAAGAAACCTGAAGGAAAGGGAGTGGGGACCAATAACAGTCTTCAAATAGCTTAAGGTCAGTTACAAAGAGGATGGTGATCAAGTGTTCTCCATGTTCACTGAAGGTTGGACAAGAACTAATTTTCATAAACTGTAGCAATGGTGATTTAGGTAAGATATTAGACAAAAAAAACTTTTCTAAGAATACAAACAGGCTTCCAAGGGAGGCACTGGAATTTCCATCACTGGAGAGTTTTATGAACAGGTTAGACAAACACCTTCTCAGGGATGGTCTAGGTATACTTGGTCCTCACTCCAAGCGCAGGGGGGGTGACTAGATGATCTTTTTGGGGGGGACCCTTCCAGTCCTCTGTTCCTGTGATTCTAACACTACCAGCATCGTAGTCCATGTATTTGTATTATTCATAAGGCTTTGCATTTTTATTTCCTTTCTCATTAGTCGTTAACTGACCTGACCTGTGACATTATGAAGTTGTGCAACTCTGATGTACACACCCTTATAAATTTTGAACTGCCCACTTTGTATTTACATAAATATTCTTTGACATTATGGAGGTATGTAATTTACAAGCAGTGGTAGGAGTGGCTCTCCAGGCAAGCTAGAAATAGGAACCTGCCTGGGGCTAGGGTTGGTCCTTTGTTAACCTTTTTTAATAACAATGTGCCTGAGGTTGGTCCTCTGCTGCCAGAGAACAATAACTGACACACAATCCTAAAAAACTGTGGGCTTCTGTCTTATTTTGCAGTTCATTTGTTCTCATTGTACATAGTGCATGCTCCGTTAAAATCTTTGCAAATACAGAGTTCAGGAAATACTGTGGTACTTGCAAATGGTAATGGCGGTAATGACTTTAATGACTACCATAGAAGCACTGAGGTTACCACTGGGAAATCTGGATATCTCCTTTTTTATTTTGCTCACCAAGAGGAACCAGAGCAGATTAGGTTCACTCATGCTCCTGTGGTTCCACTCCCTGAAGAAATTCTGCCCAAGAGGCTTGAGTCAGAGACATGTTTGAGTTCTTTTCAAGAAATCATGCTGGAAAGATTTCTACTCAACAAGATGATGTGGCAAAGTAGGTCAATTATGTGAACTGTCGTGTGTGTAACCCAAGACTTTTCAGCAGTGAGATTTTGAGTACTGTATTGTTCCTAAACATCTGAAAGGATTTATTTATCATCTAAGGCAGAGGTTCTCAAACTGTGGTCTATGGACCACCAGTGGTCCACGAGCTCCATTTGGGTGGTCCGCGGATAGATCCCTCTAAGGTGAGCGTCTAGGCGGCCGCACATGAGACATTGAAGGGCCACCCACCTAATTAGTGGAGCCACACCTGCACAGCTCCACTAATTAGGTGCCTGGATCCTGGAGAAGACACACATGTGAGATGGGGGGAATAGGGAATAGGTGGGAGGGGGGGATTTGGGATGTGCAGGGCTGCAGCAGCCAGAGAAAGAGGCAACTTTCCCCAGCTGTAGGGTTACGGCTGTCGGGGAGAGACAGCCCTCCTTCCAGCCCCAGCTCAGGGGCTGCTGCGGTGGGGGAGAGAGGGCACATCCATTGCATTAGAAAGGTAAGACTACTGATATTAAAATATGAGTTGTGTGCTTTTATTTGTAGAACCAAAAAAGGTTAATTATTAAGGGTTTTTTTATATAGTGCTTTTATCCAAAGCACTTTACAATAGTTAGCTAACGGTACAAACAACATTTGGAAAGATCATTAAGTGATCCACTGAGACCCTCAGCAATTTTCAAGTGGTCCATGAAAAAAAAGTTTGAGAACCACTGATCTAAGGTCCTGCTTATGTTAAAGAAACTTTCCTTAGTGTAACTGTAACAATGTCGTTATCAGAGTGTGAATTTTCTAGATATACACAGGACCCATGTTGAGGGACGGCAAAATTGTAAAAACAGTTTGGGCCAAGGAAACAATATCTGAAGGATTCTTCTTCTCAGATCCAAGTCTTCCTGTGCAGCACAAGAGAGGGATCTGTGGCATCACAGAACTGAGGCAGAAAGGGGTGTCTGCAGCTTCAACTTGATCCCAACCACTCCAAAATGAAGTTTACAGGGCTAAACCTCAGCTGTGAACATTGGTGTAGCTCCACTGAAGTCAGCAGAGCTGTGCTGATTTACATTAGCTGAGGAGTTGGCCCTATTCTTTCCTCCCTGGTTAAATGCAGGCTGTCCTCACATAGAGATAGATGCTGATCTGCTCGCAAGGCACTCACTGAGAGGTGCAATGGTCAGCAGCATCACTGCTGTTTCCGTGAGCCCTTGCTCCCGTTAAAATAAATGAGCATTTACTGGCTTCAGTTCACTGATGTAAGATTGGCCCTTTAGAGGGCACATAAGGCTGGGGCTTGGTGTTGAAGCTCCCTATGCTTTTTCTCAGAAGTGTTTAAATCCACTTTAAGATCATACTAGCTTAGGTCCGCCCCATGGTGCTAAAATCGTGACTTTACTTCAAAAATGGTGTCCCTTGTGCCATGCCACTTGTGCAAACGGTTATGCAGAGAGATGCCAGCACCAAAATATGTCAATGATCACTGGATCACAGTTATGGAAAGGGAATAACCTACTATTGCTTCAGAACCATTCTTTCACTGAAACAAATGTTCTCCTGCCTCAGATCAAGCTTTATCTCTTTCTATGGAATGCATTGATTAGAATGCATAACCAGCCTTCATAAAGATCTAAGAAAATGACACATTGAGAGAAAATTTAAATCTCTATAAATTAACTTGCCAAAGAACAGCTGTGTGTGTTTTAAGTCTGTAGTTCATAATTCACTTCCAAGTGAATGTGAAAGAAATAATAGACATTGAACAACAAAATAAATCTAGCTAGGGGTGAACAACGGTTTCTGCTTTTTGTAAAAATATGATTATAATTTTTTTTTAAATAGCTGATTAGCAATGTCTAGCCTAAGTAATTGAGGACCTGAATGCCAGGTGCTCGTAACCACCACTGCACTTTATTAGAGCCCTTTAAGAGGCCACAGACTAGAGTGTTATTTACATACTAGTTACAGTCACTAGCCAGCTTCCCTGCTTATTTCTAGGGATGTACAGTATACTTATCATTTAATGCCACCCCCAATTCTACCTTCCTTCAGTTCCAGTGCATCCTGGCTGCTTATATAGTCCCAGCTCTGCGATAGGGGTAGGTGGGGGGGAGATGTTTACTTTAATCCAATTAGCCCCTCAGCTGTATCTCTACTCAGTTAATTAGCCACCTCTGCCAATTGACTGTCATTCAATCAGGTCCCAATTAATGTATACTGTTGGGTATTTTAAAAGCCAGGTGCACCAAGTCAGCTCCTGATTCAACACACTCTGTCACACTCCAGGAAATGGTCCATCATGTCCTTGAGGGCCTAATCATGCTCCATGAGATCCTCAAATACTTTAGACAGGTGACTACTTTTCAGTTCTTCATGCCTAAAGTTACCTTCATGTGAAGCCATGCAGGTGGTCAGGGCAGGCCCAAACTTGGTGGCACTGGCTGGGGCATGCGCATGGCTATAGCAGTTGGAGGATGTATGGATTCAGCACATCCATGTGCCCTCTCTCACTGCAGGGTTGCTATGGAAAGCCACCTACAACTTTCACCTGCCTTCCCCTGGTAGAAACCCCCAAGGAAAAGCAAACATGGCCTGGCCTAACCTCCCCCAGGTATGAATCGCTCCTAGGGTGTATCCACACTGGAAATGGGTAGGATAAATTATTTTATATCAGTGTACATTTTACATCCTACCATTAATGTGTTATAAAACTACAATTCTGATATCTTCATTAGCATTTTACATTGTTAGTAACCCTGTATTGGCTAAAACATGACAAACGCACCTTTTCACCCCTACTGGTGACAGGCCTCCAAAGTGAAGCTACATCCTACAGGTCAATTAGCACCCCATTCGTAGGCACACTGGGGTAAATTGGGGCTGTTTTAGGGTTAAACCCAGTCGAAGCTCTGTGAATGGATTTCTCTTCAAGCATGGTCGTCCAGGAGTTTCTTACAGTGATGTAACTACACTGCTATAATTGCCCTAGTGCAGCCCCTCTATGGTAGACATGATGCACTAGTTTAAAAATACTTTACACCCACACAGCTTACCCCAGTTCAAGCCCTTGATAAGATAAACCTGATTTCTTCCCAAATTCTGCATCTACACTGATCCCCTGAGCTTCAGTCACCTGTGCTTGGGCAAGCAGCTAGGGCTGGGCAAACACCACCAGACGTTTTCTGTGAATGTTTGTCTGACGTTTGCTTTGACTGCGTTTGTGCTCACATATGCTCTAGTGACTGAGTTTACTGGCAGAAGTGTTCTTGGACAGGATGACACTTAATAAGTTGCATACTGGAGTGTATTTGCCAAAACTGATTTCTGAATACATAATGAATACTCACACTGAAAACGGGATTTGAAGAGTTACACTCATCAGATCAGAGAATAAAATCACATGCAGTACCATGTGACCTGTTCCACCAACCAGAACTGCTCACTAACAAACCACAGCCCAAGAGGTCTTTGGTGAATAATTCTGAATAAACCATAGGTGAGGGAAACTGAGCTGTTCACAGACAATTCACAAAGAGACAAAATTTGTCAGATAAATTATTTATTGCCACAAGCATGTGGGAAGCGCTTTCTTTTGTACCTATCATATATTAATCCTAAACAAAGAGACACTGCTCATGCATAGAACACACAACTGATGATGCATTAAGGTTCCACCAACAAATTTCAGTGATTGGAGCACCAATTCCATTTAAAACAAAACAAACAAATCTGAAACACCCAAGACATGTGATCTAGTGATTAGAGCAGGAAGCCAGGAGTCCACTCCCAACTGTGACTGTTTTTTGTGTGTGGAAAATCACTTATTCATTCTGTGCCTCTGTTTACCTGTCTGTAAGATGCGGAAAGTAGTATCTACCTACTCACAGAGATGTTGTGAGGCTTAATTAAATAATCTTACAGCTGGTTGAAAATATGTCACCATTTTTGTGACAATTTAGTCCCGTCTGGCTGACATTTGAAAGTTAATTAACCAAAATTTCTAAATTAATTTTTACCAGCTCTATAGCTACTCAAAAAACAGAATGATATTTTCACAAAAATTCAGTTTTTTTAATTGAAATGTTCATATATGGACTGACCTTTTCATTGGAATTCAAAATTTAAATGAAAAAAAGTATAAATTTAAAAAAATTAGACCAGCCCTGTTTAAAGTTTATAAAACATTTTGAGTGAAACCATGGCCCCACTGAAGTCAGTAGAAGTTTTGCCATTGACTTTGATAAGCCCCAAATTTCACTATTTGGGATCCACAGGCGGAAGATGTTAAATAAATGTAAAGAACTGTTATTACTATTACATAAACACACACATACGCCCCTTTTGTTTGGTGTTTCTTTTCCCTTTTTAAAATTTTTCTAACTACTGTCTCTCCTCCCTCTTCTTCCTATCTGATCTATTGTTCTAGGTAGATCTGCTATACTGACCTTCAGGTACAGCAATTTCTACTGCCTATAAGATCATCTTGATAGAGGTCTGTATAAATCAGGCACTGATACGATCATGTGAGCACATTACAAGTGTTACCATTTCCCATATGTATTCTTCATGGCTGACACGCTCAGCTTTTTGTATATATTCTGAAAAAAAGTAATAAAATTTGAATTACAGATTATGTGAGTTATAAAGGTTTATTTCTGGGTCTCTTTGGCTATTAAATTTGAATTTTCAACCCACCCCCAAAGAAACCTCTCTGCATTAGTTAGCCCACTTTTTAAATTAAATGTAAACTACATTTAAAGAGCGGTCCGAACCACCCCCTACTCCTAAAGATCTATTGTTGCTGATATTGGTGTGCAATCTGTTAATGTTGCAGCCAGCCTCCTTCATAAAAGAAGGGAGGGGAGAGATTTTCCCCTCCCATGTCCCCCAGTGACCCATATTAGTGTCTTTTTTTAAATACACTGTGCTGCAGCTTTAAGGCACCTGGTGTGGGTAAGAATGCAAGGCTTTCACATGGTTAATGTTAAACATGCAAGGAGCAGCGTGGCCTAGTGTCTAGAGCACTGAACTGGGACTCAGGAGACATGGATTCTATTCATGGTTCTGCTAATAGCCTGCTGGGTGACCCTGGGAAAGTCACTTCCCTTCTCTGTGTCCCAGTTTCCCCATCTGTACAATGGGGATACTGATACTGACCTCCTTTGTGAATTTGCTATAAAATCATACAAGATTAGGGTTGGAAGAGACCTCAGGAGGTCATCTAGTCCAACCCCCTGCTCAAAGCAGGACCAACACCAACTAAATCATCCCAGCCAGGGCGTTGTCAATCCAGGCTTTAAAACCTCTAAGGATGGAGATTCCTCCACCTCCCTAGGTAACCCATTCCAGTGCTTCACCACCCACCTAGTGAAATAGTTTTTACCAATATCCAACCTAGACCCCCCCACTGCAACTTGAGACCATTGCTTCTTGTCCTGTCATCTGCCACCACTGAGAACAGCCGAGGTCCATCCTCTTTGGAACCCCCCTTCAGGTAGTCGAAGGCTGCTATCAAATCCCCCCTCACTCTTCTCTTCTGCAGACTAAATAAGCCCAGTTCCCTCAGCCTCTCCCCATAAGTCACGTGCCCCACCTCTCTAATCGTTTTTATTGCCCTCTGCTGAACTCTCTCCAATTTGTCCACATCCTTTCTGTAGTGGGGCGGCCCAAAACTGTATGCAATACTCCAGATGTGGCCTCACCAGTGCCGAATAGAGGGGAATAATCACGTCCCTTGATCTGCTGGCAATGCTTCTACTAATACAGGCCAATATGCCGTTAGCCTTCTTGGCAACAAGGGCACGCTGCTGACTCATATCCAGCTTCTCATCCACTGTAATCCCCAGGTCCTTTTCTGCAGAACTGGCACTTAGCCCGTCAGTCCTCAGTCTGTAGCGGTGCATAGGATTCTTCCGTCCTAAGTGCAGGACTTGGCACTTGTCCTTGTTGAACCTCATCAGATTTCTTTTGGCCCAATCCTCCAATTTGTCTAGGTCACTCTGGACTCTATCTCTACCCTCCAGCGTATCTACCTCTCCCCCATCTTAGTGTCATCCGCAAACTTGTTGAGGGAGCAATCCATCCCATCATCAATGAAGATGTTGAACAAAACCAGCCCCAAGACCGACCCCTTGGGCACTTTGCTTGATACCGGCTGCCAAATAGACATTGAGCCGTTGATCATTACCCATTGAGTCCAAAAATCTAGCCAGCTTTCTATCCACCTTATAGCCTATTCATCCAATCCATACTTTAACTTGCTTCTATGTCCCCCTCCCTGTTCTATGAAAATCTATGGATGAAAAGTGCTATATAAGAGCCAGGCATTATTGTTAACCCTCAACTGCCCTTCCTTCGCCTCTATCGTTTTCTGTCTTCTGTTTTAATATAGATTGTCACAGTTCTTTGGGGACATGGATATGTTCTTCCTGTGCGTCTGCAGTGTCTGGGACGTTGCATCCGTAAATAACATTGCAGAGGGAATGCATGGTTCATGCCAGGTCACTGATTGCATGCACAATCCTTGGCTGTGGCTGTAAGGGGCAGGCAGTGTGTGCGTGTTGGCAGGAGCTGCGAGTGCGTGTGCGCATGCTGACAGGAGCAGCTTGTGTGTGTGTGTCTGGCAAAGGCTGCGTGTGTGTCTAGCAAGGTCAGGAGGAGTGTGTGGTGGGAGGAGCTGGTAGGGACAGGTTGTATGTGTGTTGGGGAGGGTTGGGAGGGACAGGTTGTGCGTGTGTTGGTGGGATGGCAGGATAGGTTGTGTGTGTGTTGGGGGGCTGGCAGGACAGAGTCTGGGGGCACAGACAGGCTGTGTACGGGTTGGGGAGCTGGCAGGACTGGTTATGGGGGGCAGGGACAGGCTGTGTCTGTGTGTTGGGGGGATGGTAGAGACAGGCTGTGTGTGTGTTGAGGGGGCTGGCAGGACAGGGTGTGTGGGGCTGGCAGGGACAGGCTGTGTGTGTGTGTTGGGGGTGGCAGGGAGAGGCTGTGGGTCTGTGCTGGGGCGCTGGCAGGACGCAGGGTGCTGGCGGGTCAGACTGTGTGTGTGTTGGGGGGCTGGCAGGATGGGGGGGTGCTGGCAGGGAGAGGTTGCATTGTGTGTTGGGGGGCTGGCAGGGACAGGCTGTGTGTGTGTGTGTGTTGGGGGTGGGAGTGACAGGCTGTGTGTGTGTGTGTGTTGGGGTGACAGGGACAGGCTGGGTGTGTGTGTGTGTGTGTTGGGGTGGCAGGGACAGGCTGGGGGTGTGTGTTGGGGCTGGGGGGACAGGCTGGGTGTGTGTGTGTGTGTGTTGGGGTGGCAGGGACAGGCTGGGGGTGTGTGTTGGGGCTGGGGGGACAGGCTGGGAGTGTGTGTGTGTGTTGGGGTGGCAGGGACAGGCTGGGGGTGTGTGTTGGGGCTGGGGGGACAGGCTGGGAGTGTGTGTGTGTGTTGGGGTGGCAGGGACAGGCTGGGTGTGTGTGTGTGTGTGTGTGTGTGTTGGGGCTGGGGGGGGACAGGCTGCGGGTGTGCGTGGCCCCAAGCCCGCACCTCTCCCGGTTGCGGACAGCCGTGGGGCGACCCGCCGCCCTGTCACACAGCGCGCGCGGCGAGCGGGAGCCGAGCCCCCCCAGTGGGCGGGCGCCGCGGCCACCCCTCGGCAAACGACCCCGCCCCCGCGCCCACGCGCCTCCCTCACGGCGGCGCGCCGGCCGCTGGGGCTGGTAGTGCAGGGCGGAGCCCGGGCCGCCGCCGCCGGCCGCCAGCGAACTACATCTCCCGGCGGGCTTGGCGGCGGCGGCGCGGGCACCGCCCCCCCGCTCGGTGGAGCTTGGCCGGCGGGCTGTGGACGTGGGAGCGGAGCGGGGCATGAGGCGGGCGGCGAGATGTGGCTGAAGCCCGAGGAGGTGCTGCTGAAGAGCGCCCTCAAGCTGTGGGTGCTGGAGCGCTCCAACCGCTACTTCGTGCTGCAGCGGCGGCGAGGCTACGGGGAGGACGGCGGGGGGCTGGCAGGTGAGCGGCCCGCCCCCGGGGGCCGCAGTGCCGGGCCGGCCCTGGCGTCTCTGGGGCCGCCGCGGGGGGGCGGGGCGATGGGCGCCCCTGTCCCGGATTGCTCGTGTGAGAAGCGGCCGCCGACGCTCCTGGGAGCCCCCCCCCCCCCCAGCCCGGTGGGGCGGGGATGGGCTGAGGGGTTGGTTCGCCGCGTGGCGGGCGGGCTGCTCGGGGGGCAGCGCGGGGGCAGGGGCAGAGGCGGGCACGCCCAGGGGAGGGGGCTGACCAGCCTGCCCCGGGCATAGCTCTTGGGAGGGTTGGCTGGGGTGTGGTGTCTGGGTCCCTTCTCCTGGGGAGCTTGCTGGGGCAGCTGCTGCCCAGGGGTAGCAGGCCGGGGCTGGCGAGTCACCTGCAGAGGAGATGGTGGCTGGCAGCGACGACGGGGAACTGTTGACAGTGGGGGCGGGGCATAATTTAAAGCAGCAGTTTTCAAACTTTTTGAGCTGAGCCCCCCACCTTTGAGTTGCAATTTTTTGGTTGCGTTTCCCCCCTACCCCCATACAAAAACAGGTGAATTGTGGGGTGGAGGTGGCGCTCCCGAGCCCTGCCGTGCAGGGCTAAAGCCCAAGCCACCTGGCATCGCCGCTTCCCCCCCATCTCCAGTGTTCGTCTGCACCTCCCTAGGGGGGCTCGCCTCACAGTTTGAAAACCTCTGATTTAAAGATTCTGGTGCAGCAGGGTTCAGGGCTGGGCATATAAACCCTGGCAGAAATTGGAGGGGCACATGACCCCTCCTGTCTTCCCCCCTACACATCACTTCTGGACTGGCTGTGGGGGATAACAGGTCTTTGTCCTCAATGTAACAAGCTTCACTTTATAAACATTTCAGGCTCTAAAATCTGATCTCTACTCATTATTATCTGTTTGTTCAACTGGGGCTCCTGGGTGCTACTGTTATGGAGCAGGAGCGCGTTGTGCTAGGTGCTGTACAAACAGAGAATTCCCTCCTTACTAAATTGTGGCTTCTCTTTGCTTCCCCTTCCCAGGAGAAATGCCCTGGATGTGTGGGAGGGTTTAGTTCTAGGATGCTCTGGACGAGTCACTCCTTTCTGGGTTATACAAGGCAGTCTCCAGCTGTGGCATTGTGAATGACAGAGAGATTTTTAGGGAAGTGTGCACGTGAGGGTTTAATCACCTCCTTGAAAACCAGTGCAGAATCCTCCATCCTGGTGGGGAAAGATGCACTATCCAGGCTGTGAGACAATGAACATTGGTGGGTCTGGATATGCCATCCTTGTATTGGAGACTTCAGTAGGGTTGGGCACACAGGTCATTTTCAGGGAAGAAAGGACGTATGAAAGGAATCATTAATAACCCAATAAACCTCCAAAAAGGCTGCAACAAATTTCTAAGAAATACAGAGAAAAGCAGGTTTGGGTTTAGGAATCAAGGGTGATTCTGGTCATAAACACCACTGTAAAAGTGTCTGGTGGTTTAATGTCTAACCAATTTATTTGAGCATAAGCTTTCGTGAGCTACAGCTCACTTCATCCGATGAAGTGAGCTGTAGCTCACGAAAGCTTATGCTCAAATAAATTGGTTAGTCTCTAAGGTGCCACAAGTATTCCTTTTCTTTTTGTGGATACAGACTAACATGGCTGCTACTCTGAAACTGGTTGTTTAATTATGAAGTTGACTCTTCCGGGAAGGACTGGTTTGAGCAAAGGTGGTGTCAGCTGCTGTTTTTGCTGGGCAGTTAAGTGCTTTTCGAGGGAAGGTAAATCATGTATGTGCATTGGCCCCTCTCTCATCCTTGTTTTGAATCTGGCATCTTTGGAGACGAAAGTAAGCCCTACCCAGTGTCACTCTCTTGGCCCGGAGATTATCTTTCTGTATGCTGCTATTTATTTAAAAAATGTCATTGCAACAAAATGTAGAGCTGACTCCAGAATTAAAAGTTCACTCTTTTAAAGATGAATTTTCTCCACTAAATAATGTATATTAATTTATAGTTGTCCGAGTGTATGTTCTGAGCCCTTGTCTTTTCTGAAGGTGACATCTCTGTGACTAGTTCCATGTCCTTGATGGTATTCATCAGTATGGAAGGACATATGTCCAAATATATTCCTACTGTCCTCCTCCTAATCCTTGTGGCATTACACAGTTGATGCCTGTCTCTTTTACCATTAGTATCGTGGCAACTCTTGTTTAAAAAAATGTCATTGTTGAATGGCCAGAGGATAAAATTGCACAATATTCTTGAAATAAAAATTTATATAATGAGGTTTAGAAAGAGATGGTCTATGAAATAGAAGTTTGCAGTTATATATGCTTTCATAGCTATAAAATATATACTTTCAAGGTGTTAATTAAGATAACTGGCTATGTTTGTCTAGTTTTTAGATCTTTATATTGCTGGGTGCCGTACACTTAAAAGCTATAGTTTATCAAACACAGTGAACATCTCCCTGGGTCAGAGTGCAGTCTTGCTCCACTTATTGGCCTCCTCTAGACCACACCTTTTAAGCAGAACCCCAGTGCTACAATCAAATTTGTGTATGTGACCCCGTGAGTCTGATTACAGGATCAGGGCACAAGTTTATAACCAGTTGGTGACATGGTTGGCTCTAAATCATGGTTTGTTTCTACAAGCATCATGGTTAATACTTGCTTAGTAACTGTGGTAGGTGAGAAGCCAAAGGCCTGTGCGGGTATTTGATTGTCTTTATGTAATCAGTTTGGTGAACACTCTTCCTTTCCCTTTTTCCTTACCTTTCTTAGATGAGACCCCTTCCTCCCCCAAATCATGCAGCATGCCTTGGAACTTGTTTGGCTGTTTCTCCTTCCTCATAGTTCCATGCACAGTAGGACATCGATATGCATTGCCTTATGGGCTTCAGGTGCCAGTCTGTGTCCTCATCTTCTGTCTGTTCTGTCCCCTGCAGAGGCATTATGGGATCGCAGCTCAGATTTTTCCAAAACGCACTGTTAACAGATCTATTTAGTCAGAGTGGCAGATGTGAATGCAAAAACACAGTTGTGATGGCAGCAAAGCTGCAAGGTATATACAGCAGTGTTTCTTGTAACTGGGGTCAGATGAGAATGTCCTGACCTGGTTACAAAGACATGGTGGTACTTGTAATGGAGGCAGGACCTTATTTAGAAGAGTAGTATCCCTGCAGTAGTCACATGAGAGAACTCACTGTAATAAAATACCAGTCATTCAATGAAGAGGTAAAATGATTTATTTGCCGATATAATTTCTTTGGCTGTCTCAAGTGGATGCTGCTTCCCTTTCAGCTTGACGTACTTAGACAAGATGGAATAATCAGAAAAAAAGATTATGTGGATAATATACATTTCTGGAACCAAATTCTCCCTGCTCCCTACACTAAGTCATGAGTCTCATATGAGTCTAAGAACCTGAGCATCCAGGCTTGGAGAAAGGGGGTTCCCTGAAGGTGGGGAAAGGAATTATCTTTTTCCTTCAGTGTCGATCTATTTAATGGCCATTACTGCAGTCCTGAGTCTGTAGTAGTCCTTACTGCTGTAGCCTGTTCTGTAGGGGCCATGGCTTGTTGATCCATATTGTGACCCTGCTGTCTCTTTTTCCTGGACAGTCCACAACCCCAGAAACATGGAAGGAGTGGCTGCAGATCTGGACTTATCTGCATGAGCTGGAGAAGTGTTGTCCTCCTGTCGTCTGTGAATTTCCATTTCCAGCACAAATCCAGGTCCTCCCCCCGCCCCCCAACCCACTCTCCTGTTGGTAATAGCTTATCTAAAGTGATCACTATCCTTACAATGTGTATGATAATCAAGGTGGGCCATTTCCAGCACAAGAACGTCTGGGGGGTGGGGGGGGGTAGGAAAAAACAAGGGGAAATAGGTTACCTTGCATAATGACTTAGCCACTCCCAGTCTCTATTCAAGCCTAAGTTAATTGTATCCAATTTGCAAATGAATTCCAATTCAACAGTCTCTCGCTGGAGTCTGGTTTTGAAGTTTTTTTGTTGTAATATCGCAACTTTCATGTCTGTAATCGCGTGACCAGAGAGATTGAAGTGTTCTCCGACTGGTTTATGAATGTTATAATTCGACATCTGATTTGTGTCCATTTATTCTTTTACGTAGAGACTGTCCAGTTTGACCAATGTACATGGCAGAGGGGCATTGCTGGCACATGATGGCATATATCACGTTGGTGGATGTGCAGGTGAATGAGCCTCTGATAGTGTGGCTGATGTTATTAGGCCCTGTGATGGTGTCCCCTGAATAGATATGTGGACAGAGTTGGCAACGGGCTTTGTTGCAAGGATAGGTTCCTGGGTTAGTGGTTCTGTTGTGTGGTATGTGGTTGCTGGTGAGTATTTGCTTCAGGTTGGGGGGCTGTCTGTAGGCAAGGACTGGCCTGTCTCCCAAGATTTGTGAGAGTGTTGGGTCGTCCTTCAGGATAGGTTGTAGATCCTTAATAATGCGTTGGAGGGGTTTTAGTTGGGGGCTGAAGGTGACGGCTAGTGGCTTTCTGTTATTTTCTTTGTTAGGCCTGTCCTGTAGTAGGTGACCTCTGGGTACTCTTCTGGCTCTATCAATCTGTTTCTTCACTTCCGCAGGTGGGTATTTAAGTTGTAAGAATGCTTGATAGAGATCTTGTAGGTGTTTTGTCTCTGTCTGAGGGGTTGGAGCAAATGCGGTTGTATCGCAGAGCTTGGCTGTAGACAATGGATCGTGTGGTGTGGTCAGGGTGAAAGCTGGAGGCATGTAGGTAGGAATAGCGGTCAGTAGGTTTCCGGTATAGGGTGGTGTTTATATGGTAAACATCCATTTTTTTTTATGCTTTGTGTGTATAAAAAGATATTCTATACTTTCCACAGTATGCATCCGATGAAGTGAGCTGTAGCTCACGAAAGCTTATGCTCAAATAAATTGGTTAGTCTCTAAGGTGCCACAAGTACTCCTTTTCTAGAATGTGTTTGTGATTCTGGTCATGCACAGTACCCAAGAGGATTGTGTACAAACTACTTCTCTCTCTCTCTCTCTCTCTCCCCCTCTCTCTCTCGTAAAGTAATCCCTCTGAAAATTAGTAACTTTGAGAGATCCCATTTTAGGCCCCAGTCCTGCAGCAGAAACTTCTATACGAGTTTAACTTTACACACACACAGTTAACCGCATTGAAGTCCATCAAAACAGTGACAAAACCTCCATTAACTTCAGGGAAGCAGATTTCACCCAGTGTTTCTGCATAATAGATTATACCATAACTCATATCCTATCAGGAACCCAACACTCCAGCTAGTGACTGACCTGCTCCAAAATACATCACATCTTCGGGAGATTTTGCCCAAAAATGTAGTAATATCCAAATGCACAGTGCAATGAACATGATCAGTATTTAGGCCTTGCAAAGATTTACATGTATGGTTTACTTTATGTATGTAAGTATTCCCAATGGCAGCTATGTAATGGGAACCTGTAGCGGGCAATGCATATGTTGATGGAAAGTCCTCCCTTGACTTCAGTAGAGCTGGATCAGGCCCCGGCTGTGTTGCAGTCCTACTCCCCGTGGGTGAATTCCACTGCCTCTTTAGAATCTCCTCATACTTTATTCATGAAAGCGTGGTGTTCACACTCCATTCTGTGCTTGACTGTATGGCTGGGAGGTTGGGCTGATCTTGATAAAGGGAAGATGAAGATTCAGAAGCATAATAAAGTAGTACTTTGCCCCTCTTACTGAAAGATCTCAAAGTGCAATTCAAACAAGTTTTTCAGCTTTCTTTTAGATAGTATTTATACCCATTTTATGAAGTTAAGTTACTTAATCATGCAAGTAGGTCTTGGAGCTGGAAATCATATTCTGAATGCCAGACCTGTTTTTATGCACTAAACAGAGCACCTCCTGAAACTAGAATCCCGTTTGGAATCTGTTCTTATTTTATGCTTTCTGGACTGAGATAATCAAGTTCCGTTAAGTTAAGAATTTATCTGATGAAACTGGATATTGAGGCATGTTTAACAAATGAGATTTATTTCCATGCCTTTCTGGTCTTGGCTGCTTGTTGGTCGTTCATGTTTTAGTAGCACAACTGCTTGCTGACTTGACTGAACGTTCTTCCCAATACTGAAAGCTCCTAACTGATTGTTTAGAAGAGGCAACTTTAGATGGCCTTTTGTACAAATCATTGAACACTTCCAGACAATGTTATCTAGCAGAAGTAAGGAAACTTACAAGTTAAACTTTAGTGATGTTACCCACCTAGGTGCATCTTAATTTTTTTAAACATGAATAAAAATGCATGTACAAAGGTTAAAACTAAAAAGCCTTTTTCTTGATGCTTATATACGCTACTGTATCAGAGCTTTCAGCTGATGGATAAGACAGTCCATCAGAACTATCCTAGCTGGAGGGAAGGAGATTAGAGGTAGATGGGAAGGAAAAAAGCAGCATCCTGAAAGATTGTTGTGGTATTAGGTTTTCAGTGGTTTGGCTCCTTCTCAAAAGTGATAATACAAAATACAAGAATTGATTACCATCCACGAAAAAACAGTGGTTGCTGTTATGATAATTGTACCTACAAATTTACTCTAATTGTGAGCTCAGTTTTAAAAAGTATGTGAAAATTCGTAAGATAACATAATAACCTATAACAAATACTGATGGGAAAAGGTCTGAGAAAGAGATGGACTAAATTAGTCTAAATAAAAGGGCCTCTTATATGGTTCAAGGACTATGCTAAAATCATGGTTGGTCAAAACAGAAGATGCGGAACCAGAAAGCAATGAACCGAAATTGGTCTGTCAGATATTAGGTCTGATTGTTGAACAAAATAATGAGGGGATGGATTATTCCCTGCCACTCATTTTTGAGTCCTTAAAGGAGGAGACTGGGGGGGTGGGGCGGGAAATAGGAAAGAACAGAGCAAGCTTCACCATCATGGCTGCCACTCCCACCATCTCCTGGGACCCTGGACCTTCTTTGTCCTAATCGTGAGGGATGTTCTGACCAGATTGCTACCCCTACCATTTCCATCTGAATCCCAAACACCACCTGAGATGAAGTGCACCAGATTTTAGCAACAGAAGTAGCTCCAGCCCAACTCAACTATCCGTCTTCTCCTTTATGCAAAAGGCTGTTATTGCCATCTTTTTAACCATCTAAGAGACTGTCAAACAAGGGTGGGTTTTTTTTAAGACTCTCTCCAGATAATGGGAAAGAGAACAAGGGATGTTGTTAGAATGAAAGCCTTATTTTGTTTATTTCAAACGCGTTAACTCTTAGGTCCACATCTAGGCACCTAAATAGGGCCCAGTTGATACTTATGCATGTTCTTAACTATAAACACCTATTGGGCACAGTGCTTTTGAAACAGGCTGCTTATTTAGGTGCCTAAGTATAGACTTAGGAATCTGTCTTCAGGCACCCACTTCTAAAAATCTTGGCCTTTGTTTTTGCTTGGCAACAAGACATCCTGTCTAATCCAGGTTTCAGAGTAGCACCTGTGTTAGTCTGTATCCACAAAAAGAAAAGGAGTACTTGTGGCACCTTAGAGACTAACCAATTTATTTGAGCATAAGCTTTCGTGAGCTACAGCTCACTTCATCGGATGCATCCGATGAAGTGAGCTGTAGCTCACAAGTTTATGCTCAAATAAATTGGTTAGTCTCTAAGGTGCCACAAGTACTCCTTTTCTTTTTATCTAATCTAGGACATACCTAACCCCTCCCCCACCCCGTGTCCGCTGGCTTCCTATGAGCTGCAGGTTTACCCTGGAGCAATCCAATTATTTAACCCTAGACCATCATGAGAAACTGCTGCATTTCTCTTCTTACCTCCATGCTTTCCAAAGAATCTTCTTGATTTGATGGTGGTTTCAGATTGGGTGTTTTTTGGGCATTGCCTTGAGTCACTGTAGGGTGTTTTTTTTTTTTTTTTTTTTTTTTTTGAAGAGCTGAAACTTGGTTTCCCCTCAGCCAGTTTATGCCTGCATCCGTAATTCCCCTTTATGATGATGATCTTCATAATGTGTTTTCTGTATCTGCTCATTTTGGGGACTGATAACATGACTGAGATCAACCCAACACTAGTTTCTTGAACCTTAAAACCTAGTGAAATGTTGCTAGCCTTTGTAGTGGATATTGAGAATGTTTTGGCATTTTGAGCAGTGCTGTTTTATAGCAGAATATAAAATTACCGTTTTAAGATGAAGTGAGCTGTAGCTCACGAAAGCTTATGCTCAGATAAATTTGTTAGTCTCTAAGGTGCCACAAGTACTCCTTTTTCTTTTTGCGGATACAGACTAACATGGCTGCTACTCTGAAACCTTTTAAGATGAGTGCTTGCATCAGTCTTTGCAAGTGGTGACTTTGCAAATATACCTTTGTGCCATATATCGTATCCGAAAACAAGGATACTGGGAGAATGGCTAGAGAGATTAACAATCAAAACATCTGCTATGTCAAAGTCAAGTGTAAAACGAGCTCAGTGTTATGAATAATTCAATAAGCAAAAGCTCATCAAACAAATATAAACATTATCTATTTAGCATTTTAGTTCTCAATGTAGAGAGTATAAACTGTCAAATGCTGGTTTACGACAGCAGAAAATGTGAGTTTGCTCAGTTACATTCTACAAAATTATTACAGTTTGAAAGATAAGATTAGTTTACTTGACATAAATTACTTACTGATCCTTAATTGCTCTTGTTTTGTATTTTTCTTTGGGAGGCTTTATCTTGATAGGAAGTGCAGCAGAATCATTTTGAAAAATTAATAGCCACTAAAAGATAAACTTTTGGTGTGGAAGTGTGCGTTACTCAGCCATGCTGAGTAAGGAATGCAGGATTAGAATCTGAATGTATGATACAAAATCCTAATTTTGACTCTGTTTAGTAAACTGTCTAAAACTGTATCTTAAATACAACAGGCCTTCTCATGGGGACACTAGATGCAGTCTTGGACTCCACATCAAAGGTGGCTCCATTTCGCATCCTGCATCAAACACCGGATTCTCAAATCTACTGGTCCATTGCATGTGGTAAGTGTGATTCTTTATTTAGAGGCTAAATGGTTTTAAAAAGTGGCAAATCTTTTCCCTAATGTCAATATACCTAAGAACCGCATGTAAACATCTGGTAAGATCATTCTCTCTCTCTCCTCCCTCAAACCCCATCAGGTTTTAACAGTAAAACTGCTCACCTACATTGAGGAAATGGAAAACCTGCCAGCAATTGCTCATTTAGGGCCCTGCAAAATCCTGAGTAGTTGAATGGAAGTTGGAGAAAATCTGCACCATGCAGGATTGGGCATTTAAAAGTCCAGCATGAAGTGTTTGATTTTTACTTCTATGGCCTATTTTTTCTTTCCTTTTTATTAATTTAAGAATGTCTGTGGATCACAGAGAATGGAGATACATACCTTCCATGCAGACAGATGATGGCAAATACCGAGTCTCATTTTGTTCCAGAGATTTTGCATTTAATAAATCATGGCTTATACTCTTAGTTATTTTTATTAAATAATGAGTACAGGCTTGTACAAACAGCACTTCACTTCAACACTGAGATCTACTTATCTCTGAGATGTCATGATAAAAAGCATCATATATAAAAGGTTATAGGCACGAAGGCAATTTTTTTTCAATGTAATCTTTGACAAACTCACTAATTATCATGAAAGAGCTAAATTTTGTTGGTATTATAGAAAATATATTAATGCACTTTTTCCCTTCAGTACTTTGTTCTTTTATTTATTTTAAAATAGCTAAAATGCATAAATCAGCTAAAAAGTCTTCAACAGGATATAAAGCTAAAGTATTGAGAAAATAATATTGAGCTGTCCCCTTATTCCTGGTGAGTTTTGTAGCAGGAGTTTAGCCAGCAGCAGATTTCTGCTAGTGGATTAAAGTAAAATTAATGTTCACCTCAGTTTCAGCATTCATTTGGTTTATCCTTAAACCAGTTAGATCCAAGTGTATTGACACAGTTAGTTACAGACAGTCCTAGGCAAATAGACACACCTATACAAGTACTGACATTCTAAAGAGTTTATAGTGTTCGGGCCTGATCCAACACCCACTGAAGTCAATAGACAGATTCCCATTGGCTTCTATGGGTGTGTAGATGTTATAGCTGAGGTTTCTATTTCAATGCAAACATACTTGGAACAGGTTTCAGAGTAACAGCCGTGTTAGTCTGTATTCGCAAAAAGAAAAGGAGTACTTGTGGCACCTTAGAGACTAACCAATTTATTTGAGCATGAGCTTTCGTGAAGTGAGCTGTAGCTCACGAAAGCTCATGCTCAAATAAATTGGTTAGTCTCTAAGGTGTCACAAGTACTCCTTTTCTTTATACTTGGAACAGCCTTTCTCAGGAGCATATAGAGACAATGGAAGCTAAGTTATGGGTGCCACAGCCTTCATCTCTTCCTAGGGTGGGGTTGGCACTGGAACTGTGTCAGGTGCTTAAGCAGTACAGGAGTCACTTTCCAATTGTCCTGTTCCAATAAGTTTTGGATTAACATAGGAGAACTCCTCCATAACTAAATATCAGTAATATTCAATAGGCAGCTACTCTGACAAACTGTTCAGGTATAGTACAGGTAAAAATGGCAAGTATGTTCAAAGGCACACTATCTCATCCTCCTTCACATCGCTCCTTCGGACTCATCTCTTTCATGATCCCCACAAAACCCTCCCTGCTATTATATCTAGGAGGGTGACAAGCTCTCACTGTCATACTTGTACTAACTCCTCCATTCCTGCTATTCTTCCTCAATTGTCCCTATTCTGAATTAAAAAGGGGGTGGGGTGGGGGGAGGGAGAAAACCATCAACAAAATAAAACACAACTGTGCCAATCATTAGATCCCAATTGTTAGATTCTTGGCCCCAGCCCTGGGTTTGTTTGTGTCTGTTAGTTGTAAGCCCCTGGGGGGAAAGGTCTGTGGGAAGATTTTTCAGAGGCACAATGGGAATTGTGTACAAAACTGGTATTTATGCTTTTGAAAATCTACCCCTGACTCTTTGGGCTGGGCAAATACACGTAATGCGACCCCAGTCCCTTCCCGTGTAGCTCCAATAGTGGGATAAGGAAACAAGTTATGACCCAGTATTCGGTGGTTCTGCTGTGCAGCATTTGTACTGTGGCTTCAGATAGTTTCCCTGCTTTCAGGTGCATCTCAGTTTTTCTAGTTTTATGAAACTGCTTTGGTATTATTCTCCCTAGAGCAGAAGTACACAGCTTTTTCCTGTGTAAGCTGTGCATGGTCCATGCAGCTCAACAGAGTTCAGGAGGAGGATGATAAATTTGCCCACAAGGAAGTCTGATGGCCACATGGGTGGGAATAAACAGAAAACACAAATTGTGTTTTTTCTAACTTATCTTTTGCTTGTAAAAGTAAACTTGATTATAGCAGAAGTTGAGTTCCCTCTCCTCTCACCTTTTCACTCCATGTACCAGTTCGTTCATTCCTTCCTGTTGTGTTGTTTTTCCTGCTGACTGATGGCACAGTGTTTGATTTTCAGAGCAAGGTCTACCTTCTCTAAGCATACCGTTTTGTGGGCACGTTTTATTCATTCAGCATCTTCCCCAGGAGACCAAACTTTTGTCTCTTTTATGAGTTCCTCAGTCTCTAATTGTCTAGATGTCTAGTCTCTCGGTTCCAGAAGCTCAGAGCCCTGCTGACGGTACTGAATATTTCCTAGACACACTATATTTATCTTGCAGTTAGTAAATATACAGTTAAGAGATAATGCTAATTGCTACTCATGTCATGTTTATATATTTATTTGGTTTCTCAGACATTATCTAGAACTCAGGGAACCTCCAAAAATTAAAAATGCACAGTTAAAATCTAAAATTTTGCAGTGTTACTGTGATAAATTAAGTGTGGGGGGTAGCTCCCTTCTGTGAACACCCAGCCCACCCAGTTAGCTGTAAAATCCCTCTTGGTGTCTGTTCTCTGCTTGCTTTACCTGTAAAGCATTAACAAGCCCATAGGTAAAAGAAAAGGAGTGGGCACCAACCAAAAGAGCCAATGGGAAGGCTAGAACTTTTAAAAATTGGGAAAGAAACTTTCCCTTTGTCCGTTGTTTTCTGGGCTGCAGGGACACAGAGCAGCAATGCTATAAGCAAAAATGCTGTGTACAGTTTGAACCAGATATAAAAAAGTATCTTCTATACCTAGAAGAAATTATTTGGATAGGGAATGTTTAGTTAAGCACAGTCAGGTTTATTTCTTATTTTGGCTTGTGGATCTCCTCTGTGCTAAACCCTGATGCTTTTGTTTGCTTGTAACTTTTAAGCTGAACCCCCAAGAAAGCTAGTTTGGGTGCTTAATTTTTGGAATTGCTCTTTTGAAATCTAGCGAAAGCCTAAATTCCAAATGTATTCTTTTCCTTTTCATTTTTTAATAACGTATCTTTTTTAAGAACAGGATTGAATTTTTGGTGTCCTAAGAGGTCTGTGCATGTTGTTTGATTAGCTGGTAGCACAACTAATTTCCTTTGTTTTCTTTCTCAGCTCTTCCCTGGGCGGGGCTGTTGTGTGTGTATGAGTGAGAAAAGGCTTGAGGGTACCCCACAGGGAGGAATTCCCAAGTGTTCCTTCCTGGGTCCAAAGCTTTTTTTTTTTTTTTTTTTTTTTGTATTTGGATGGTGGCAGCGTTTACCAAGCCAAGATCAGAAAAAAGCTGCAGCCTTGGGAGTTTAATACAAGCCTGGAGTGGCAAGTATTAATTTTTAGAATCCTTGTGGGCCCCCCACCTTCCATACTCAAAGTGACAGAGTGGGGATTCAGCCTTAACAGTCACATTTTAGTTCATCATCTTTTCCCCCAATTAAACCTTTTAAGTTAATAGAATTTAACAAAAACTAGACACTCTACTGAGTTGTAAGACTCCAGTTAAATTTTCCTCCAATCTCCAGCCCCTCCTTTAGATGCCTTTGGGGAAAGATAAACTTTGTAGCATTCCCAGAGACACTTCAGACCTTATTATAAGCGTTTGTGAGTGAAAACCTCACTTCTTCAGATGCATGGAGTGAAAGTTACAGATGCAGACATAAATATACTGACACATGAAGAGAAGGGAGTTACTTCACAAGTGGAGAACCAGTGTTGACAGGGCCAATTCGATCAGGGTGGATGTAGTCCACTCCCAACAATAGATGAGGAGGTGTCAATTCCAGGAGAGGCAAAGCTGCTTCTGTAATGAGCCAGCCACTCCCAGTCCCTATTCAAGCCCAAATTAATGGTGTTAAATTTGCAAATGAATTTTAGGTCTGCTGTTTCTCTTTGAAGTCTGTTTCTGAAGTTTTTTTGTTCAAGTACAGCTGCTTTCAAATCTGTTATAGAATGTCCAGGAAGATTGAAGTGTTCTCCCTCTGGCTTTTGTGTGTTACCATTCCTGATGTCCGATTTGTGTCATAGAATCATAGAATATCAGGGTTGGAAGGGACCTCAGGAGGTCATCTAGTCCAACTCCCTGCTCAAAGCAGGACCAATCCCCAACTAAATCATCCCAGCCAGGGCTTTGTCAAGCCTGACATTAAAAACTTCTATGGAAGGAGATTCCACCACCTCCCTCGGTAACGCATTCCAGTGCTTCACCACCCTCCTAGTGAAAAAGTTTTTCCTAATAGCCAACCTAAACCTCCCCCACTGCAACTTGAGACCATTACTCCTTGTTCTGTCATCTGCTAGCACTGAGAACAGTCTAGATCCATCCTCTTTGGAGCCCCCTTTCAGGTAGTTGAAAGCAGCTATCAAATCCCCCCTCATTCTTCTCTCCCGCAGACTAAACAATCCCAGTTCCCTCAGCCTCTCCTCATAAGTCATGTGTTCCAATCCCCTAATCATTTTTGTTGCCCTCTGCTGGAATTTTTCCAATTTTTCCACATCCTTCTTGTAGTGTGGGGCCCAAAATTGGACACAGTTCTCCAGATGAGGCCTCACCAACGTCGAATAGAGGGGAACGATCACGTCCCTCGATCTGCTGGCAGTGCCCCTACTTATACATCCCAAAATGCCATTGGCCTTCTTGGCAACAGGGGCACACTGTTGACTCGTATCCAGCTTCTCGTCCACTGTAACTGTTAGGTCCTTTTCTGCAGAACTGCTGCCGAGCCATTCGGTCCCTAGTCTGTAGCGGTGCATGGGATTCTTCCGTCCTAAGTGCAGGACTCTGCACTTGTCCTTGTTGAACCTCATCAGATTTCTTTTGGCCCAATCCTCTACTTTGTCTAGGTCCCTCTGTATCCTATCCCTATCCTCCAGCGTATCTACCTCTCCTCCCAGTTTAGTGTCATCTGCAAACTTGCTGAGGGTGCAATCCACACCATCCTCCAGATCATTTATGAAGATATTGAACAAAACCGGCCTGAGGACCAACCCTTGGGGCACTCCACTTGATATTGGCTGCCAACTAGACATGGAGCCATTGACCACTACCCGTTGAACCCGACAATCTAGCCAACTTTCTGTCCACCTTATAGTCCATTCATCCAGCCCATACTTCTTTAACTTGCTGGCTAGAATACTGTGTCAAAAGCATTTATTCTTTTACGTAGGGACTGTCCGGTTTGGCCAATGTACATGGCAGAGGGGCATTGCTGGCACATGATGGCATATATAACGTTAGTAGACATGCAGGTGAATGAGACTCTGATGATGTGGCTGACGTGGTTGGGTCCTCTGATGGTGTCACTAGAGTAGATATGGGGACAGAGTAGGCAACGAGGTTTGCTACAGGGATTGGTTCCTGGGTTAGTGTTTCTGTGGTGTGGTGTGTAGTTGCTGGTGAGTATTTGCTTCAGGTTGGGGGGCTGTCTGTAAGCGAGGACTGGCCTGTCTCCCAAGATCTGTGAGAATAAGCGATCATTTTCCAGGATAGGTTGTAGATCTTTGATAATGTGCTGGAGAGGTTTTAGCTGGGGGCTGTACGTGATGGCCAGTGGTGTTCTGTTATTTTCCTTGTGTGGCCTGTCCTGTAGTAGGTGATTTCTGGGTATCCGTCTCCCTCTGTCAATCTGTTTCCTCACTTCCCCAGGTGGGTATTGTGGTTTTAAGAAGGCTTGATAAAGATCTTGTAGGTGTTTGTCTGAGTGATTGGAGCAAATTCGGTTGTATCTTAGGGCTTGGCTGTAGACAATGGATCATGTGATGTGTCCTGGATGGAAGCTGGGGGCATGTAGGTAAGTATAGGGGAACTAAAATCATTTGCAAATTTAACACCATTAATTTGGGCTTGAATAGGGACTGGGAGTGGCTGGCTCATTACAGAAGCTGTTTTGCCTCTCCTGGAATTGACACCTCCTCATCTACTGTTGGGAGTGGACTACATCCACCCTGATCGAACTGGCCCTGTCAACACTGGTTAGACTAACACGGCTGTTACTCTGAAACCTGTCACTTGTGAAGTAACTCCCTTCTCTTCATATGTCAGTATATTTATGTCTTTCACTCCATGCATCTGAAGAAGTGAGGTTTTTACCCACGAAAGCTTATGCTCAAATATATCTGTTAGTCTTTAGGGTGCCACCGGACTCCTTGTTGTTTTTGTGGATACAGACTAACACGGCTACCCCCTGATACTTCAGACCTTATTGAATCTGATCCCACAAATACTTACACACAAATAATTCCACTATTAAATGCTGTGCTATAGTCACATGGATTTTTGCTATTCAATATGTATCAGAATTTTCTCTTCTTCAGTTAGACAAGGAATCAGATCCTATTGTAGCCTCAACTGCTTTAAAAAGACATTAATACCATATCCCTATGTTGTAATATGAAACTTCTCCCCCTGCAATCTAATCTAATCTAATCTCCTGTGCGTGCTTTTCAAGGATGTCCCTAGAGGATAATGTTCAATCAGAGACCGAATGATATAGTGTATTGTCCAAAGGACAATGTGTAGAGTATCATACTCTAAAACATAGCACTTTTAAAAACAGGGAAAACATTGTGAAGTTACTAGAAAATGAGCCATCTGTAAGCTGTTGGTAAGTAAAATCCTAGGAATATTCCTGGGGAAATAATAAGAAGTGGTTACAGGCTGTCATAAAAATACTCAGTTGATGAGTGCAGTAAAAATACCTATAAATGAATAAAAATAAACATGTACTCTTGAGAATTCTGTTGCCATGACTTCAACCCTTAGGAAGCAGGAAAAGGGGATCTGCCTGCTAGTACTTGAAATTTTATCACTTTTTTATTACATATAGAAGAGTTAATCTAAAAAGCTGTATGATGGCTTTGTCATGCAAAGCACGAATATGGGCTGTTCGTTCCATGAGGTAGTATCCAGTTAATAAAAACAAGAGACTAAATTGCTTTCCCATTGTTACATTGTAATTATCGAAAACAAGTGTGTTAATGGGATTTTCACTTTGCCTGAGGCCTGCTTGCTATTACAGTAACTCTTCTTGTGCATAATTGATTCCTGGTAGGCACACAAATGATGATAGTCTTACTGTTTTTTTTTCACTGTAATCCTGTTTAGAGCAAGATTATTATTCCCATAAAACCTGTGGTCAGTTTTATCAAATAGAGTAATTAAACATTGTAATGTCAGAAAGATCTTTTTGTCACCATCAGAGAATTTACAGTAATCCAGGGAGAAAGTGTATTCACAGGCTTTTCGTGGGAAACAAAGCCCAGAGCCTATGTTCATGGTGTTTTGATGGGTAGTAGGATGGCAGTACTCAGAATATTGTGTGTGTGTGTGTGTTTATATTTTATTTAAAAGACCATTCTTCTCATGTTTCAGCATGAGTGTACAGGGGAGATAATGATGTCATTAATTGGGCAAACAATTATAAAGCAACCGTTGGGGAACTTTTGGCAGGAAAACTCAGTATTTGACAGTATTTATTGGCTCAGTATAAAGCATTGCTTTATTCCCATTACATTTTTTGTGAGATTTAATAACTGTTAAAAACACCTTGGGGATGCAGTTCTTTAAAAGACAGATGCCAGTTCTCATTCTTTGAGAGTAGGCGTTCTTCAGGAAAGTCTGAATTTTTTAGAAAATGTGTATAGAATTTGGATTGGTAGGGACAGACCCAACAAAGAACATTTATTTGTGTATTTACCAACTAGTTGGTGAATCAAAGTCTTCACTTTTATTATTTACATAGCTCCACAAGCACTTCATGAAACATGTAAGAAGACATTGCAAACTAAGTCAAAAAGTGACCTAGTCTGTGAATCTTGTGGTATAATTATTGGGGACCAATCCTGTGGCCTTTACTTACACAACTAGCCCTGTTGACTGCAGGGAACTACTCACTTGAGTAAATGCTGCAATACTGGAGTCTGCACAGTTCTTCTTCTCAATTTATTAATATAAAAATAGAGCATGCATAATTAACCCTGGATAATAACTGTAAATGAAAAAAGTGGTATGTAGTTTTTCTGTTACCTGTTGGAATTGCTGGCCTGTATTCTCAAAAGATAGCTAAGGTAGTTTAACCTAAATACTGCAGAGTATCCAAAAAAACTTTGACACAGCTATTTTTATCTGAAAAAATTGAAAACATTTTGCAATAACAAATGCATTAAAATACATTACTCCTGTGAAGTAGATACGTGTTATGCCATTTTGCAGATGGGTAACCAGAGACTGAGGGAGGTTAAGTGACTTGCACAAAACCATGCAGCAAGTCAGTATCAGAGATGGGAATAGAATCCACAAGTCCTAACTTCTCAAACCAAGTTTCCAGTTAGTCTGGAGAAGAAATCAAAACTGTTTTCAATATTCCTGTTCCCTTTTCCTACTGTAAGATATTTTTGACAGTACCAGATATGAATGCTCATAGAAAAACCATTCAGAATGCTGGGCTCTAAGGGGGAGTTATCAAAAGACCCTAGTAAGTTAAGAGCCAGTGACACTTTTTTAAGAAAAATCCCTCCATCAGAATACTTCATTTGGCTGCATCTGGTGCCTCAAAATCTTTGAGCCTGAGTTTAGAGAACTACCCTAGATTCTTAGTGCGTAGTGTGGTAGAGAATCGGTTTTGCCCTATTTTTGCAGCATTAATTACTCTTGACGTTATTTTCACCTTTTTGAAATGCCAGTGCAACTCCATCATAAATGACAGGTTTCAGAGTAACAGCCGTGTTAGTCTGTATTCACAAAAAGAAAAGGAGTACTTGTGGCACCTTAGAGACTAACCAATTTATTTGAGCATAAGCTTTCGTGAGCTACAGCTCACTTCATTGGATGCATACTGTGGAAAGTGTAGAAGATCTTTTTATACACACAAAGCATGAAAAAATACGTTCTCCCACCCCACTCTCCTGCTGGTAATAGCTTATCCATCATAAATGTCCAGCTTCTTAACTGTACCTAGAGGAATTTCTATTCAATCCCAGTGCAGTATTAAATAAGCCCGTGAAAACCACTCAAACCTGCTTAAGGTGTCAGTTTTCATAAAACAAAATGATAAAGATGTGGTCAATGGAGCTTTCTGATGAGGAGGGAAGTGATGATAGTGCATTCATGTACTGGGCCTGTTTATTTCTAAGCAATTCCTGTATTGTATGAAAACTTGTAGCCTCTTATATTGTAGAATCTGCTTACCCAAAAGTGCTGAATAAATCCTTACACAGTCAAAGCCACCTTATGGAAAAACCACCTAACCCCTAAGAATAGTTGAATCCTCAATGCTGTTGTTTCATAAACATCATCTTTACTTCAGTAGTCTTAAGATTGTGGATTACTAGCTATTACCCCTGGCAAAATTCCTAACCGAGTGTATAAAAGGGCCTAGTCTTTGCGTATACCATAAACCATTTTGATGTACTGACATTTCACACATCAGAAAACTAGCTAGCAGCTAATATCTTTCTTTTGTGTGAAATTTAAACTGCTAATCAAAACACCTAACTGGAAAATGCATGTGTTTCATTGTGGCAGATTTCCTTCTCTTTCTTGTAAAGTTGTTATGACATTCCTTCTACGATGGGTGACAGCTCTCTGAAAGCAAAATCCTTGTGGGGAGATCAAGAATAAAATGATTAAGTATTTTCACCAGAATAACAGTGCATGGTAAATGAGGTAATGAGGCTGACTTTGCCATTTGACCTATGAGGAGAGTTGAAAGAATTGGGCATGTTCAGTGTAGAGAAGAGAAGACTGTAGGAAAATAGTTTATAAATCTTTAAGTTTATTATAAATAGGATGGTGATCAATTGTTCTCTAAATCCAACAAGGTTGGCCAAGAGAGGTTTAGGTTGGATATTAGGAAAAACTTTTTAACTATAACGATAGTTAAGTGCTGGAACAGGTTACCTTGGAAGGTTGTGGAATCCGTGTCATTTATAAGAACAGGTTAGATAAACATCTTTCATCAGGGATGGTCTTGGTGTACTTAATCCTGCCTCAGCACTGGGGGGCAAGGCTAGATGACCTCTTGAGATCCCTTTTATCCCTACATTTCTATGATTTAATTACTGCATTTATATGCCCTTCATATTTTGGATGATCAGCTTCATCCTGGGTTGTACAGCTTGCTTCTTTCTAAACACTGATTGTCAAATTATTCCTGTTCCTGCATGCATACAGAGAAGGAGAAGAAAGTGTCTCTTGTTCAGTACATTGGGTTTGCAGGAAGTGCAAGACTGAAAGACCAGTGATGCTGGGTGGGCCCAAAGACATTTCAAGGATCAGGCAGTTTATATGAATCAGAAAGGCAGTGGTTTCTGCATCCGGAAGTAGCTTCCGCATATATTCTGTATTTTGAATGGAATATGATTTCTTTACAATTGTGGAAGCCTAGTACAGCACAACAGTACCCACTTTGATCTTGCAGCGTCAACGGGACTTAAATTGTGTAGTGTCAAAGTTTGACTCAGACTCACAATTTATCAGACCACTCTGTTTTATTAGCAAAGCTGCTCTGCTAATACATTTAGAAGTGAGCCCCCCAAGTGGGGCTTGTCTCTCTTAATTTATACAGCTTGCTGGAGAACAAGTTACAGAGAAGTTACAGACAAAAGAAGAAAAAGATTTTAGTCACCACCCTTCGAGATTCCCTGAGACCAGTTATGTATCTTCAATTACCTGCCACCCTTAACAATCTCCTTTAACAGCTTCCAGTTAGCTTAACTAATTGCCCTTCACACCTTCCATTCTGATGCCTGCTTCTTAGAGGTGCTGGCTCTATCTTAATTGCTTCTCCATTCAAAAGCTAACTGTCCCTACGTGTGCTCCCTCAGATACTTTGTAACATGTTTTGGCATGCCCTCTCATATACAATGTATCCAGCATGTCCCCTTATACAACGTTATACTTATACAATGTTATACTTCCACAGTAGACAGAACTACAGTTCTTCCTGAATTGTGGTCACCAAAGCTTTAACATGCTTAGGAATATGATTAATATGTGACTGGGTCCTACATCACAAGGTCGAAGCATGACATAGCCATGTTGAGTGCTACTAGGTGGTAATCAGGTGGTAACCTGCCTTACAATAGAGTTATTTAGACAACATAGATGTCTATAGAATATATCTGAAGAGGAAGAAACTTTGCTATATCTAGAACAGTAGTTTCCAAACTTTTTACTAGGGAGACTCGCCAACTGCATTTTATTTTTTTAATTTTTTTTGCAACCCACCATTGCATACCCACCCCCTGCCCCGGCACCACAACCCTAATCCTGGCCTGGTGCAGAGCGGACCTTCTTGGCTCAGGATGATTGGGG
Source organism: Chelonia mydas (assembly GCF_015237465.2). NCBI lineage: Eukaryota > Metazoa > Chordata > Testudines > Cheloniidae > Chelonia > Chelonia mydas. The sequence continues at coordinate 89,653,713 of NC_057855.1, forward strand.
AGCGAACCTGCCCACACTCATCCTGCAGCTCCCATCCCGCAAGGCAGGGTCTGGCTCTTCACTCCACGTGTTGTGACCTGGTGCGTGGGGTCGCAGCACCACTCAGGTTTGGCCTGGCCACATCTCACTCTCCAAACCTGCCAGCCTCCCCTTCACACTGGGCCAGGAGAAGTGCATGGTTGCCTAGGCCAGGACCCTGTGATGGGTTAATCTGACCGTGGACATGGCAACCCAACTAGAACCTTCTGATGACCCACTAATGGGTCGGGACCCAATGTTTGGAAACACTAATAACTATGATCACTGTGCTAACTACTACAGTTACGGTTATTTTTCCAGTGTGGACAAGGCCTTTGTGATTTTTGTTTAGGTGAAGTTTATTTCTTAAGTTTTATTAACCTGTTACTCTTTTATCAGGAGCCAGCAGAGAAGAAATAACGCAACACTGGGACTGGTTGGAACACAATCTTATGAAGACCTTATCTGTCTTTGATTCAAATGAAGATGTTACTAGCTTTGTACAGGGGAAGATAAGAGTAAGTAGCATGTAGGTGATCTAACAGAGGAAAGCTATGACTTTTCACTCTTCAGAAATATATCAATAACATTCCCTTTGTTTAGGACATTAGGGGACAACATTGTGGTGCAATGTAATTCTTTTTATGCAGTACTGTATTGCAGTTAGATAGGAGCAATGGAATGGGGTGAAGCTATTTCACTTCAAAATTAAGTAAAATTGATAGAGACACATTCTGTTCTTGCTGGTAAGCAAAATGTATCAGTTACCTTCAATTAACTGTTTAAAACTTGTGGAAAAAGAATATTCTACAACAACAGTAATAATAATTGACAGAGCAAAATGAGGCCTTACACTAATCTTGAAGGCATTTCCCCATCTGTCTGTATGCAATGCTGTCAGAGATACACAGGATCTTCTCTGTGCCCCAGCCTGTAACCAGGGACCCCTTTAGTATGCCGGGCACCAAAGATCCGCACAGTTCCACATGGGCAGGCCCTTAGTCGCCAAGACTCTGAGACTGGGCCTTCAGCACCAGCACTCCCTGTCTCTCTCCGTGATTCCCTGCAGCGAATCCAGCCCAGGCAGACTCCTGCCGGAGGCTTGGACTGTAGCCCTTCCGAGCACTCAGAGTATTTATAGGAACACGGGCAGCCTCTTCAAAACAAGGTAATTCTTTATTGGTCACCTGGCTACAGAAGCTGAAAGTCCTTAGTCTGGCACACAGAAGCAGATGTTATGCCATGGTCCATCCTGGCAAAGCCAATGCCATCAGCCAAGCTGTGATGGACTCTATGCCTTGCTCTGTCTCCCTGTTCTCTTTGGCTTCCTAAGTCAGAACTCCTGAGTCCCTCCAAAACTGAAGCCATTATTCCAGTTCAGTTCACATATTCCACCTTCTGGGGTTTCTTGTTGTTTGGGGTTGATTGTTCAGTCACTGGGGGGCCTCTTTGTCTTACTGTGTCCTGTGTTGATCTGGGTTTGGTTTCAGCCAGATCCTTAATGACCCAGTCATTCCACCCAAGCATCAAGGTAGTGCACACACCTCCTGTCCCCAGCGCTGTTCCAGAAGCAGCGTTAACCCTTTTGCACCCACTGTGCACAGAGGAAAACTGAGGCATGCCTAGGATTCATAAAAATATTATAGAAAATGCCCCCTTTGTCACAAATGTGATAACTTTTGACTGCTGCATTTGATCAATTCCAAAATTTCAGAGAATGTTTGAATGATGGGGAAATGGTGGGGGGCGGGGGGGAGAAATGGGGAACTCTGGTCTGAGGGGTACAGGGGGATGGGCGGGCATATAGTTCCTGGAGTGCGGGCACAGAGAGTCCCTGGGATTGGGAGAGAAATGGGGACAATGGTACAAGGGGGAAATGTGCTGTCACACAGAGACTTTGGCATGAGCAGGTAAGTGGCGAATGGGGGTGACCTGAGGGGAGGCTTGCAGAGAGTCCCTGAAATAGAGGGGGATAGAAGGGTGGCACACAGGGAGCTTGTGGGGGAGGTGGGTAATGAAAGAATGCAGTGAGCCCCTGGTGTGTGCAATGAGCTCGGCCTTCAGAAGCAATGGAGTGTGTGACCTTCTAGTAACAGTACTTAGCTTTTTTTATAGCACTTTCCATTAAAGGATGACAAAGCACATTACAAATACCTATGAATGTAGCTTCACAACACCCCTAATGGAGTAAGGAAACCTCATTAGTCCCATTTTATAGACGGGGAAACTGAAGGTAAGTGTCTTAACCACGGTCATACAGGAAGTCTGTAGAAGGGACTGAAATAGACTTAGGCCTCTTGACTCTCAGTCCTGTGCTATGGTCTTGTGACCAAAGTTTCCCTGAAATATGGCAGCACAAAATATGTTGCATGGGTTTTATATATATACAAACAAAAAGGGTTAAATTATTTATATATAATTTAATCATTTTTTGTTTTTTTGCTTTTAGGGATTGATTGCTGAAGAAGGGAAAGGTTCTTTCATAAAAGAAGAAGATCCTGAGAAGTTTCGTGAAGCTATTCTGAAGTTTGAAAAGTGCTTTGGATTAGCAGAGCAGGAGAAGTTGGTGACCTATTACTCCTGCAGCTACTGGAGGGGGCGAGTGCCCTGTCAGGGATGGCTTTATCTTAGTACCAACTTTCTTAGTTTTTACTCATTTTTGCTGGGAGCAGAAAGTAAGTTGGCCCAGTCACTCATCACCATTTTATTTTATATTTTTCAAGTTTGAAGTAATATGTCACACCCATAATCCTTTGAGAATGAAACTTAGTTATTTTGGAACATGAGCATCAAATAAAAACAGTGTAGAAAAAATTAGCAATCAAAATAATCATTTGGAATATATTATTTATAGATATTTTATTTGCATGTACATGTGTAACCACTAGTGTGTGTTACTTGTCTTTCTCTGTCCTGGATTCACAGAGAATATAGGTCTGGTAAAGCTCTTAGCTGAAAATCCTGGGTCTTTAACTCATGCTGTAGAGATTCATGCTTTCAACTCTTGAGGCTTCTGGTTCAATTCCTGTCGCATGTACGAATTTAAAACAAAAATAATCTTCCCAAATCGAGGCATTATACATTGCTGATATTTTCACACATTTTTTGTGTGCGTAAAGTCATTTTGATTGCTCATTTAAAAGTATGCATTTATGTGAGTAATAATTCTGTGTGATTGAAAGCTAGAAAATATGAAGAAAGTTGCATAGACTTACAAGCATTTATATATTTTCCTGCCAGTACATGCATGTAGTATTCATGATTGCTAATAGGAGGCACAGCAGTACATCAGAAAGACACAGGCCACTTAGATATAAATGGTCTGCTTGCTTTACGAAGCTTTATTTTAAATGCCCTATTAAAACAGAGCAGCCTGCATGATGATATAGTTCATTTAGCCATTTGCAGGTTTGCATTGGAACAAAGAACAGAAAGTGTAATCTAGTACTAACATATGTGGCACTTTTTTGATGTATTTCTAACTGTGAAATTCTACCTGACAAGCTTCCTGTAACTCTGAAGATAGCCTGTAATTTTCTTGTGCTTGTGGAATAGCAGTAGTTCGTGTTTCTGTACGCTCATTTTTGAAGGAGAACAAATGACTGAGGGCCCAGTCTTACAAGGAGCTGAGCACCCTCAACTCCCATTGCAGTCAATGGCAGTTGAGTGCATTCAGCACATGGAAGGATTGGGCTATAAAACAGAGAAAGCAACTACATCAGGCAAGATTATAGAACCCATTTTAAATAGTACCGTACCTCACAAGTAGTTCCACTGAAGCCAATGGAGTAGGTGTGGAATAAGGTACTACTCTATAGGAGAGAGGATTATTACAGTTTGGCCCTTATTGAAATACACAAAAGCTTCTTTTTTCTGAGAAACATGCAATAAAGGCTGTTCAGTGGCTCACTCTAATGCTTTCAGCTATGTTAGACCTTCCTACTCAATAGTGATTTCACTGTGCTGTTTAATTGCATTTTATCAAAGCTGTTGACCGCTTGTTCCCTTCGTGTTAAGGAAAAAGTGTAGGCGACTAACGAGCAGTGAGAAGTTACTCACACCTGCTTATACTCATATTTTCAGTAAAACTCGTTATCTCCTGGGATGAAATCTCAAAACTTGAAAAGACCTCCAATGTGATCCTGACAGAGAGTATTCATGTGTGCTCCCGTGGGGAGGATCACTACTTTTCCATGTTTTTGCACATTAATGAAACGTTCCTTCTTATGGAGCAGCTGGCAAACTACGCAGTAAGGAGACTTTTTGACAAAGAGACATTTGAAAGTGACCTAGTCCTCCATGATCCTCTGCAAATCACCAAGAGGTAATTTATTGTTTGTAGAATGTCAGCTGTGTGCTCAGTAGAGTTCCAGGCACAGGAAGAGAGAGTCCTTGTCTGAAGGAGTTTACAATAACAGCTTTGCTAACATTTGTGTCTTTTACCCAAGTGTCCTGTTAGACGTTGGGTAATGCAGGGTGTTATAATTTACTGATAGTTATCGGAAGAAATCACATGAATATGATGTATAAGAAATAATATCAGCTTTATTCACAAATACTTGTGTGGGTATCTCATCTTGTTTCAAATTCTTCATGGCTAATCAGATTCACAAAAACACCATTCAGAATAAGCATCAAGGCACAAATTGACCAAACCTGTGCTAATAGCACAGGGTTCTCCTTCTTTAAAACAAAACTGAACACTACATGACATTTACTCAAACAGGGAACGTACACTAAATGCAGGAGCTGGTTGCCTTCATTGTAAATTCTGTAGGAAAGTTCTCTGAACTCGGTCTTCTCATTCACTTTTGTCAGATCCGATGCAGGCTTGAGTCTAGAGAGCCAGATTTTGATTTCAGATATACAAGTGTAAATCTGGAGCATCCACACAAAAGGCAGTGGAACTGCTCTGGATTTGTACAGCTGTAACTGAAATAATAGCCCCAAGTGTGCATTATTATATAGCGTATTTGCATGTTTTTCGTTTTCAGAGGCTCTTCTATGGTAAAGCTTAGTTTCTCTGAGTGTATTTTAACGAATCATTAAAACTGACAAGTTGGTTTTCATGGCCTAGGTTTATAAAATCCTTTCACAATTTATAGACCAGAATTAATTGTAATTCAAGGCTTTAAATCTGTACCTTTTATTATTTTTACACAGAAAACAGAGGGCACATTTGGAACAGGAAAAATGCAGAAAGCATTATTCAGTACTGTCATACAACCAAAGCTGTTTAATTATAATAATAATAATAAATAGGTTTCTTGATAAGTTCCTTAAGAGAGAACCATTTAATACATTAATATAGAAAAAGGGAGGAAAATTGTATTGCTTTATTCTCTGCTTTAAAGTGATTTCATCAGTGGGTTTACAGCCCCGGATTTACATTTGTTTATGTCCTGTATAAATAAGATCTCTGGAGAGGTTACAGTCTCTAGATAATAATTGTATTCAAGGTTCTGAAATATTTTGTGAAAAACATTACAGCAAAATTCATTTTAAAAAATGTAGTGTCTTAGCAGCAAGTGGGGATAAAAAACAAGAAGTGATGATGTGATGTCACTGAAGAGTAGCTTGCTGATGAAAGAATGGAAAGGAGGGGGAAGGGCAACAAACAATTTTTTCGGCATATGTTAATTGGATAACAAATGCATGGGTCAGATGTCATTGGCAGTGGGTGATATAAGCAACCATGTGTTGGAGACTGGTGACTGGTTTTCTTACTATTGAATTGCTTTGGGTAACATGAAATGTCAGATCTAAAATATCCATTGGGTTAAAGTTTGTCTCCTGGGCCAGTAGAGGCTTGGTCCATGTAGCGTACTTAGCAGTGCTTTCTCAAGTCTCTTTTCAAGTAGAGTGGCTTCCACAGCTTTCAGTGATGAAGGGATTTCCAGAAGTCCAATACATTTCAGTGTTAGTATAATTTTTCTTTCTCTTAATTTCCTTTTATTACTCCTAGTTGTTTACACTTAAACGGTAAAAGAACCACATGTAGCTCGCAAGCCACTGTTTGGCCACCCCTGATATGTGTTGTGATGAACAACTAAAGAGGGGGATTTGTTATTTAGGGCACAACGTGTAACAACTAGGAGTAATAAAATGGAATTAAGAGAAAAAAAAATGATGCTAATGGTGAAATGTATTGGACTCTTGGAAATCCCTCCACTGAAAGCTGTGGAATCCACACTACTTGAAATTAACTTCAGCATGTGTTTTAAGCATGTGGTTAATTACTTTGCTAAAATAGGGTGTAAGCACTGTCAACTCCCTTGGGAATTGATTGTGTTCAGAACCTCATTTAGTGCCTTCCAGGATTGAGCCTGTAATGTATTTGAGAATGTGGGATATAAAGTTTTAATATAGTCCCATCCCAACACTACTCAGTTTTAATAAATGTGAAGTGATATTAAAATAACTTTGGTTTTCCTTCTCCACCTCCCTTTTTTATCCATTAGAGGCCTGGAGAACAGAGCCCACAGTGAGCAGTTTAGTGCATTCTTCAGGCTACCCAAAGAAGAGACCCTGAAGGAAGTGCATGAATGCTTCTTATGGGTACCTTTCTACCACTTCAACACACTGGGAAAAATGTGCATTTCAGAGAACTACATCTGCTTTGCTAGCCAGGATGGCAGTCTCTGCAGCATAATCATTCCCCTAAGAGAGGTATTGCAAATTGCATATTTTGCAGAGCCAGTTACACTGAAAGTTGTATAAATTGTATAGATTAAAGTAATTAGCAATTTACTTTTCTTTTAGTCAAGTTTCTCATTAGAAAATTGAATCTATTTTTATTCAGTTTATGTGATGTCATTTTTTCCTGGTGCCAGCTGTATTAAGCTAAATCCCACTGCGTGCAGAACTCCTTTCACTTTTCAGCTCAAAGAAAACCTTCAAGTCCCTCTCTTTTTTTTTGTCCTCTGCTCTTTCTAGGTGAGCAGAGGAACTTTTAGTGTCTCAGCTTGCACAAGTCTCACAACTTGTACTTAAACTGGGAGTCTGTCTTCATAGCCTGAGGCTTATGGTCAAAAACAAAGAATTGGAGGGGCTGAATATTTTGGAGTGATTGGTTATGGATTCTGGAGTCTTTCGCCTGTAGGTCACCAGCTTAAATCACTGTGGACAGTGATTAATGAGTACCAATTGTTCAGAGTTTTATGTGAAATGAGTTTGATAGTGTCTGGTCCTTAGTGGACAAATGTCAATTCAGCATTACAATTGGCGTCCTTAACAGACAGACTAAGGATTATAAGGTAATAGAGACTGTGGGCTTGTCTACACTGGCAGTTTACAGCGCTGCAACTTTCTCGCTCAGGGGTGTGGAACCCCCCACCTCCCCCCCCGAGCGCAGCAAGTTTCAGCACTGTAAAGCGCCAGTGTAGACAGAGCCAAGCTCCCAGCACTCGTAGCTATGCCCCTTGAGGTGATTTATTTTAGAGCGCTGGGGGAGCTCTCGCCCAGCACTGCGCTGTGACCACACAAGACACGTTAAAGCGCTGGCATGGCAGTGCTTTAGCTTTGCCAGTGTAGACTAGCCCTGTGTTACAGCCTAGCTTTGAATGATCTAGGACAGAGATGACACATTTGTGGAGAAGTGCATGGGAAGATTACCCTGTACCTTCCATGCGGCATGTATTCTGTGGACTGAGCTTTTATCAGTCTCTTTAACATTGTCAGTCTCTGACTAGTCCCAGATATGTTCTTGAAATAGATACACTGGAAATTACCAAGACATTGATTAGTACTTTTGTATACTCTTCATACATGCATGCAGCTTACTAGACATGCTGGGACAGATCTTCATGTGGTGTGAATTGTCATAGCTACATGAAGTCAATGGAACTATATCAGTTTACTCCAGCTGAAAATCTGCCCTGCTATGTGCTATTAGAGCATGCATTATTACCTAGGCAAATTTCTTCTTCACTTGAACTGAGTGTTCGAAAGTATTAAAAGCCATAATATAATAAAGGTCCAAATTAATGTCTTGTGTAACTCAGTTGACTTCAGTGGGCACACAACAGGAATATATTTGGCACACGCTGCTTAGATATTGCAGTTCATATGATTTTTCTATTGGCAGTCTTGCAAACAGGGGCTGTTGCAAACTGTAATAACAATGCATAACAGGTTGAATTAAAGGAGCTGACTTCTTAATTCCAAATTCTCTCTTAGGAGTTGTTAGGCCCTTGTAGAGTTGTTTCACGTCAGCTGGTTTTCATCCTTCACCTGTGGTGGTCAGAAAGCAGCAGCAACAGTAGTCAGTCTAGCAGTTCACAGTCATGTTACTAATTTATTATTTCCTGAAAAGCACTACATTATTAAAATGTATTTACCACTATAAATCCTAACTATCCCATCATCGCAATTAAGATCAGCTTCAGCTGTCATTTCCTGTGACAGATGTGTCTAGGAGGGTATTCTCAGTGGATTATCCTTCCCATGAATTCTGCTTCACGTGATTATTTGCAGGAGCCGGAGTCTGGCTTCTTTCAAAAAACTGTGTAAGATGCACCCGTTTCAGCAGGCACTTGAGGCCAGATTTTGGAAAGCGTTTAGCACCAATATGTTAATTTTTCTAAAAAAAATCTGTCCTATAATGAAGTTTGGGTTTTATGGGGATAACATGTCAGTCCATTGTCTTGTGCCAGAATAGCAACAGCCCATTTTGTGCAATGATAGTTTAAATTGTCTGTGTTGTTAATGCTGCTTATACAATGGTCCACTGCGCTCCACGCTGCTCACAGGTTTGTCTGTATGTGCATGTTGTCATGGTTACCAGGCTCATTGCACTGTTGTCCCTTTTTGGGGTCTCACTGAGTGCACCCCCACAGGCTGGAATTCTGCAATTTGCCCACTCTTGAACCAGGACCTGGGTTATAGTCCCTTGGGTATCAACTATGACTCTTTCAGTAGGTCCAACTGGGAGGAGTTTCCCTTTGGGAGCCTCTGACAGCAGCTGATTAAAGTGACTCAAACAGTTTCTCCAAAACAAAGCATTATTTATTCTTTCACCCAAAGATACAAAGCCCTTAGAGCCAAGGAATAAAACAAAAAGAGACCTACATGCGTATTTTCTTACCTAAGCTTAACCTCTCTATACATGGGTCCAGCTTTTTCCCCATCTCTAAGTCAGGAGAAACACCCTGCTCGCTTGCAGCTGGCTCCTTCTGTCTCTGCGTGAGTCTTCCCAGCCTGTCCGCTTTTTCATTGACATACCCTGGGGAGCCTCCCTTCCTTTTCTGCAGCCTAGCCTCTATATAGGGGTTTAGTGTCTACTCTTTGATCTTAGGCTCAGCCTAGGAAAGGTGGAAAGGATGGTGCTAGCTAGGTAGCTTCTTCCCCAACTGATGTCCCAGCCATTGTTATCTTAACTCCTTTGAAGTTGTACAGCTAAGGCTGCCTTATCTGTGTCTTTGTTTTGTCTTTCCTGCTCTGTTTAACAACCTCTCTTTACAGCCTGCTTCACTTCAACTCTATGCATTCAGGCAGGCAGCTACACAAAATTGAATGTTGAATCCACGTCACACTTAATATTTATAAGGATAATGCAGATAGCTTCCAGTATGTGTCACATGCACTCTCAATAGAATTTCTTTTTTGCAAGCCAAGCTGACGAAATTGGGTAGGAAGATGAGATTACTAATTCCTGTGTCCTTGCCTCTTCAGGTCATAGCAGTGGAGAAGGCTGATCCAGCTAACAAAGGAGTCAGCATTAGTACTAAAGCAAAAAGAGCTTTTCGTTTTACTGAGATTAAGGATTTTGAACACCTGGTAGCAAAGCTCAGGATCAGAAGTGGTACAACTTCAAGTCCGCATCACACTGCAAGTACGGAGGTAACAGCACAGCTAACTCTAATACTGAAATCTGAAAAGGTGGATCTCATTTGCATAAATTGGGCCCAATTCCAGTTGAAGTGTTTCTTTGGGACTCTCACTGCTTCAGCTGGCAGGAATTCTGGGAGATTCTGAGAAAGGGCACTGCATAGCAATGGGGCAGTCTGATGTTGAGCAAGACTTCATTCCATGCCTCATCTACTGTACAGTTTGTGCTGAATGCATAACAAAGGGGAAGTTATAAGCATATGTCAGAGCTTATCAGCCCATAGCAAAAGAGTGACTTACCCTATCATTCAGACTCGTGTAGTGCTTCAAGGAAGTAATGCTTGGCACACATCAGGACTGAACAAAAATGTGAGCTGAGTGCTTCTCTGGACACACAGACTGTTCACACATACCAATAAATGTGCTTTTCATGGTGACTTTGCATTCATAGGGGAAGGGGAGGAGGAAAGAGAGAATTTTTCCTCCTGGGAAGGTTTTCTGGTTTGAGATCAAGTTTGGGATTGGTGAGCAATAAATAAATAAACCTGATAGACTTCCTGTTTCTGAGCCCAAGAGGACTGAGCTGTGTTAGATGTAGTTAAAAAACAGAAATCCCATCACAGGGAATTTGAGGTATTCCTTCCCAGACCTATCACAGCTGCTTTTTCAGAAGACCAAATGGAACAGTAAGGATGGTACTGTGTTTAGGGGATTAGCCTGTGACTCGAGAGACCCACATTTAATTTTCTATTCTACCACTTGCGCAAATCACTTAGTCTCTCTGTCTCAGTTCCTTATCTGTAAAATGGGGATAATAGCACTTCCCTATTTCCTGGGATAGTTGTGAGGATAAATACATTAAAGATTATGAGGTGCTCAGATACTACGGTGAGTGGGACCATAGGCACTGCTTAGAAATACTTAAGATCCATTTCCTTCAATGCAAACAGTCAGACTTTTTGGTTAAAAAAATAAAAAAACCCTTCATAATCTCTCCTGTGAAAAACCAAAAATCACCACCTGGTGTAAAATCAAGTGTGAAGTTAGTGGATCTGTGTAAACTTAACCAGCTGGCTCATAATGTTTACAGGATGATTGTGAGGCTGTTATTAGATGTGGACAGATCTGTGCAAATAGTGTCGTGTATGAGGCTTTTCAGTTTCAAAATGTATCCCTCAGAACAGATATGTGGAACTTGCCATTTTTAATAGTGCTTCTGCATACTTTCCATCTAGGGTTCTGCATTTAGGGCTTTGCTCTCATTGAAATTGATGGGACTTCTGTCTTTTGACTTTTAGTAAGCTAACTCCTAAAACCCCTTCATCGGTAATTGTCTGCTTTGTCTGATGCCAAATACAGAACATGGTCTGCTAGGCTTTAACCTTGCCGTACCCTAGTTTTGGGGTGACATGACTTTCCGACAGGACAGTCCTACCTTGGCTTAACTGAATGTGTGTTGGAGAGGAGCACAAATGAAAAATGCTGGGTAATTCTGCTTGCTCTATCACTGACCCTATAGAGTCTCAAATGTAGACCCTGGCAAAGCTTTATACTTTTACCAATTAGAGACAACACATTTACTCTTCTGAGTGCTCCTATCGACGAGCATGCATATGAGAGCACGGCAACCAGGATTTGGTACTTCAGCTGTTCAGGAGATTATGTACCATTTTTCATTTCCAACACACACTTTTGGACAGTAAGGATGGTTTCCTTCCCTTTCCAGAGGGGCATGCTGCCAGGTACTCCCCTGAATACAGGGACATGAGCCAGAGTTGAGCAGATAGTTGCTGTTATCCCAGTGGTTGCCTATAACTTTAGTTCTAAACCTAATATTCTGACAGTATAGCAGCTGGGTGGAGTTAAGAACTTTCCTCACAGTCCAGATGGGCCTCCCTCTCTGATGCAATCAGCTCTAGTAGTTTATAACATCGATAGTAGAGGAGCAGAATCGGTCAGAATAACCTGTGAAATAGTATCCGTGAGCTTATGCAGGGTGTACGGTGGTTCAGCACAGAAAAACCGTGTGTCATGGAAGACTCATCCTCAAGGTTCCAGTCTTGAGGGTTAGAAGCTGGGGTGAACAACAAGGGGGGGAAAAAAGGTTTAACCTGAACAGAAATGCTCCCTAGCTAGGAGTGCAGCACAGTTCTGTGACGTTTGGGTGCTGAGCTATGCCTTCTCAAAAGTATTCACCTTTGGAGTGGCCACACACGCCCAGTTACATGCCTTTGTCTACATTACTTGACTAATAATCAGTTTGGTCTATTTTCCTCCTTAACTGTGCTTTTAGGGTGGAGAAAGATAATTGGCTCTGTATGCATATGGAAGGGAACATGTCGAACGGCAAAGCTGCTGAACTGAGTACATTTTGGCATTTTACTTTGTTTTGCTTATAGATTTTGAAATAGAATATTTCTCACCCACTAGGCTCCAAACCTTGCTTCTGAAATCCGGTTAGTAGTATCCTGTGGTAGGAGAGCACACAGTGCATTTAACTGCCAGTACAATACTTGACAGTTTCTGTCCATGGCCCTGTTCCAGCTCCCATTTAAATCAGTTGGAGTCTTTCTTTTCGTTTCAGTGGAGTTGGATCAGGCCCTCATCTTTTTTGCAGCTATCGTTTTCATTAATGTTAATGTATGAATAAATATCTTGCTTTGGCAATAAAGAAATGTGTTTTTTTTTCAAGTGCTGCCGCTTAAATGTAAATAGGAAGCTCTACAGATCATGGACCACTTCAGATCTTATTTGCTCTGTAAGATTCCAGGCAGATTTGTTAATGCTGTTTAAAGTTTAAATAATAACAACAATGCATCTGAAGACTATTGTAATTTTGAAAGGTGCATAACAAGTGGTGCTTGCAGATGAAACGTCAACTGTTATCAGTGCAGTTTCTTGCAGGACTTTTTAAGCACCTCTGACAGCTGTTAATGCATTCTGCAGGTTGCCACTACTTCTAACTCTGACAATTTGGTGGATTATTATGAAGGACCGTTAATGGCAGGTCAGAAAGGCAGCAGCACGACTGTTAGCACAGAAGCTCTAATGACCGTATTCCACCCTCAGGATGCTGATAATCTTGACTCTAAAATGGTAAGAAGGAAAACAACTTTCTACACCTTTCTGAATCCAATGAAAAAGGATTCAAGTAAAATTGAAACGTATTCGAGAGAAAGCAGCTGATTTCTTTTATGGCTTTGGCAATTTTCTCTTCTCTGCCTACTCTGTATTTTACTCTACATTTCCACAGGGGCCTTATGCATTGCTGTGTTTTCTGATCATCTTGTTTAATAATGATATGCCTTATCTTCCCACAGCAAAATTCTTTCTGCTCCTCCACCCCCTCAGGGAGGA